>NC_062967.1:36752130-36777035 GCF_023119035.1 Salvia hispanica | reverse complement strand
TACAATAAGATTTAAGAATAAATTGGCTAGTTAGTCTATGATCTGCTTAATCAGAGTCTTCTAAGTCCATATATGCAAAGGAACAAGTACTAAAAATAAGCGTATCATTTATGGTAAAAATGAATCGGAACTCCTATTCACAAATTGAGTAAGTACTATAGTAGTTTAAGATGATCGATTATACTAGTACGAAATAAATTTGCAATTCGATTATACTAGACCGTAGTGCGAAATAAATTTGGATTGCAAGGCATATTACACTAACCGAATTTAAGCTACTCATCCTACTCAAAACAAGTACTCTGATATACTCCTACAAAACTTAATCTAAAGAAACCAACAAATCTAAATCCGAATTCAATCTAACATCGGCCACCACAACCACCCATCATTCACTAGCTCTGCAGATATCCTCCGACGCCGACGGCGACTCCGACACCGACTCAAGCGCGTCGTCCGATGCCGACACCTCCACCCCTCTCAACTCCTCTATCATCTTCACCACATAGCTCATCTTCGGCCTCTGTTCCGGCGCCGCCTGCGTGCACGCCATCGCGATCTGCAGCAGCCCCACCATCTCCTCCTCGATATCCCTGTACCGCATGAGCTCCAGGTCGAACACCTCGGCCGTCCACTCCTCCCTCACCACAGACTGCACCCACCTCGGCAGATCGACGACCCCACTGTACCCGATCCCCGGCCCGCCGCTGTCGACCACCGAGGGGCATTTCCCGGTCAGGAGCTCCAGCAGTAGGACCCCGAACGAGTAGACATCGGATTTCGAGGTCAGCTTCCGGCCGTCCAGAGCTGCCTCCGGGGCGCGGTAGCCGCTGGATTTAGGGGCGGACGAGGGCGATGCGAAGACCGAGAGGCCGTAGTCGGATAGCTTGGCGTTGCCTAGCTTGTCGATGAGGACGTTCGTGGACTTGATGTTGCCGTGCACGAGCTTAAGGAGGGCCCCCGAGCTGTGGATGAAGGCTAGACCCCGTGCTACTCCTGCTGCGATCTTTAACCTCGTGGTCCAGTCCAACGGAGTCCTACCCGGGCCTCGGTTACCTGAGATAAAGCAGTACATTATAGTAAAGCCAAGAGTCCATACATATATATACAAAATCAATGCATCATGGATTTTGTATTTTTGGCTCCATTATATAAAGTGGTCCCAAACTCTTAAAACTAACCATGTTCTTATCAACAGAATTCCCTACACAAGATCTATGTTATTACATTCAATCCACTAAATCTTAAATGTCCATGCTTCACCATCACTTTCAAGGAGAGATTTCAAAATTTGAGATTAAATTAGACGACCTTTCAGCTTTTGGGATTGAATTTGCAGCTCTTTCAGAATATGGGATCGGGGCACGCAAACTTTTCATTTTAGGAGATTTTTGCTTTTTTCTCCTTTTTCTCATCCTTTTCACTCACAAAATATCTAAAATGACCAAACTACCCAACAAGAGATTTCAATTTTTATCCATACATGAAATTTGTTGTTGGATAATTTGGTCAATCCTTGTATTTTGCGAGTGAAAAGAACAAGAAAATAATAAAAAATAGGAGAAAAAGGCAAAAATCTCCTAAAATGAAAAGTTCGCACCCCCAATCCCATATTCTGAAAGATGTGCGAATTTAATCCCAAAATCTGAAAAGCCTTCCAATTTAATGATTTAATCCCAAATTTTGAAACCTCTCACTTTCGAGAACCCTAACCGAAGACACGAAAAACTAATCATCTCAAACCAAAATACGACCAAGTTCAATGAGCCATCGACATCAAGGAACCCTTTTGCTAGCTATCCAAGCCACGGTTGGTTTGAGCTAACAACAAACAGACAAAGATGAGCCTCAAGAAACAAGAACAGAGCATAACTAGCTAAGAAACAAATCATTACCAGTCAAAAAAGCATTTCAATACCACCTGCAAACTAAACAATGACATATCAATATATCATCACATTCTATTAAACACATGGGCCCTATCTCTTCAAATTCAGCTACTAAATTAGCTCCACATCAAGAATCGAAAACAAGAAACAAAATCTTTAAGCACATAATGATAAACAACAACAACAAAACAGAGTAGAACAGAGCACTGAACACAGTTCTCACCATGAAGTAGCCAAAACAAGTTCCCATTAGGCATGAACTCATGAACCAACAGCTTCTCATCCCGAGCGAAGTAGTACGCCTTCAACCCGATCAAATTCGGGTGGCGGAGCCGCCCCAACACCTCCATCTGCTGCTCAAATTCCCGCTTCCCGGCCACATTCAAATCCTTCAACCTCTTCACCGCCACCACATTCCCGTCGTCCAAAATCGCCTTGTAGGCCGTCCCAAACCCGCCCTTCCCCAGCATCTCGGCCGACGCCCTCAGCAAGTCCTCGAGCTCGAACCTCCTCTCCCCGTCGAAGAACACCATCTTCCCCCTCTCCGACTGGGCCGGGTTCGGGTACGGGCTCGACGAATACACGATTTTCTCCGCTTGCACACTGCTCTTCTCCGAATTCAGCATACTCGAATAGTTCCTCCAGAAATAGCAATATAAAAGCAGAGAAACTAACCCTAGAACAAATAAATCCCCAATTATAATACCAATTATAGCAATGTTGCTAAATTTACCCTTGTGCTTCGCTTTCGCTGGTGAATTAGGGTTAGTCTCCACCGGAATTGCAGTCGGAGAGGAGGAGACCGTCGTTTTAGGGCTCACCGGCGACGCAATTGCACCACATTTCTCCAGCGGCGGCCCGCACAATGCCGGATTCCCCCAAAACGACGACGCAGGAAATTTAGAAAACGAGCTAGGTATAGCTCCGGTGAGATTATTCCCCGAAACATTGAATTCCTGCAAATTCGGCAAGTGTAAATCGGGAATTGCGCCGGAGAAGGAGTTCTCCTCGAGGCGGAGGGTAAGCAAATGCGTGAGGCGGTTGGCGGAGAGGGGGATTTCGCCGGAGAAGCGGTTGCGGGAGAGATCGAGGCGGTAGAGGTTGGAGAGTGAAATTAGCGAGGGCGGAAACTCGCCGGAGAAGCGGTTTTCGGAGAGGAAGAGGAGATTTCTAAATTTACCCTTGTGCTTCGCTTTCGCTGGTGAATTAGGGTTAGTCTCCACCGGAATTGCAGTCGGAGAGGAGGAGACCGTCGTTTTAGGGCTCACCGGCGACGCAATTGCACCACATTTCTCCAGCGGCGGCCCGCACAATGCCGGATTCCCCCAAAACGACGACGCAGGAAATTTAGAAAACGAGCTAGGTATAGCTCCGGTGAGATTATTCCCCGAAACATTGAATTCATGCAAATTCGGCAAGTGTAAATCGGGAGTTGCGCCGGAGAAGGAGTTCTCCTCGAGGCGGAGGGTAAGCAAATGCGTGAGGCGGTTGGCGGAGAGGGGGATTTCGCCGGAGAAGCGGTTGCGGGAGAGATCGAGGCGGTAGAGGTTGGAGAGTGAAATTAGCGAGGGCGGAAACTCGCCGGAGAAGCGGTTTTCGGAGAGGAAGAGGAGATTTAAGGAGGTGAGGTTGGAGAGGTCGGGAATTGGAGCGGTGAAGCGGTTTTGCTTGAGGCTGAGGACGCGGAGGTGGATGAGGGAGGCGAGGGAGGGGGGGAGGGGGTTTTGGAGGGTGGAGTTTTCGAGGATTAAGTGGGCGACGCGGTTGTGGAGGCAGGAGACGCCGAGCCAGGAGGTGCATGGGTCGGAGGAGGAGTTCCAGGAGGTGAGGAGGGAGTTGGAGGGGTCGGCGGTGGATTTGAAGGTGAGGAGAGGGGTGGCGTCGGGGTGGGCGGCGCAGTGGTGGAGGAGGAGGTTGAAGAAGAAGAAGAAGGAAGCTGTAGGGTTTGGTTTTAGTTTTGCCGCCATTGTTGGAGGGAGAGAGAGCTTGAAATGAGTGATAATGGAAGAATGGAAATGGTTATGGAATCTGAAGATGGTTATTTAGATTTGATTTTTTTATTCTTCTTTTCTTTGAAAAAATAAGGTTTATCTATTAGTTTTTGTTTATCCAATTAGTAATGTTTATAAATAAGCAAGGATAATTAACGGGCAAATACCTTTTTCTAATTTTATTAACAAAAACATTATTTGCATACTTGCCTGGTGGATTAAAATGTGCTTTATGGATTTTGCCTCTTCAATGAGACTAATGACCGAAAAGATTTATCGAATGCTTGGGGATGGATCGATCAGATGTTCGACGAGGTTTTTCTGGTGCATTTTTTTAATTGTGAGCTCTCGTCCATGTTGTTATATATAGTACTTAATTTGAGCGTATTGGATGTTGGTTTATTTGCTTGATTAGATGATTTGCGATTTTGTGTATGTTGTTGTTTGTTGTTCTAATTGGTTGTTAATAGATATTTGTATTATTGGTTTGGCTTTTTGTGTAAATTGTCATATAATGGCTCGAGTATTTTTTGCATTACAAATAAACAATTGGTATAGAAATTTCGACTTTCAAATTGATGAGTTTGGAAAAACACTGCAAAAGTCGTACAATTATTTGGATTTAGTTCTAATCACGTTGAAAAAAAGAAATAGAAAGAAAAAGGCATTAATTTTCTAATAAGTTTATCCAATAAGCATACGAACTTAATAATATGACCCAAACCTATGTAAGATTTTTATATTAGTGACAAGAATTACCACTCATACTATAAAAATAAAATAATATAATATGGGTAGCCTTTTTTTTTTATCCAATCTAACTAATGATTTTTTTATTAAATTTCTCTTTATCAAAGGGTGTTCTTTCGGCTGGTGTTTTTGGGTCGTTCACTCAAGTAAACATTAATTATACAATTAAACGCTAATTAAAATGTGATTTAATTAGGGGAGAACCGTTGCAGTAATCCGGGTTTGTCTAAAGTCGTCTTTGTCTTCGTCCCTCGATTTCTGACATGAAAGGTACCACTTTCTCTTCTTTTGGTACAAATAGATTCCTGCATTATTTTGGTCACAAGCGAGCGACTGAAAAAAATACAAATTGAAGTAACAAATACTCCTATTTATTAATTTTAAATTATGTAACTAATGAAGTTGTCAAAAATAAGCAATGCAACATGTTATAATATGATATAATCGATTTAAATTATGGTAGCAAATGAACTGATTTTATTGAACCGTGGAAATTTAGATATTGATAGTTGACGGGACATCGAAATGGTGCATATTTAAATTATGTAATTTTCATCTTAATTTTTTAATTATCTTCTTTTTAATCTGGATAACGTAGCTTTTATAATTGAGCAATTTTTAGTTGATTAATGACATATAAATTTAATTGTAATATACACCACAAAACCAAAATATAACGTGAACATAAATATTGAGTATAATAAAATGTGAATATTATTAACTGTTAGTAAAATAAACAGACGAGAGGATGTGTATAATGGAAATAATACTTGAATTGTATGAAGAATTCTCTGTTTCCATTATTAATAAATGGCTATTTTCATAACTATCTCTCTCCAAAATAATCATCCCTCACACATATATAAACACATGTTCATATGTATCCTATAAAAAATCACATCCAACAATACAATTGTTTTTAGAAAATGGAAAATATGAGAGTAAAAATGGTTGCATTGTTGTTAATGATGGTGTTCGTATCGGCACAAGGGAAGAGTTGTTTCAACACTTGTATCGGCACAAGTGTTTCCGATGTTGCATCGCCGCCAGCAGAGCTGCCATCCTCCGCTGCTAGTTATGTGCTTCAACGTGGTGGTTCGGACGAAAAGGGAGAGCAGTGAGGGTTGCTTGAGCACTTATATCTTGAGCACTTATATTCATTGTCCCACAATTTGAATACTACAATAAATATTGTGATGAGCTCTTTGATTGTCTCTTTGAATTTGTAAAAAACATTTTTAAAAAAATGAAATTATTAAAAATTAGCTAAATTGAATTAATTAGAGATTAGATTATGATGGTATTTTGATTAATCCTTTTGAGTAGGATATCAACCAGGTTTTATTATTTTGCAGTAAGTTTTATTATTATGAATAAATTTTGATTTCAAGAAATTAGAGTTTCTAGTATTTCTCTTTAGTTCAGTCATTTTGTGGCATGTTTGCAATATTTTTTTGCAAAATAAATTGTTAAATAATTAATCTAAATATATCTAACCTGATAGTCTATCCATCAATATTTCTTTACACCGCGAGCACAACAATATTTCACTAGTTTCATCTAAGTTTTAGATTTTTTTAATTAAACTAATGAGATATTTAGATGATAAATCATCGAGAAATACTATAATACAATTATTCTCATTCTTCGTTCTTCACAAATCACGATTCTTCCTCTTGGAGGATCCCAAATCTTTCCAAATGGGAAAATCATTAGAGCTTCAACTGCACAATTAACCCAAAGTCTTAACAAAAACAACACAGCAAATACATAACTAGTTCTTCTTAATTCCATGCATAAATAGAATCAATTATGTCAAAATCGTATAAAATACATATATTGTGCATGTATAATGCATAGGGATACCCTTTTAATTCGGGTAAAATGTATGATCAGGCAGATTTTTTTAACGTGCAAATGAATATAAATTTAAATACCACGTTAAGGTGAACTTGAACCAAAGACCTCAGGCATTAACATTTTACCCGTTAGTCAAATAACACAGACAATAATGAGATTGATTTTTAGTGTAATTAAATTCGTATTTTAAATGTAATGAGAGATTACTTAATACAGGAACACTTAATTGACTATAATATACTTATTAATTAAATATCATAATTCGTACTTAAAATAAAAATAATGTAAGTAGTTTGGGATGAGCCGAATCAGAAAAGCGCGAGTAATATGGGACGGAGTGAATACTATTAATTTATTCTGAGGATATTGGTCTATAAAATCACGAACTTTGGCTTAATTATGGTATTCCTCACGAAATTTAAAACTGGTCTATAGTGTTATTTTCTCACGACGGGTCAATCACCTTATTCGACTAACGTACGCGATCTTTTCATCCTATTTGGCTCGAACTTAGGGTTCAAGATAAAAAGGCCGATTATGATAAAAGGTTGCGTATGTTAATCGAATAAGGTGATTGATCCGTTGTGAGAAATAACACTTATTTTCATAAACATTATGTAGAATAAGTTTTCGCTGAAAATATCTTATTTGGGCTGAGTTGGAAACTAAGACACGAAATGTAAATTTTTTTGATATTTTAAATCAGTATCATAATTAGGTCAGAGTTATGTGATTTTAAATCATGGACGGTGGGAGGATATAATTTAGATAACATGAGATGAAAAACATAATCCGCAAAATATCATCCCTATTAATGTCTTCATCTAGAATGCTTTTTTATTTAAAAGTGGTTATATCCTTTATTTTCACTAATGGCTATTTTCCATAAATATCCCTCTCCAAAATCATAATCCCTCACATCTATATAAGCCTATGTTAATCTCCGTCGCATTAAATATGCAACATTTGTTTTTCGACACGGGATTTTATGTAGTGTTGTTTTGTGAGTTAATGAAGAGAAAGTAAAGTAAGAGAGAAGAAAAAATAGAGAGAGTATCGTTTTCATTTTAGGAAACGTTTCATTTTTAATGAAACAAACTAAAAAGGAAAACGCTTCATTTCTAATGAGACAGAGGGAGATATGATATATCCCATCAAAAATTCACATCCAAGTGATCCAACCATACAAATAGTTTCAAAGAAAATGAAAAACATGAGAGCCAAAATGGTTGCATTGGTGTTAATGATGGTGTTTGTGTCTGCGTAGGGGAATTGTTTCATTGATTGTATGAAGGGATGCCATGGAAGTTTTGTAGGTTGCTCCACCCAGTGTATAGGCAACTGCAACCCCGCCCAAGCTAATGGTGCGGACACCGTGGTGCTACCATCCTCCGCTGCTAGTCCCGTGCCTCACCGTGGCGGTTCGGATGATCACATAGTTGGAAAGCATTGAGGCTTTGATTCTTTTGAATTTGTAATAGTAGCATTTTAAAATTTTGCAATTAATATACAAAAATTATTAGATAAATTAAATTGGAGATTATGTTGATTATGAATTTATGATGCATTTTAATCTCATACTCTTCACATGCCATGTTCTCATATTTTGATCTATCGCTAATTTTATGTCACATGACACAAAGCCATGCTCAAGAAAAGATGGCTTTATCAGCTCTGATAACTGAACCGATTAAAGTTGGTTATCGATTGATAGACTATGTACGCAATTGGTTAGAATCGAGAATGATTCGGTTTAACCAAAAGACCCGATATAATTTGTAAGTTTAAGAATAGATAATTCATAGTATTTATTAATTAAGCATTAATTTATAGTCATAAAACATTTCACTATGCTCCTCAAAACTCAAATGTGCAAAATCGAACTTCAGGTTCCGTATCATGTTAAATGGCTCTGGAATATTAATCACAATCATTTTATTATATACAAAAAAAAAAAAACAATTTTTATATGCATAAATGTGTTTATTAATAACCTAACTCTTATTGCCAACTTGATATCATGTCTAGATTAGAATATTTTTTCTTGTGAATTCCATGATTAAAATATGAATTAATTATGAATAAACCATTATTTAGGGTTATCATTACATATGATATAATGTGCATGCATATGTAGCGTCGCCAATGGCGGACCCCGAAACTGAAAATGGAGGGGGGCATATGTACGAGAATTTTTGTTTTGAAAAATTAAAAAGACCAATTTTGGACTCTCATGTGTCACTTTTTCGGCGCGCTACGTAGGTCGTAGGATAAGTAATTGTGTCGGAAATTTATCGGATTGGATCGGATGGAAAATTTACGCAGTCACAACTGAAATTTCTATATAAGTCTCACGAGCCCTTCCTCCTTTTATCAATTGGTTTTAGGATGAAACCTATGAATTTCTATTAATATGAATGGTTCCGATTATCAAATCACTGCGGATACGATTCTCAATTAGAATCGAGAACAATGTGGTTTCACCAAAAGAACCGTAATAATTAATTTATAAATTCAACAATATATAATTCAGAGGTGTTAGACTTTTTTCTAGATTGGGTTGGACCAACCAAACTGACCCAATTTAAAGCCTAGATATAAAGCTGAGTCAGTTACTTTTTAGTTTCAGTTCAAATTGTAACACCCCGAGTTTTCGTGCGCTAGTTTTAGAGTATAAAAAAAATTTGGACGAAAAGACGATTGGAATTAAAATGCAAGGAAATTCAAGTTTGTAAACTACAATTATTGGAAGAAGGAAAAGAGAATAAATTAGTACAAGGTACAACACATGCTATACAAAGTGGATACATGGAGCTACAAGTGAGATTCCTTTCAAAGCTACATTTCTACAGTACAAGATCTTCTACTCTACTCTCTTATCTTCCCCATCCTTCTCGAATTTGGCATCCATTAGACTCCAAATTTGACAACCAATAACACCAGGGATCCTGCAAGAATTTAACACCAAAAGGATTATTAGAAATAGGCTTCACAAAGACTCAAGGTTGGAGACTTCTCCAAAATAGCAAGTGTGACCCAACTTACACCAAAATGACATACAATTGGATAAGCACAAGGGAGAGATGAGATGGCAGCCCCAAAAATAGGAGCCTTTGCCCCCAAGACTTGCTCAATTAGGTAAAGAAACATGATGCCAAGAAAGAGATGGAGCTGGCAGCCAAATATGGGAGTCTTTGTCCCCAAGTTTCCAACACAAGAGGCCTATATAAGCGGCCCCATCCCCATTCCCCTCCCCTCTCCTTTAGACACCACAAATTCACTCAAAATGAAGGAGTGCAGCAAGGAAACGAGAAGAGCAAGAAGGCGAGGAGAGGCAGCGGCGAAGCGGGGGAAAACAGCCACGAACCGAGAGGATTCACCGAGTGAGGATAAAATGCTCAAAGGGCAAGTGAGGTCAAAGCGAATAATTGAATTGAAGAATAAGCATATCAGGTGGGCTTTCTTTTAATATCCAGCACACTAGTGTGGATATAAAGCAAATACATTTGAAGTTATGAAAAATCATCTTTTCTCAAAATGGAGCTATGTTTCTTTTCAAAATTATTGTCATGCCATAAATGTTTTTTGATAAATGAGATTGAATGTCATGGAATTGAATGTCATGGAATGGAATGGATTTATGAACGGAATGGATTCACGAATGGAATGGATTTACGAACGGAAATGGATTCACGAATGGAATGGATTCACGAATGGAATGGATTTGTAGATGGAATGGATTCACGAACGGAAATGGATTCACGAATGGAATGGATTTATAGATGGAATGGATTCACGAACGGAAATGGATTCGCGAATGGAATGGATTCACGAATGGAATGGATTTATAGATGGAATGGATTCACGAACGGAAATGGATTCACGAATGGAATGGATTCACGAATGGAATGGATTTATAGATGGAATGGATTCACAAATGGAATGGATTTATGAATGAATGATGAATGATGAAAGAACCTAGTCCGTAGTCGAACTTTTAGCTCACAAAAGAACTTAGTAAGCTCGGGCCTTTTAAGAAAACCCCCATGTGTTACTGTGATGGCTTGACAACTATATAATGTATGTTTTGTTTTCGGCACGTGTCCACTGAGTACTATTGTACTCAGCCCTGCATGTATTTATAAATGTGCAGGTTGAACGTCAAGAGGATGGAGTGATGATCGGAGTCGATGTTATCAAGTTGATCTCCCAACGATTCGTGTCTTCATACACGAAGTCGTTTAGCAAGGACTTATTCCGCTGTGCTTTTGTGCTTTCGTGCTTTTAGAATTATAGAACCTCACCATCAACTCTGATTTAATTGAGGAGATGTCTATTCTGTTTTCAAGACCATGTAATGAAATACTTGGCTTCTATGATATCAATTGACTTGGTCTTGTGAAATTCTCAAGTTCTAGCCCTTTTCTTTCCCCGCTTCTTTAATCCCTCTTATTAGTCGCGGTTTACCCGTTTTCGCTATCCTTAGCAAAATGCGGTCGTGACACAAATATACTGCTCGGCCAGTTAAAATTGACCCACATTCGGAATCATCCCGCTCTGATATCATGATAGGAATCATGATAGAAATCATAGAGTTTCATCCTAAAACCAGTTGATGATAGAATGAGTAACCCATTACACTTATATATTAGTTTTAGTTCTCTTTTTACATCGAGATAGTATTGTTATAGTTATTATTATAAACTGCCGAGCAGACAATTTAAATGATTTTTACTCATATCCAAGAGCCAATTTAGACAGTTTTTGTTCGTATTCGTGAGTATTCCATTTTTTGCTTAAAATTGAAATATTTTTTTCGAACACTTCAATCGCCGTCTACTATTTGATGGACCCATAAATTACTACTCCCCCTGTTCCATTACAAATGAAGTGTTTCATTTTGGCCGTTGTTTTGTGAAGATGATAATAAAAAGTTAAGGTGGAAAGAAAGTAAAGTAAGAGAGAGAATAATACTGAAGAGAGTCGTATATACATTATTATCTTACTTACTTTACCCCTACTCTAACTATTTATTATCATTTTTGCAAAACAACGTCCGATTTAGAACGCCTCCCTTGCAGCGAGACAGAGGGAGTAATTGCACTTTTTTTTTGTAATAGTTGATTTTTCCCCTTCAAATATATCTAGTCCCATTAAAGTGTATTCATCCGTAGTGTATTTTCCATTAAAAGTCTTCATCCATAGTGTTTTTTCCTTTAAAAGTGTCTTTTCATTCGAAAGTGTCTTCATCTAGAATGTATTTTTCGTTAAAAGTGTCTTCATCTAGAATGCTTTTCCTTAATTCTAGTTTCCATTATACACTAATGGTTGTCACGACCGCGCCTTGCTAAGGATAGCATTGCTCAGTTAATCATGACCAGGGGAGGAAATTAAGAAGAGGGAATAGAAAGGGGATGAAAGAATTAATGATAAGACACAAATATTTCTTCATAAGATGAGAGATGTTCACGAGACAACAAAGATCATGAGAATTTGAAAGAGTGTTTATCACAGATCACTCGTTACTGATCGTTTTTCCTATGACCCATCTACTACAAAATACTACGACAAAAGCACAGCGGAAGGAGTTGTAACCACATGGTCATGTGTATGAAGACACATGCCACGAAAATCCTACAAAAGAGATGAGACGACCTCCAACTCCACTCAGCCACCATTTCATCACTTGCTCAACCTGCACATTTAGAAATACATGCAGGGCTGAGTACGGGGTACTCAGTGAACACATTGCCGAAAGATACACATATAAGAAAAGGTTATTATCATGCCATCACAGTAACACACGGGGGTTTTTCTTAAAGGCCCGAGCTTACTAAGTTCATTTTCATAAAAGTTCGCTTGATCAAGCTAAGTTCATTCCATCAATCCGCCATATCTGATAGTTCATTGTGTGTCGGGAAGGTGGCCACCTTCCACGATCACATTGACCGGCCAACCCTTACGATGACTCACGGTCCATTCCTTTGTGTACACTAACTCGAATAGGAACTTGGTCCTATTGGAGCCGAATTCGATTCATTCATTCATTCATTTGGCATCGCCAAACAGATAGGCATCATAAAACAAATCATTTATGGCACGATAACATTTGAAAAAAAAATAAGTGCGATTTTATCAAACAAAAATCATTTCATATATTTGATAATTTTATCCACACTTAATGTGTTGGATATAAAGCCCACCTCAAAGCTTCCAAGTAAAACTCTACAAAAGCTCGACCTTGGGTAATCAAACTCCGCGAACACGCCCTTCTTGAAAGAGTATAATGATTTAAATTAGTTTTATGAACATACATAAGGTGCATGACATGAAATGATCCTACATGGAGTATGCGTCCTATGTTCGTGGTGCGATCAAGATCACTTCATTCCACTTAAGAAAAGTGGATCTCTATTTTATAAGAAACCTTAAAGTAATTAAATAATTATTTGGGAGAGGGTTCATTAAATCCATACATTCTTATCTTCAAGAAATTTAATTAATTAATTAAGGAGGGCAAGACATTAATTTATCATAAGATTAATTATTTAAAAGCTTCAAACAATTTAAGAACTATTAAACCAAAATTAAGAGATAAGGATTCATTTCATCACTTAGACTTAAAAGCCCAACTTCCACCTTTCTTCTAAAAAAACGGCCCACACTTAGTAAGTTTAAAAGACCATACTTCACTAAAATTATTCGGCCCAAAGGGGAGGCCCAAAAGTGTGTTGCCCTAAATGCACTAAAAGAAATTAGCCTCCCTTCTTTCTTCTATTTCAAAATAACATTTCTCCCCTTCCCCAACATCTCACTCTCTCGCCACTTCTCTGCCGGCGGTTTTGGCGTCGCCGGCGAGCGACGCCGGCCGCCGGTCACGTCTCCCCTCTCCCCTCTTTCTCTATCTCGGTCTCTCTCTCTCTCTCGGCCTCTCTCTCTCTTTCGGCCTCTCTCTCTCTGCCGCGAACCGCCACTTCCGCCGTCGCCGCCGGGCCGCTGCTGCCGTCGCTGGTGGGCCGCTGCCGCCGTCGCCGCCGGGTACACGGCGGTCTCATCGCCGTTGACCGAGAGAGGTAGGAATTTCCCCCATTTCTCCTTCTTTCTCTTCTTCTTTATTTTCTTAAATTGAAGGCTTAGGACTAACAATTAAGTCTTGAAATGTGAAGATTTGGATAGATCGTGAAAACGGGGTCAAAAGAGATTAATTTCGTTGTGGAAAGTCGGACAGCCGCCGGAATGCTGCCGGAAAGTTGCCGGACTGCCGTCGCCGCCGGTGGGCCACTGCCGGGCAGCATCTCCGGGGTCCGGCAGCTCCTTCACTCACGAGGTAAGCTTTCCAAGATCGTTATTATTGTGCGATGAAGTTGTCTAAGAGCTTAGGCATTGCTTAATTGATTTCTTTGTCTAAGTTTTCTTTAGTTAAGGCAAAAGCTATTCTAAAAAGTCATGCATAGTTGATATGAAAACCATTAAGGGAAAAGGCATACAAAAAATAATATGGTGTTTGTCATGGGAAAAATCCTAATGTTCATGCTTTGGATGATATGAAAATGGCTATGTAGTGAAAATAGTTATTAGTAGAATTACCTTGAGAAAAGGAAGAGAAGAATGATAGTGAGTAGGAAAATGGACTCCTCTTCTTCAAACACTTATATACATTCTCATTTTGATAGAATTTTGTTTAGAGAATTTTTTTTTGTGAAGGAGCCAAAAGGTAGAGGATGATATGGTGTGGTATTTATAAGGAAGAAAGGTGCATGAGTTTATATGGTTAAAACTTGATTCATATGTGGAGGTGAAATGTCCAAAGGTTATGGACTTTTTGCCATAAGAGGCAAGTTGGCTAATCAACCATTCCTTTTACCTAAAAAGGAAAGAATATTATGTCTCGTCGCTTAAAAAGACGCGAGCCGTCGTTTGGAAAACGTGAGCCGCCGTTTGATTTGCGTGTTTGATGTGATTTGATTTCGTCGATCGTCTCGTCTTGATTTAACACGCTTCTTATCCATTCGTGTAGGTATCGGGATTCAAGGCGTGACTATTGAGCAAGATCCGAAGGGCATGGAGAGTATTTTATTTTTAATTAATCTTTACTTAAACGTTGAACTCGTGTACGGACTTTTATTTGAAACTCGGTCTTCACAAACGGACTTTTATTAGAGCAAACTTTATATTGAAATATTACTATTTTTGTTCACTACTCAAAATATACTTCACAACGATTAATCATAACAAGAAGTAATAATAAGAAAATTTAGACGCGAAACTTATATATATATATAGATCGATGTTCTAAGCCTAAAGATATTGGACTCTAAAATCACAAACTTAGGCATAATTATTTTATTATTACTCACGAATTTTAAAACTGGTCTATATTGTTACTCCATTTCTCAAGACGGGTCAATTACCTAATTTGACTAATGTGTTGGCAATTGAAACATAAAATGAATGTAACAATATCCCACATCGGTGTACACAAAGAGCTTAATCAACTATATAAGTCTCATGGGCCCCTCCTCCTATCACCAATTGGTTTTTGGATGGAACCCATAGATTTCTATCATGGTATCAGAGCGGGTCGCCGATTGTGGGTCAAATTTAACTGACCCAGCAGTATATCTGGGCTGAAACCGAAAAAACAGTATATCTTATACTGGGCTTAAAATTTAGGCCAATGGTCCAACCGATCGGAAAAAAATTGGGCTAGTTGTCCAACAAATTATAAAAACAAGTCCAACCCCTCCAAGGTTCACCTTGAAGGGATTGAGGGAGGGTGTTGGCAATTGAAACATAAAATGAATGTAACAATATCCCACATCGGTGTACACAAAGAGCTTAATCCACTATATAAGTCTCATGGGCCCCTCCTCCTATCACCAATTGGTTTTAGGATGGAACCCATAGATTTCTATCATGTGGTTTAAATTTTGATAAACATTACATGGTTACTTACGTAGAATAAGTTTTCGCTTAAAATAACCTATTTGAGCCGAGTAGGAAAATAAGACGCGAAATGTAAATTTTTTGATATTTTATACCAATAACACAATTAAGCTAAAGTTCGTGATTTTAAATTGTGGACGGTGGGAGGATATAATTTAGATGACATGGGATGATATACACATTCCGCAATACCATCCCTATTAAAAGTGTCTTCATCTAGAGTGTATTTATCTTTAAAAGCATGGTTATCTCTCTCCAAAATCAAAATCCTTCTCATATATATATAAACACATGTTCTTCATAAACATCCAATAACAAAATCACATCCAAATATACAAAATTTTTGGAAGAAAATGGAAAATATGAGAGTAAAAATGGTTGCATTGTTGTTAATGATAGTGTTTGTGTCGGTGCATGGAGATTGTTACGACGATTGTATGAAGGGATGCAGTGGATATGTTGCAATTTGCTCTTTCGACTGTGTAAACCGGTGCTTCAGCCCTCCGCATAATTCCAAGGCCGAGATCCCGCCATCCCCCGTTGCTAGTTGTGTGCTTCAACGTGGCGGTTCGGACCTCAAAGAGGGAGAGCAATGAGGCTTACTTGAGCAATTATGTTGTTGCATAATTTGAATACCATACAATAAATATTGTGATGAATTTGTAAGAGCATTTACAAAAATTGTGCAATTAATACTAATAAATGGAAATGGAGATTACTGATTATGATGTGTCACTAAATTTATTTCACATCCATGAAGCTTAACCGAACCAATTAAAATCGGTTATATGAATGGTTCCGATTATCAAATCACTGCGGATGCAGTTCTCAGTTAGAATCGAGAACAATACCAAAAGAACCGTAATAATTTATAAATTCAAGAATAGATAATTTACATGTTATTTATTATGCATAAACTTTATACTTTAGAAAAAATTCAGTCAGCGAAAATAGTTTAGATAATTCACATACTATTTTCTATGCAACAGCGAAAATTGAAAACTACGAAAATTTCATGTGCTCCTCAAACTCAATGCCTCCACAATTTCAATCACAAAATCTCAAATATTGCCATAGGAAAAAACTAGAAATGTCTGAACGAAAAGAACTTTGATGCAATTCTAACACACAGCGCCGAATATGTTAACTACTCCGTCCGTTCCATAGTAATAGAGACATTTCATTTTGCACACTCGTATTGAAAAAATAATTATAAATAGTTAAAGTGGAGAAAAAGTAAAGTAAGAGAAAAAATAATGTAGAGAAGAGTCTTATCTACAATATTTTCTCTCTTACTTTACTTTTTCTTCACTTTAACTATTTATAATTATTTTTTCAAAACGAGTGCGCAAAATGAAATACATCTATTACTATGGAACGGAGAGAGTATGTCAGAATGACTTGAAATTCGCACGATAATTATTCTAAAGATCTTATTGGACTCTATAAATAAGAGCCAAGACCCCAACCCTAGTTCATTATTTTCGTCCCCCTCTCTTCTTCTTCATACTCTCTCAATTTTCTTCTACTTTACTCCATTAATCTTGCATCCCTTGAGAAGAAATTGAAGTTTGATCCAAGAATTCTTGAAGAACCAAGTCTTTACTTACTTTCTACCGATCGTTTTTCTCAAAAAGGTATTCTTATAATTATCTTCTTCTTCTACTTGATTCATCTTCTTTCTAACCGATTAATCGGTACTCTTGAACCCTCATGCATATTAATTAAGCGAGAGTGGGATAAAAAGGACATAGAAAATATGTATGCATGTGGTGTGTGTGTTATGCGAGTGTGTTATGTGTGTGTGTGTGTCGAATATGTGTGTGTGTTGTGTGTTGGTGAAATACTCATGCGCGATATATATTAATGCTAGATCTAGATTTAATATGCGAGTAAACTATATATAGTGAACATGTTTATGTTTGGTCATATTAAGTTAAGTCGTTGGGAAAAGGGAAAAACGTCGAGACATGCATGAATTAGGTTTTGAATTGTGAATTTGATTTGTATGTACCTATGTGATTTAAAAGGTGAAACCCCGGTTGCAAAGTCAGATAAAGGAAAAGAGAAACTTACTTGAAATCTAAGCAGTCGAGGTGGGCTTTATTCTTAAACTCTTTTATTTCTTGCAAAATATTGATTGGTGTTATAAGGGTGGTTTAACTGTTATGCCATGCCTATATTTGTTTTATTGTGATATTGTGCCTGAAGCCTAGTTTGTGAGTTCGCTCCATTGGGCCAAGGTTTTGGATATGTTATACGAATTCGGGTCTGAGTACGGGCCGCAAACCCTACCAGGCTGTGTACACGAGGGGATCGTGAGCCGTCCTTGCTAGTCGGCCGGTCTCGTGGGGCGAAAAGTGTGGCCACACTTTCGTCGCACCATGGATATGATTGTGGAATTTGATGAGAAAATGGGAGATATTTGATTGGCCAATCTATGAAAATATTTTGTGACACTCGATGATATTTTATTTTGATAAATTGTAAAACTCGAGTTCACTTGGTAAGGGTGGCATAACTTATAAAATGTTTTGGCAACGAGCTCACTGAGTATTTCAAAATACTCAGCCCTGCATGTGTTTTCCTTATGTGCAGGTTGAATGACGACGAGCGGTGGCGGGTGTTGAGCATGATAATTAATTAAGATGGATGTTATGAACTTCAAGCGTAGTTGTGTCTTCATACATGGCTATTCTTTCTCTTGGTCGTTTTCCGCTGAGTTCTGATGCACCTTAGAGTTCGTCGTTTTTGGATATTTACATCTTTCCTTCGATTTGAGGCCTTAGACTTTTTCTTGTGATTCTATCTTAAACATTATGTCGTACTCTTGAGAATTTGATCGTTATTTATGATACCCCTTTCTCTTTCTTATTCAAGCTTCTAGGCTAAGTTGTCGCTTAAATACTCTGATAGTTCTTTTAAATCTCTTGGTCAAAATTTTTTAAATGAAACTCTAGTCTTGTTCATCTTTGTTCAAAATATAGAAGTTTATCTTTGTACTCTTATACAAATGAGCTAAATGTGAGAGGCTCAACAACGCACCTCGTCCCGTTCAACCATGAAGAAAGAGGTACAATGTATTACTATGACTTGTGAATTAAAAACTTTATGCTTTTGAAAATTTTCAGTGGAAAATGTTATTTTGTGAGAAGCATGCCTTAAGTGTTGGGAATATTGTTGTGCTTGTGAAGCGATGCTTCTTAAATGATGATTATTAAGAGTGTGGAAATATTATGAATGTGAAGCGATGCTTCCCGAATGGTGATCTGTCAAGTATTGTATGCGAGTTTGTGAAATTGTGAAATGTGAAATGTGATTACTTATCTGCTACGAAACAACTCCTATGTGAAATATGAAGTAAATACTATGGCTTTTGGAAAATGTGGTGAGGTTATGAAACGGGAGACACTATGCAAATGTATAATTGCTTTTGTTTAATAATGAGGCATGATGTATCACATATTGAGGTATGATTGTGAACACGTGTTGCTTGGTGTTGAGACTTGTCATTACATATTCAAACTGCAAATTTAACTTGAAGGACGTACATGTTGATTACTTGGAAGACGAAAATTTTAATGCATATTTGGTTGAAATTATATGATTTTGAAATTGTGAAGGCAAAGTATGACGCATGTGTAGTTGCAACTATGTGATTGTGAAATAGATGGACATGAACTGCATGAAGTTGGAATTGCGATTTTGTGGATGATGCATTGACTAAGTGCTAATCTTTACATATATTAATATACGATGCTTGATATGCTATTCGAATAAACTTGTTAATTGTGCAATATACGGATGAAGTTTGTGTGGTAATGGGGAACTTTTGAACCTTTTTGCGAATGTGATTACGTGAGATTTATGTTGAAATGTCGCGATGCTTAGATCTGGACTACTTGGAACCTAGCATGACTTAGTTATACGATCACAGCATTATATCAACAATAGGAACGTGAAATGACTAGTATAAGACTCCAAGCTATGCTTGAAATTATAGAGTGCCTAGGAAGTAGGCCAGACTGAACGTGCTAGAACTTAGTTGTAGGTTGACAACTGCAGTATCACTTTCCTGGGTGATAGAACCAATGAAAATAAATATACTTCGAGCCTTGGTGTACCCTTATAATGGCGAGATCATACCCAAGACCTAATAAAACTATGCAGTCTTGCATACCATGCCAAAGTGGCGACGCGACACAAATACGACGTTTACGATACATTAAGACCACGTGTAGAATGGCAATCGAAAGGACTATGTGACACGGCAAGAAGAAGGCTTTGAAGATGCGACCATCAAATTTAGTTATTTTCGACGATACGACGAATCTCGACTTGGAATCCACGGTTTCATAGAACGACGTTACCATGATTAGGCTCGGGAGAAATGTGCGAGGAAGTGCGACCATCGTAGTTAGAATGACCGATTTTAAAATCAACAGTACTTACTTGGATCCTAAGTTCTTTTCGGGAAGTTTTGAATAACCATGAACCCTTATCTATTTAAACACCTCGTTTGACTCGCAATTTGCAAGTGATACCCATTATTTCTTTTTTCCTATATCGAGCCATGACTCACTTGGCGTGAAATTTGTGTCTGCCCTTATAACTTTGGACCTCATGTTTGAGTAGTATTCTTCAAATTCATAAGAACGATATCTGGTTTTATGAGCTTCTATCATTGAACTTCATTCTTAAAGTTGTCTGTAGTTATGACCTTCAGTGTGATCAAATCTCCAGACCTGTTTTTCTTCAAAGGATGGAATATTCTTCTCGGAACTTTGGTTCACCCCTTTATCTTATAACCATGTTTGTTGCAAGCTCTTTTTGGTATAAGTGAAATTCTTTTAGCTCGGTTTCACTACACATACTGTTTCACACTCAATGACTTTTCTTTCTTCAGCACCAAGTTAAGGCTATCATGCTCTCTTATTCCTTAATGGTTCTGAAAAGTTCCAATCACTTCGAGTTGCCCTCAACAAAACCGTTGAACCATTATCGGTGCTACTTCATGACATTTGTCTATATTTCTAAATTTTGACGCGACTAATCGTTTTAGGCCTTGACATGTTTCGATCAAAAAACCGCTGTCCGAAATTTTTTGCAAATTTTATCGGGCAGTCTGGTATGGGATTTAAGATTTCTAAAACTTTTATTCACCTTACCATTTTACTTTCGCATTTGCGTTACTCCTTTTCGTTCGTTGTACTGAGATCCCTTCGAGAGCACATTTTGAGATTCTATGAGGAATTCGCACCTTCTTAATATTTTATCTTGCAATGAGTTGTTTCTACTCTTTTCTACCTCGTTGCGCGAAATTGAAATCCGCGCTTTTCTACTACCTTATCTTGCAATGAGTGGTTTCCACTCTTTACTATCTTATTTCGTGAATGTACTTGCCTATTTTGTTTTCTCCAAGAACCTTTCATCTTGCTGTGCAACTATCCCATGTCCTTTCTTGCGCAACTGCCTCCTTTCAATGCTACTGTGTGATCATTCCCTGAACCCTATTTATAGGAAGAATCATAATTTTACAAGTACATCAGAATGGGTTTCACCCTGTTTTCATCACCCATCCCATGTTCTTTCGAGCTCTCATCAGAATTAGATTCTCAAGCTCTATGGGTTTTTCTTGATACCTCTAAACCATTTAATTCTCAGAATGGACGAGTTAAGTTTAACGGAACTTAGTCCTTGCCTTGTTTCAAACCAATTGTCAGTGATGAGATTTGAAAATGTCGAGCCAGAAATGTTATTCTTGTTTCCCTTGATAAAGTTTGGAGCCTTTCCGATGAAAGACATTTTGTGGTGCTTCTTCGAATTGAAATCGGCCCGTATCCAAGTTAAGACTGTTTGATTAAAATTTGAGTTCTTAATACATACTCCGAGTTTTTGAGGCGACACGGCAAGGGAAGGCGAAAGCTTAAATCTTTTAAGATACACGTGGGAAATAAGTTCTACAGACAAACACGCACTGAAACGATACACCAACAAGAGGTGTAAACATGACCAATAGAAGGACGAGAAATATTTCGCTTTTACGAACTGCTATATCGAGCTGCTAGGAAGTCGAACGTCGTGTTATAGAATTTCCCGAACTTGTTCGAACGTAGAAATCGTACTAGGAAAAGTTAAGTTAGTCGCTTACGATCTGCGAGTTATGGCGATGAGAGATGTCGACGTAATCTTAGGAATGGACTGGTTGACCGCTAACTTTGCGACGATTCGCTGTGACGAGAGGCAAATATCCCTACACGCCCCGAATAAGGAACCCATCGTATACCACAGAATCTCGATGAACCGGCGAACCGCTATAATCTCTGCGCTACAAGCCACCGTGATGATAAAGAAAGGACGCCCCGCCTACCTCGTCTAACTCAACGGAAAGGAAAAGGAGGAAAGAAGGATCGAAGACGTCGCTGCCGTACGAGATTCTTCACGACATTTTCCCCGAAGCGTTACCAGGACCGCCGCCAGATCGACAACTGGAGTTCGCGACCGATCCCGAACCAGGAGCCGCACCTGTGTCTAAGGCACCATACCGAATGACGCCAAAGGAATTGGAGGAACTAAAGATACAACTACAAGAGCTCATGGATTTAGGTTTCGTTAGGCCCAGTGTTTTGCCATGGGGCGCAACGGTGCTCTTCGTCAAGAAGAAAGAAGGGTCAATGAGAATGTGTATCGACTATAGAGAGTTGAACAAATTGACCCTCAAGGACAAGTACCCACTGCCGAGGAAGGACGACCTGTTGATCAACTCCGAGGAGTCGACGTGTTTTCAAAGACGGACTTAAAATCCGGATACCACCAGCTGAAGGTTCGCAAGGAGGATATACCAAAGACCGTTTTTCGCACGAGATATGGTCACTACAAGTTCGTCGTGATGTCGTTCGGTCTAGCCAATGCCCCAGCCGTATTTATGGACCCGATGAACCGAGTTTTTCCACCCGTACCTAGATACGTTCGTCCTAGTGTTCATAGATGACATCTTAGTCTACTCGAAGGACGAGAAGGAGCACGCGGAGCACCTACGAATCGCACTGGAGACGCTAAGGAAGAAAAAGCTGACCACCGCACCAGTGTTAGTTGTACCAAAGCTTGGAGTGAACTACGTAGTTTACACCGACGCCTCGAAGGTCGGATTAGGATGCGTATTGATGCAGGACGACAAGGTGACCACCTACATGTCACGATAATTAAAACCGCACGAGTCGAACTACCCCATCCACGATTTAGAGTTAGCCACGGTAGTGCATGTCCTAAAGATTTGGAGGCACCGTCTCTACGAAGTTAGGTGTGAAATCTTTACGGACCATAAGAATTTGAAGTACTTTTCCGAGAAGAAGGACCTGAACATGCGACAACGGAGATGACTCGAGCTAGTGAAGGACTATGATTGTGGCATCGACTACCACCCCGCCAAGACAAACGTAGTAGCAGATGCTTTAAGCCGTAGAGACCATTCGCAACTCGCTGTTTTTCTAACCGAAGAGGAAGGCTTAGTACGAGAGTTGAGTAAGTTGCGGATAGAAGTAGTTAGAACACCCGAAACCGTAGAAGGCCGAATCGCCGCGTTAGTAATAGAACCTGATCTAAGGACGAGGATCATTGCAGCACAATGGCTCGACGTGAGATTGGAGGAGATTCGAGTCGAAGTAAGAACCGGTGAATCCGGAGGTTTTAGCGAGGCTTCCGACAACGCTCTCACCTTTGAAGGGAGACTGTGCGTGCCCAACGACGTGGAACTTAGGAACGAGATCATGAGCGAAACCCACGAAACCCCATACACTGCTCACCCCGGGAGCACAAAGATGTACCAGGATCTGAAGAAGTTCTTTTGGTGGAACGGCATGAAGAGAGATGTCGCAACTTTCGTGGAGCGCTGCTTAGCTTGCCAACAGGTGAAAGCCTTACACCAACGACCGTACGGGAAACTACAACCGTTTGAGATACCCGAGTGGAAATGGGAGCACATCGCTATGGACTTCGTGACTGCATTACCAAAGACCCTTAAAGGGAACACCGCGATCTGGGTGATCATCGATCGACTTACCAATAGTGCGCATTTCATACCAATCCCCGTAACCCATGGATCGGATAGGTTAGCTCGGATCTACATCCACGAGATCGTGCGATTACATGGAGTCCCAGTGACAATTACGTCTGATCGTGACCCGAAGTTTACCTCAAAATTTTGGGTTAGTCTACAACGCGAGCTTGGAACACGCTTAAACTTTAGCACCACTTTTCACCCACAGTCCGATGGACAATCCGAGAGGACGATACTAACTCTCGAGGATATGTTAGGAGCCGTGGTGCTCGACCGAGGCGGAAGTTGGGAGACCGCACTCCCTTTGATCGAGTTCGCCTACAACAACTTTCAAGCAACGATCGGCATGGCGCCATACGAAGCACTTTATGGGAGAAAGTGTAGATCTCCGCTCTACTGGGATGAAGTTGGCGAACGAAGAGCTTGGACTCGATGCAGTCGAAGAAATAGTCGAAATCGTTCGACAAATCCGCGCGAGAATGAAGGAAGCCAGGGACAGACAAAAGTCATACACCGACGTCCGACGGACCGACTTACAATTTCAAACCGATGATAAAGTTTTTCTCAAGGTATCCCCGTCGAAAGGGATAACACGTTTCGGTGTTAAGGGAAAGTTGAAGCCACGATTTATCGAACCTTACGAAATCTTAGAAAGAGTAGGACCCGTTGCGTACCGATTGGCGCTACCCCAAGCCTTGGGAGCATGCACAACGTTTTCCATGTGTCGCAGTTGCGGAAGTACGTGTTGATCTGAAGCATGTGATTCGTTACGAGGATATTTCTGTAAGCCCGGATCTGAGCTACGAGGAGCAACCCCGGATAATCTTAGATCGAAAGGTCCAAACCTCGAGAAATAAAACCACTGCCTTCGTAAAAATACAATGGAGAAACCACGGGCCCGAGGAAGTCACGTGGGAGCTTGAGGATAAGATGATGGAACTATACCCGGAACTCTTTCCGTAAAGGTACCAAATTTCGGGACGAAATTTCTTTTAAGTGTGGTAGGATGTAACACCCCGAATTTTCGAACCCTAATTTTAGAGCCCTAGAATTTATTTTTGATGCCGTGGAAGAGGTGAATTATTTGATAAGTGAATTTATTACATGAGTTTATTTGATTGAGAAGTTTGAAAAGTCAAATTTGTTGACTATTATGATGTGGCATATGTGATTAATTAATTTATGAGATGAATTATTTGATTAAGGGTGAGTGAGAATATTAGAGAAAATTTCCAAAAATACTAGCCACTATTATTTTGTGATTTTCGAAAATCACAGGTAGAAGGAAAGGAGTTATTTTATTTGACTTCTTATTTGATTTCTTTCCATACCTAGAATTTAAATATTCTACCAAATCTTTCCATAGCTCAAAAGATTATGCCATATATTATTTTAGTTAATAAAGAAATCCAA
>NC_062967.1:36717512-36752030 GCF_023119035.1 Salvia hispanica | reverse complement strand
ATAATGGTCTAATACGTTTTGGTATAGAAAATAGAATGCAGAAAATAAATACTATAGATTTCAATAAAAATAAGTATAAAATAAAAATAACTATCCCCTCTTGATATGATTTTCCGTAATCCTTCATTGATTTTAGTATCTTCTTTACTGTTCTTTAGTGTTTCATCTTGTTTCTTATGAGTTGTTTTTTTGTCTATTCGGGTTTCAGGAAAGCTATCTGGAGATTTGATAGTGTTTTAGATCTAACTTTGTTACTCCTCTGTTTTGTGAGGGTTGATCTCCCCTCTCCTAGTAGCTGAAGCCTCGTTATATATAAGCCTTCGGCTGATCTACTGCTACTCGTATCGGTTGATGAGGTGATGGATTCGCCGAGTTCGGGAGGGTCCGTTAACTCGCAGAAGAAGAAAATAACGCATAATAGATAAATGAACAATAAAAGATAAATTGAATTGATATTTTTTGAATGAATAATATGACGGTCTCCTACACGTATTTATAGCATGTGGAGATAATATTCTACCTAAATATAGTTAATTAAATATAATAATATTCTAAGCAAAAGATATGATAAATTAATAAACTATGGAAAAGATATGATAATTCAATACTAAGTACCGATACTGGGAATATTACCGAAGATGTACTCGTATCATCTACACTTAACATATTCTAAAACCAATTAGTGATAGGAGTGACCCATTAGACTTATATTGGTTTCATTATTATTATATTTTTATTTTATTTGCAAACTCCCTCTCTCAAAACTCTTCAAGGTGAATTTTGGAGAGATTGGACTTTTATTTAGACTGGGGATATATTATTGGGTCAACTATTTTTCAATTTCAATCCAGATTTACTGCTCGATTAGTTAAATTTAAAACCCCCCCTCCCTCCAGCGTCCCCATTTTATTAAAATGGAAATGTTTTTTCGAACACTTCAATTGCCGTAACTTTTTTATGGATGCTAATTATCATCCGCATGAAAAGTGGAGTAACTTTTAGGTAGTTATGATTTTTCCCTACTCCACATATATCTAATCCCATTAAAGTGTATTTTCCATTAAAAGTCTTCATCTGTGTCTTTTTCCTTTGAAAGTGTTTTCATCAAGCTAGAGTGTTTTTTCCTTTTTTTTAGTTTGCAAATTTTCATAAATATCATTCTTCAAAATCAAGACCCCTCACCTCTATATAAACCTATGTTCTACATACATATTCCATCAAAACTTACATCCAACAATACAAATATTTTCGAAGAAAATGGAAAATATGAGAGGAAAAGTGGTTGCATTGTTGTTAATGATGGTGTTTGTGTCCGCGCATGGGGATTGTTACGATGATTGTATGAAGGGATGCACTAAATTCCCTGCAACTTGCGATGTCGACTGTCGTCTACATTGCTCCCGTGATTCCAACCCCGAAATGTTGCCGTCCTCCGCTCCTAGTCATGTGTTTCATCGTGGCGGTCCGGAACTCAAAGAGGGAGAGGAATGAGGGTTGCTTGAGCACTACATAATTTGAAAACTACATACAATAAATATTGTGATGAATGTGTAAGAGCATTTTAAAAAATTGTTCAATTAATATAAATAAATTATTAGATAAATTGAAATGGAGATTATTGACTATGATGTATTTTCATTTTAATTTAATATTCTAATAACGGTGTCGAAATGACTTAAAATTCACAAGGTATACGTCAAAGTTTATCCCTTCCACCATGTATTTTTTGGATGTTTAGTCTTTTATCACACCCAACTTAGATATGAAAATCAAATGCGGAATAAAAGAGATCGAAAAAATTCTAAAGACTACTGCAGTATAATTATACTATTATGCTTGAGAGATTATTTCTCAATTGTTGCACAACATTTGATTTGCTTCAATTCTAAGTATACATGAAAGATACTATTTTCTTGATATGTTTTCCAAAATCCTTCATTCATTCTCCTCTTAATTCTTTCCTTTAATGAAATCTTCTTTCCAATTTAAAGCCCAATTGTACACCTTTCAATGTGAAATTTAGAGGGATTGAACTTTTTTTCTCATCAGGTTGGACTAGCCCTTTATCAAATTGACTCAATTTACCATGTTAATTAAATTTGGCCCGCGTTTGGCTCTCATACGATAATAGAATTAATAGGGTTTCATCCTAAACCAACTGGTGTTTGGAAGAGTGACCTGTTACACTTATATATTGGTTTCAGGGGGCTCTTTTTACATCAATGTGTGATATTAATTTACTCCCTCCGCCCGCCATTAGAAGTCTCGGTTTACTACTTTAGTCCTTCCGCCATTAGGAGTCCCGATTCTCTTTTACTATAAATGTTAGGTACACCTCACTTTCTATAACTCATTCTACTCACATTCTATTGTAAAATTAAAATATAAAAATGGGTTACTTATTCCACTATGTTTTCTCAGTCACTTTCCTTCTTATTTCTTAAAATCCGCGTCAAACTAAAATGAGACTCCTAATGGCGGATGATATCAGTTAATTTTATTTCAATTGCCAAAAATTCTGATTTTGACAATTTTAACGGGTTTTGCTCATATTCAGAAGCCAATTTAGACATTTTATACTTGTAGCCATGACTATTTCAATTTTTCCTTAAAATTAAAATATTTTTTCAAACACTTCAATTACCGTCTACTCTCTGTTGGAACCATAAATTGCTAATTATCATCCGCATTACAAGTATTTTTTTTGTAAGTGTTGACTTTTCCCTTGCTCCACATATATCTATCTAATCCCATTCCATTAAAAGTCTTTATCTAGAGTGCTTTTTCAGTCAAAAGTGCTTTTTCAGTCAAAAGTGGTTTTTTTCCAGTTTCAATTAATTCTTAGTTTCTATTATAGATTAGTGGCTATTTTTCATAAATATCATTCTCCAAAATCAAGACCCCTCACATATATGTCACATCAAAAAATTACATAATTTTGTAAGAAAATGGAAAACATGAGAGGAAAAATGGTTGCTATGTTCTTAATGATGGTGTTTGTGTCCGCGCATGGGAGTTGTTACGACGATTGTATGAATGGATGCGGTGATTTCGTTACAAATTGCTCTGTCACCTGTCGAAACCAGTGCTTCACCCCTCCGCGTGGTCCCACCACCGCGTCGGTGCCATCCTCCGCTGCCGGTCATGTGCTTCACCGTGGCGGTTCGGACCTTGAAGATGGAAAGCAATGAGGCTTACTTGAGCACTTATGTTGTAGCACAATATTGTGATGAATTTGTAGGAGCATTTTAAAAAATTGTGCAATCAAATTGAAATGATTATATATGATGTGTTTTAATTAGTACTCGTATGGCAACAACATAAAGACGTTCTCATATTCATATTTATCACTAATTTTATGTCATATGACTCGCAACCATGCTCAAGAAAAGCTTACTTATTGGTTTTGATAACTGAACCGATTATGATCGGTTATATGAATGGTTCCGATTATCAAATCACTACGCATGGGGTTCTCGGTTAGAATCAAGAATGGTTTTGGTTTAACTAAAAGAACTTTAGAATTTATAATTTCAAGAATAGATAATTTACATACTCCACGTGTCCACCATTTAAAGATATGTTTTATTCGACACGAGTTTTATAAAATTATTTAAGTTATATGAAATGAGTGAAAATAGTTATAGTAGAATGTGTGTAAAAAAGAGTTGGTGGATCATAGTGTCCAGTAACTAAAATGAAAAAAATGTGTATGTTTCTCTAAATGGCAGAGAAATCGAAATGACAAAATGTGTCAGATTTTAGGATTTAGGTGGACAGAGCGAGTACTGTTTATTTTGGATAAACTTTGTAGTATGACATAAAAATTTGGTTACAAAATTATGTAATCTGCCTCCGAAATTTCAATCACAAAATCTCAAATATTGCCATTAGGAAAAAAAATGGATGCCGTTGACTTTTCGATAGAGTAGCATGTAAACACTAAATACTACTCCCTCTGTTCCATAGTAATGAAGACGTTTCTTTTCGGCACAGAGATTAAGAAAAATTGTGTTAGATGAGTTAAGTAAAAGGAGAATAAATTGGAAAATGAAAAAGGTAGAGAGATGAAGAGAGAAAAAAGTAAGAGAGAGTAAAGTAGGTGTGAAAAAATATGTTGACTTTTACTATAAAGGAGAATTATTCTATTACTATGGAACGTACTAAAATGACAAAATGACTCTATTGTTAGAGGGAATATAATGGCTTAAAATTAAAGTCTTTTATCAAACACATCCACTGCATGCCGTTGACTTTTCAATGGAACCATAAATTGCTAATTATCAATTGCATTAAAATTACATTTTTTAAAGCGTTGATATGTGGCCTTCCTCCATATACATCAATCCAACATATATTTCAGCTAACAAGAGATGAAATACATAATCTGCATTATCAACCCTTTCAAAAGTGTCTTATCTAGAGTGTTTTTTTCTTTAAAAGTGGTTATTTCTTTATTTCCATTATATACTAATGGATATTTTCCATAAATACCTCTCTCCAAAATCATAGTACCTCACATATATATAAATCTACGTTCATCACATATACCCCATCGAAAAAATCACATCCAAAAATAAAAATATTTTTCGAAGAAAATGGAAAATATGAGAACCAAAATGGTTGCGTTGTTGTTGATGATGGTGTTTGCGTCTGCGCATGGGACTTGTTTCATCGATTGTATGAAGGGATGCAGTGGAAGCGTTATAGCTTGCATTGCCCATTGTATAGGCAACTGCCACAACCCGAGTGGTTCCAACGACACATCGGTACCATCCTCCGTTGCTAGTCCCGTGCCTCAACGTGGTGGTCCCGAACTCAAAGAGGGAGAGCAATGAGAGGCTTGCTTATATTGTTGCACTTTCATTACTACAATAAATCTTGCGGTGAACACATTGATTGTTGCCTCTTTGCATTTGTGAAAGCATTTTAAAATTGTGCAATTAATATACACAAATTAAAAGATAAATTGAATTGGACATTACTGATTATGATGTATTTTAATCTCATACTCTAGCATGCCAACATACAGAAGTTCCCATAATTTTATGTCAAATAACTCACACTCTTAATAGTACTAACAATTTTTTTTTTAATATTTCACATATATATATAAACATATGTTCTTCATAGACAGTTCATGTTAGTATTTGTGAGTATTCCAATTTTTGCTAAAAATTGAAATATTTTTTCGAACTCTTCAATTGCCATCTACTACTATTTGATGGACCCATAAATTACTAATTATCATCCGCATTAAACGTTTTTTTTTTGTAAAAGTTGATTTTTTCCATTCACATATATCTAGTCCCATTAAAGTGTATATTGATATAATTTTGACTAATTTAAAAGAAATAATAAAGGCTAAGTTTTTTCTAATTCATCTTAATTAGGGTTCAAAATATTTGTTCAAGAACTGCACCATATAAGCGTCGCAGCTGCCGTTGATCTTGGTATAAATGCAGCTTCCGTTGAGCCAGCTGGATCAACAACCACCCACGTCAGTGGTGGATCCCGAAATTTTTAACCAAGGGGTGTGAGTCTTATAATATAAAGTTACTCCTACATAACATGCATAAACTAAAAATGAATACTCCCTCTGTCCTAGCATAAGTGAAGAGTTTTTATATAGCCACATAAATTTAGGTAGTGTTGTTTAGTCAGTTAAAATTACTATATACTCCCTATGTCTATCAAATGCTGTTCATATTTGATTCGACACAGCTTTTAAAAAAATGTGAAGAAAGAGCGTTGAAAAAGTTAGTTGAATGCGGATACCATTTTTATATACTCCTTTCGTCCCATTAAAGATGACCCACTTTTCATTTTGGTATGTCTCAACATGACCAATTACTAAAAATGGAAACACTTTTCTCTCTACTTTATTCCATCTCTCTTACTTTACTCTCTCCACTTCATACACAAAATAAAGTTGCATAAATTCACGTGTCTCCCAAAGAAGGGGCCATCTTCCTTTAAAATTATTAATTTTATATTTTAGGATTTTTTTTCTCATTAAAGGCAAGACCTGTTCTACGCTAAAAACACCATAATAATTTTTTTTTCTATCTCTCTACTTTATTAATTGTGCATTAAATTAATTTCATTTCAAAAGTTTTCATTTTCAATTGACGGATCATATATATAGCTGATAGTTAGGAGTAATATGGTGGCATGGTTTAATCAGGATTCATTTATATGCAAAAGGACGTAGATAGAATAAAACAATTCAAAATTACTGTGCTTAAAATTGATAATATAGTTTCTCAATCACTTCAATTCCCATGAACCTAATTATCATCCACATTAAAAGTATTTTTTTTCTAACTTATTGATATGTGGCCTTCCTCCACATATATTTAATATATTTTGAAATATTATGTTATTAAGTAATCCTTGCGAATTACATTCTTAAATAGGATTGATTATATAAAAATTTATATAAACATTTTACTTTTTTCTGAATTATAATGTCAATGTGATGCTATAAAACTTTTAAATTCAATAGTCTATTTGAAAATTCAATTCTTAATTAGTAGTACACATATTGGTCCCAATTCAATAGTACACTTATTGGTCTCACCATCTAATGGTTGGAGGATATAATTTAGATAACATGAGATGAAAAACATAATCCGCAAAATATCATCCCTATTAACAGTGCCTTCATCTAGAATGCTTTTTCTTTAAAGTGGTTATATCCTCAATTTCCATTATAGACTAATGGCTATTTTCCATAAATATTCCTCTCCAAAATCACAGTCCCTCACATCTATATAAACCTATGTTCATCACATATATGATATATCCCATCAAAACTCACATATATCCAACTATCCAAGTGATCCAACCATACAAATATTTTCAAAGAAAATGGAAAACATGAGAGCCAAAATGGTTGCTTTGGTGTTAATGATGGTGTTTGCGTCTGCGCATGGGACTTGTTTCATCGATTGTATGAAGGATTGCAGTGGAAGCGTTATAGCTTGCACTGCCCATTGTATAGGCAACTGCCACGACCCGGCCGGTTCCCACAGCACATCGCTGCCATCCTCCGTTGCTAGTCCCGTGCTTCAACGTGGCGGTCCGGAACTCAAAGAGGGAGAGCAATGAGAGGCTTTGCTTATATTGTTGCACAATTTCATTACTACAATAAATCTTGCGGTGAACACATTGATTGTTGCCTCTTTGAATTTGTGAACATGTATTTTAAAATTGTGCAATTAATATACAAAAATTATTGGATACATTGAATTGTACATTACTGATTATGATGTATTTTAATCTCGTACTCTAGCATGCCAACATACAGAAATTCCCATAATTTTATGTCAACTAACTCACAGTCATAATAGTATCATGTAGCTAGAGTGTTTTTCCTTAATTCTAGTTTCCATTATAGACTAATGGCAATTTTTCATAAATATCATTCTCCAAAATCATGATCCTCATCCTCACATATATATAAATTAAACCTATGTTCATCACATGTATCCATCAAAAAATCACATCCAACAATACAAATATTATCAAAGAAAATGGAAAATATGAGAGCCAAAATGGTTGCGTTGTTGTTAATGATGGTGTTCGTGTCGGTGCATGGGGATTGTTACGATGATTGTATGAAGCGATGCATTGGACCTGATGTAGTTTGCTCTTTCGACTGTGTAAACCGGTGCTCCAGACCTCCGCATAATCCCAAGGCCGAAATCCCGCCATCCCGTCATGTGCTTCACCGTGGCGGTTTGGACCTCGAAGATGGAAAGCAATGAGGCTTACTTGACCATTTATTGTTGCATAATTTGAATACCATATAATAAATATTGTGATGAATTTGTAAGAGCATTTGAAAAAATTATGCAATTAATAAAAATAAATTGTTAGATAAATTGAAATGGAGATTGGTGGTTATGATGTATTTTAATCTTATAATACTCTCGCATGCCAACATATAGGTGTTCGCATATTCATATCTATCACTAAGTGAAGAGTTTCTATATAGCCACACAGCCTTAGGTAGTGCCGTTTAGTGAGTTAAATTACTATATATTTCCTATGTCTATTAAATGTTGTCCACATTTTACTCACACGGGTTTGAAGAAATATGAATAAAAGAGAGTTAAAGCAGTTAGTGGAATATAAATATCACTTTTATATACTTCCTCTGTCCCAATAAATATGAAACATTTGGTTTCCGGCACAAGATTTTATGCAAGTGTTGTTTTGTGAGTTAAGGTAAAGTAGAGAGAGTGATGTTTCCATTTTAGGAAACGTTTCATTTTTAGTGGGACAACCCAAAAAGGAAAACGTTGCATTTCTAATAGGACAGAGGGAGTATTAGTTTTATAATAAAATGTGATTGTAACGAGTCAGTGAAGAGTAGGGTCCATTTACTAAAAATGGAAAAAATCAAAATGGACAATATTTTATTAATGGACCGAAATATGGACAATATTTGGTTGAAAAAGGAAGTAATAAATTAGGATATAGGAGTAGTAAAAAAGCAGGAAAGACAAAAAAGGATAAAGCAAAATAGAGAAAAAAAGAAGATATAGCAAAATAAAGAAGAAAGTTAATTATTGCTGAAAAAAAAGAAATGTATCACTTAGCCTACTACATCTATTAAAAGAGTCTTCACGAGTTGCCTTTTCTTTTAAAATTGTCTTCATCTAGAGCATTTTTTTCCCGTAAAAAATTGTGATCATATGGGTTGCTTTTTCCTTTAAAAGTGTATTTTTCCTTTAAAGTGTTTATAATTTTTTATTTTCCATTATAGAAAAATGGCTATTTTTCATAAATACCTTCCTCCAAAATCAAGATCACTCACATATATATAAACCTATGTTCTTCATGTATATCACATCAAAAAATCACATAAAACAATATGTAAAGGCAAAACATATTCTTGAGTCCTTATACTTTAATCAAAATGTTCATTAGGTCCTTGTACAATTTTTTCGTTTTAATAGGTCCTTATACTTTTCACAATATTTTTATCAGGTCCTCGTACAATTTTTCGTTTTATTAGGTCCTTATACTTTTATTATCTTTCATTAGGTCCTTGTACAATCTTTTATTTTAGGGAACTTTTTACATTTATCTTGGATAATAATCTAAATTTAATTAAACTTAATGAACTTTTTAATATTCCATTATTTAACTTAGCATAGTCTATAAAGATAATATCATCTTGTTATCCAATAATCTCAATAAGTTGTAGATAATAATAAAAAGATTAACCGTGATGATTGAAGATTAAAATCGAATTTTTTTTAGAATAACTATCCGAATTTTCAATTGATTATTTATATTTATATTGAAAGGTATGTTTCCCTGAATATTTATAATCATAAGATAAGTTAAATAATAAAACTAAAGGTTCATTAAATTTAATTAAATATAAATTATTATCTAAGATAAAAGTAAAAAAATATCTTAAAATAAAAAATTGTATAAGGACCTAATAAAAGTTATAATCAAAGTATAAGGACCTACTAAAACGAAAAAATTGTACGAGGATGTGATGAAATTTATGAGAAAGGTGTAAGGACCTATTAAAACGAAAAAAATGTACGAAAAACTAATGAACATCTTGATTAAAGTATAAGGACCTATGAATGTGTTTTGCCACGTATAAATTGAAATGGATGTATTTTAATCTAATACTCTCGCATGCCACTGATTTTATGTTAAATGTTTCATAGCCATGCTCAAGAAAAGCTTACCTACTCAGTTCCAATACCCGAACCGACTAAGATCGGTTATATGAATGGTTCCGATTATCAAATTACTACGGATCTCAGTTAGAATCGAGAGCGATGTAATTTCACCAAAAGAACCGACCGTTATAATTTATAAATTCAAGAATAAACAATTAAGCATAAACTTTATAGTACAGGATTTTTTTCTATGCAACAGCGAAAAATTGAAAACTACGAAAAATTTCATCTGCTCCTCAAACCCAAATGCGCCAAAACTTTGGTTACAGAACTCAAATTGCATCGAATTCGATTTCTATTATATTGTTAAATTTCTGGCTTGACATCGTCACCAAAAGATACATATTGCACGGAATTGACTAAAATTTCATCCGTTGATTTCATGTTCATGATTACTTATATCGATTTCCTGAGTTTATAGCTAGTAGAAAAGTTTTCGTGAGAGAATTGTCCACCGAAAAATATAGTTTCTGAGTTTTGATTGGTTTAGATTTAGATAATTCTTTGCCCAATATATGTCGAGGCTCTTCCACTAAATGGTCTATTCTCTTACATAACTCCATTCACATTTTATAAAGTACTACTCCCTCGGTCCGCGAATAGGAGCTCCATTTTTCCATTTTAGTCCGTCCATGAATAGAAGTCCCAGTTCACTTTTACTATAAATGGTAATAGAGTCTCACCTTTCACTAACTCATACTCACATTTCATTTAAAACTAATATATATACAAGTGGACACCTATTTCACCCACTTTTTTTTAACATTTCTTAAAACTCGAGCCCCGCCCATAAATGGAACTCCTAATGGCGGACGGAGGGAGTATAAAACTAATATTCACATTTTCCTTTTTGGTTATCCCATTACAAACGAAACGTTTTCTAAAATGGAGACAAATCTCTCTCTACTTTTTCATCCCTCGTACTTCACTGTCTCTTCATTAACTCACAAAACAACACTATATAAAAGCTCGTGCTGATTTTCAAAAGTTTCATTTTAAGTGGGACGGAGGGAGTAGATAAAAGTAATGAGCGATGAGCTGCTGAGGTACGAGGTTGGTTGTAATGTTTTGGCGATGTTTGTTGGCAATGTGAATTCGGGGAGAGCGGTCGACACGTGCAATTGGAACGGGGTGGGACGAGCGGAGTTGAATGAAGATGAGAGAGGAGATGAAGTGGTGGATGTTGGGGTGGTTTTGAGGAGGGGGTTTGTGATGAATTGGTCGATAACGCCGACGAGTTATTGTAGGAGCTGCGGACCAAGTAAGATATTATTCACTTCTTTCCTTTATTCAGTACAAACTATGATCTTGATGGTTAGAAAATGTCAATAGATGGTTAGAAAATGTCAATAGATGACAAAATAATAGCAACAGAAAATGTCAACATAGTGTCAATGGTTGATGTTGTGTTGACATTTACATTTTTTGTTGCTACTATTTTGTCATTTGTTGAACAGATATATTTTAACGATTCAGATCATAGTTTGGAGATATGAGTTTACATTTTATCGCTACCCATATGTAATAATCTTAAATAGATTGTATATCTAATTAAATTAGTTATAAGGATGAAGGTGAGATTACACTATTTACAAGCCAAGTTTTTGAAAGAGAAGGTAACTGAACAAGAGGTAAGTACTCCCTCCGTCCCTCATTAATTGTCCAGAGAATAGACAATAGCGAGAATCGAACGCTGACATGTTAGACATTCAAGAGACACACACACACAGAATAGGTGTTGCCGCCCGCATTGACAAATATTGCGTCCCTCCATGCAAAATAGTCTTGTTTTTCCATCTTTGATCGTCCACTAAAATTAGACTCTTGACTGTTTACGGTGTATTTAAAAATTAATAATGTCGATTGTCTTTGCAGGAAAGACCAGACGCCATATGTTCTTTTTCATAGGTATGTGCATGTTCTTAATTAAATCTTCTTTTTTCAATCATTCATACTTCACCTACTCTGTTTCCTTTATGTTTGATTGTTGTCAGCATACTTTTTCACTTTCATTATTCTCAGATTCCTTAAATTTAACAACTCTTTTGCTTGACAGGTGGTCTGACTATAGCCGCTCTTATATCCTGTGTGATGGCTTCATATGTCTTCACTCGAAGGAAGCGTGGAAAGGCAAAACAAGAGCAACAAAAAGACATCGAACACTTTCTGAAAAACAATGGAAATTCTGCACCGATTAGATACAAATACTCCAACATAAATAAAATGACAAACTCATTCAATGAAAACTTGGGGAAAGGAGGATTTGGCAATGTTTTCAAAGGACAGTTTCCCGATGGTCGTCCTGTGGCGGTGAAAGTCTTGAATGAATCAAATGGAGATGGGGAAGATTTCGTGAATGAGGTCGCCAGTATTAGCAGAACCTCCCACATTAATATCATCACGCTTTTGGGATTCTGCGTTGAAGGTTATAAAAGAGCTCTCGTTTATGATTTCATGCCTAATGTATCTCTTGAGAAGTTCATTGGCAATAGTGCATCCTCGTCTCAAGAATCTGGGTTGGGATGGGACAAATTGTTTGAGATCACTCTTGGGGTAGCTCGAGGGCTGGAATACTTGCACCAAGGCTGTAATACAAGGATTCTGCATTTGGACATAAAGCCTCAGAACATTCTTCTCGATAAGGATATGAATCCAAGGATTTCAGATTTCGGGCTTGCTAAATTGTGTCCAAACAGATCAAGCATAGTCTCTATGATGGGGACAAGAGGTACTATAGGATACATTGCCCCTGAAGTGATTTTTAGAAACTTGGGAGATGTCTCTTATAAGTCGGATGTGTATAGTTATGGGATGCTGGTTTTGGATATGGTTTGGGGAAGGACAACCGTTGATCGAAGAGATGTAGATTGTACTAGTGAAATATATTTCCCCACATATCTCTGCAAGCAGATTGAGATGAATGCTGAAAGAGATGGAGATCTTGCTGGAGCATTGGACGAAGAAGACGAAAGCCAACACGTGAAGAGAAATTTGATCATTGTTGGGCTGTGGTGCATTCAGACAAACCCTAGGGACTGACTGTCGATGACAAGGGTGTTAGAGATGTTGGAAGGGAAATTTGGGGCATTGGAGGTTCCACCTAAACCTTACCTAAATTCACCCCCTAGAGCAGCACCAACCTCTTCAACTTCTGAATCTTTATACTCCTCCGTTCCCTCATAGTTGAGGCGGAACTTTTCAGCACGGAGTTTAAGAAATGAATGTTGAGTGTGTTAAATAAATAGATAAAAAAGTAAGAAAGAGAAAAAGGTAGAGAGAATAAAGTAAAAAGTGAATAAAGTAGAGAGAATAAAGTAAGAGAGAGTAAAGTAAGAGAGGGGAAAAAATTACTATAAATGGAAATGACTCAACTATGAGGGAACTTCCCGAAATGGAAAAATGACTCAACTATGAAGGAACGGAGGGAGTAGTATTTTTCTTGAATTTGTGTGGTAAGTTATGTTAACTTTTACTGTAGAAAGTGTGTTACTGTCTGTTTACATAGCAACAAGAATGTATCCTTGACCTCTATATATCTCTATCTTTTTATTGTAAAGTAAAGTGAAGATCTCTGGCTTTGACCGCTCCGCCAAACTACGTAAATAGATATTGCATCAAATCCGATTTGTATTGTTACTATGATTATGGTTTGTTTTTTTTGCCTTATCTCTTGTTATTTTAAATTATTACTCCTCCGTCCCAAGATAAGTGACTTGTATTCCTTTTTGAGATGTCCCACTATAAGTGACCTATTTCCATTTTTAGCAAAAAGTCATCTCCCTTATTTTATTCTCCACCTACTTTATTCTTTCTTCTATCCTCTACTTTTCCCTCTCTCATACTTTACTCTCTCCACTTTAACTTATTTAAATACCATTCTTTAAATCCCGTGCCCAAAAGAAGTAGGTCACTTATCTTGAGACGGAGGAAGTATTAATTATAGAGTAAATGTCAAAATTGATCCTAAACATATAACCAGAATACGAATTTGGTCTAAAATATTCGTTTTTTGAAAATCAGGTCCAAAACATTTGAAATCGTTATCGAAGTGGTCCTAAACATTCGAAATCATTGTCGAAGTGGTCCTTTTCCGTTAAAAACTAATGGTCAATGCCTAATTAATGATTTTTTAAACTTAATTTATATACTAATGCATAATTAATTAAACAAAATTAAATCGGAATCTATCTCTCTCTTCTTCTCTCCGACGCTCAGCGTCGCGTCTTTCTCTCTCTGCTCGCTCCTCCACAAATCATCGCCATCATGTGTTTCTCCGCATTGCTGCTGTCCGAGATTGAAACCGTCGCCGTCCACCATTGCCCTCTCTCAATTTTCTTTCTCGGCGGTCCGGCGTTGTTATCAGCGCCGATGCGGTCGCTGTTGCTGGAAGATGGTTTCACTTCCGTTGTCTCTGCCTGCTCGTTGTTTTGCTTCTCCATGACCTATTCGCCACTGCTCTTGCCTCGGTCCAACCCATTGTCATCCTCTCTCCGTCTTCCAGCTCAACCATCAATGCCCTCTCTTCTTTCCCTCCTTCTTAATCAATCTTATTCAAATTCATATCTTTCTCATAATCAAATTTATGTGTTTCTCCTTTTCGAAGCTTACTGACTTGAGGCGGCGGGTGCTAGGGCTGATTTGGGGGCCGAGATAGGCGGCAGCGGCGTAGATTTCTGGAGCAGAGGACTCTATTTTGATTTTTTTAAAAAAAAATTATTTTATGTTATTAAATTATTATGCATCATTATACTAATTAAATCAAAAAATTATTAATTGGGTGCTGACCATCAGAAATTATGCATTAGTATATAAATTAAGTTTAAAAAATCATTAATTAGGCGTTGACCATTAGCTTTTAACGAAAAAGGATCACTTCGACAATGATTTCAAATGTTTAGGACCACTTCAATAACGACTTCAAATATTTTGGACCAAATTCATATTCTGGCTATATGTTTAGAACCAATTTTTACATTTCCTATTAATTACATATTGAAATTTTTGGTTTGACATAGTTAAATACATATTGCACGATATTGACTAAAAAATTATATGTATATTTTATGTTCATGATTGCTTATATCAATTTCGTAAACTTTTATAGTTAGTAGAAAAGTTTAGTGAAAGAAAAGTCCACCGGAAACTATAGTTTCTGATTTTTGATTGGTTTAGATTTAGAAAATTCTTTACCCAATATAGTCGACGGTCTGCCACTGACACATTGATTTCCAAGTCAAAATGGTCTATTCTCCCACTAGGGATGTCAATCGGTCAGCCCATCGGGTTTTGGGCCAATCCTATTCGAGTTGCAAGTCAATCGGGTGCGGGCTAATCGGGCTGTGATTTTTTCGGGTTATAAAAGTTTAATCCTAACCCTAAAAGCTCGGGTTTCGGGCTAGCCCAGCGGGCTAATCGAGTTGCTACCGATAAAATTAACATGCGTTCAATCCAATAAATAAAGGTAAAATTAGTTATATTTATAAAATGAAAATTTTTAATTATAATAAATTCGAGATATATGCTAAACTCAAACATAAACATGATCAAATACTAATATTTGAGATTTATGCAAAATAAAACATAAACATCAAGAAAAATGGCATCCCATGTTTTAACAGATCCTGACCCCATGCTGTCGTACCATATTAGGCTATAGTAACACTAAATTGTCCCCGGCAACGGCGCCAAAAACTTGACTCAACTTATTTTTAACACAAGTATACCCGCAAGTGTACGGGGCTAATGTAGCAAATAGTAAGCAAAGAGTATCGTATCCACAGAGACAATCAGTGTCAACCTAATTACCACGAACCAACCTCAACTACTATCTAGATGAATCGGAAAGTTTTGGGTTTTCTAAATCTACTTAAAAGCAAGGTAAAAACAATTAAAAACAACTAGAGAACTAAAAGCAAATAAAGAAAACGGATGTAGATCAAGGATGAGAAGGGTAGAATCCTACGGGATCGATAACAACTATCCTATGCTCAACTAACTTCCTAACTATGCCAACAAAGGGTCTCAAGGGTTATTAAGCTATCACTAAGGTAAAACTATATCTTTTCTCAAAGCATATAATTTGTAGATTGCTACCTAGAACCGAAGTGTCCTTCCTAGAACTAAGGTAACAACTCCTAAAAGCTCCTAAGATACTTAGCTTCATTCAAAGGCTCAAATCTGTCGATTATATTGGCAAAGACGTCAACTTCTCTTCTTTCAAATTAAACTACTCATCTCCCGAGTATTGTAGTAAAATCCACATGCATTTATAAGGTGATCAATCAAATAAATGTATAAGCACAAGAGAAGTCAAAATAACCACATGAGCCAAGGCATAGAAAAAGGAAATCAATTAAACATAAGAATCATTGTATCTCCCCCGTAGAACTCTACGAAGGATTTAGCTACTCATGTTCAACACAAAAGTCAAAGAAATATTCAAAGAAATATTCAAAAACATTGTTTGAACAAGAATAAAACTAAAAGATAAACTCCTAGAATTGGATTTATATGATCAAAAACAAGTAAAACTACTCTCTAAAACCATGTAAAATCCAAGTTAATCAACTCCCCCAAACTTAAACAATTGCTAGTCCTCTGCAATGAAGAAAAAGGATTAGAAGAAACTTGGATTCAAAAGAGTTTTAGACATCATCATCGTCTGAAATAATACGGAATAAAGGAGCATATCACAATACAAATTCCATCAAGTTAAGCCGTTGAATTCACTTTTACTACTAACTCGTATATCATCTTGAATTCATGCTCCACTCGGGATGTATATATGTGTGTATATTCACCTCACTCAAAGTGTATAAGATATCAAGTAACACTCAAATCAATAAAAACTGCATGGTTTACCATAGGCTTGCTGAAAGTACTTGTGTGTGTGTTCACGGTGCGCACAGAAGGAAATAAACAGGTTCCCTTGGTCCAGCAAATCCACTAGATCACGCGGTCTAGGAACTCGTTGGTCGTAGGAAATCCTGGTCGTCGGACACACATAGCACTTCTTTCAAAAACCCTCAACCACTTTACTAAACCTAGTATAGGGAAGTAGGGATCGATCCCACAGAGAAGGATGCGTAATAATCATGTTCAAAGATTTGGACTTGTTTTTGGTGTTGGCTGCTGCCACGCATTTTTCTTGGGTTGAGGAAAACAAATTAAAATTGACTTGGAGATTTTAAAACTTCTACACTAATAGCTAGACTTAGGCGAAATAACAAAAGAACGTTGAAAAGAAAATTAACTGCTCAATCACCAGATCTAAGAAAACTACTCTAATTACCTAGACCTAGGAAACAAACTGACTGTGGGGACCATGATTGAAAAAGCAGAGTACGGATGAAAAGTTGGCAGAATAACTAACTCGAGTACTAACTAACAGCGACATCACTTTCTTCAACCAAATTGCGTAAAAACTCAAAAGAAAATCAACATGAACGAAATCAGAGCAGAGCAAACTTAATCTAAATCAAATTGATGCATAACAATGAAGAACTGAGCGGATCTACAGATGCTAGACTAAGTAAAACAGGAAACAAGCAGAAAACTCAAATCCATCTAACAACTTCCTTTTCTTACTTCGGATCCAACCTCAGACGCTAAATCCACTCCGGATCCAAGCTTCCGACATAAACTCCAACCAACAGAAACACTTCATCACTTCAGATTTAAACAACAACCTCCAATCAGTCAATAAACCACAGATCTATCACCAAATTCCCAAATCGAGTACCACAACATCAAAATAAAACAGAGATCGACATAATACTTGTTAAAATAAACTCTCAGCAGCAAGATAACAAGTAACATTAACAGCCAAATCGACTCCCGAAAGTGAAGTTCGACCGCAAAAGTGCAAAACAACTGAAATTAAAAGAGATTGTATCTTCGTCCACACGCGGACGGTGTTGCAACTGAGACCTTCTAAAGAAATGAACCCTTCGTAACCCCGAACTATCCCAGATCTCCCATTCCCAAGTGTGTGTTATGTGTGTGAGCTAAAAGAGAGTGAAAAAGTGATATCTTGTGCGTTGCATGCTCTTCTATATATAGGCGTTGGAGTGGGCCCAGCGAGGTATAGATAGACTTTGTTGCCCTCAGCTACTGACTCCCTCCGTCACGCCTTCTTTTCCTTTGAATTCTGCTCACTTCACTCCATTCCTTTGCTAGACCGTTTCCTTCAGCATTCCCTCGATCTAGTGATTTTATCACACACCTGGCTCAGGAAACATGTTAGACCCAACAAATTGTAACGCTTTTCACCATATAACCGATGCATGAAATTAGCCTTATCACTTGCTCAATGTCTAACCTCTCCTCTACTTCGTGTGACAATAAATCTAGAGTCCGAAATATCTTTTATTTAGGTTATAATGTAGGCTCTTTGGTAAGGTGGGGTAATATTTGGCTAAAGTGACTAAATTCCAATACGATAAAATCCCAAGAAATCACAACAATCAGCTTTCAACTTCAACCATTCACCAAAACACTTCTCAACAATAACTAGACTTTGTCTAATTTCTTCCCAACTTCCAAAGACCTTGAATTATTTATATACTATATCTTTTCTTTTTTCTTTATTTTTTTTTCTTTCTTTTCTTTTCTCTTTTTTCTTCTAAGTACAACCAATTTCCAACTTGATAAGCTAAACACGACCAATTTCTTTCAACAACTAAACTCTCCAAATTCTTCTTTTCATAGCTCAACAATTCTAGAGTCTAGGATTCCCAACCCACTTGATTAGCTTGACAAAAGAAAAGGCAATAGGCTCAAACTTGGCTATCAAGGGTATTGTATAATAAGGTTAGTGTTTAGGTAAAAATGAGGGTAACAACGATGGCCTAACATCTTCCCCTATCTCTAAGGTCACTATGTAGACTCAATAAGACAAGGAGCAAGTTATAGAAACACATAGACAATTGATGATAAATCACACATGAAAGAATTAAAAGATCAAACCTCACTGGACAAATAGCATGAATCAAGGCAAACAAGCAATTCATTACTTATGCATCCTATTACTCAAACTCTCAAGTCAATGATAAAGTGATAGCTCAAAGTAGAAGGTTCTTTTATCATAGACGACTAGTCTTCACCCAAATTACTACCAAATTTTTCAATTCAATTTCAAAACCCAACCAATCAAAGTAAGCATTCAAAGAGTTCTAACAAAATAATTCTATCCTAAAACAAAATAAAGCAACAAAAGCAATAAGATACGTACCTCGTTAGTGTCCCTATCCACCATATCATCCCCCCAAACTTATTCAAAGCTAAGGAAAGAATAAGTTTAAAAACTTGGTGGAGAAGGGAGACTTACATGGTAAGCAAGCAACAAAAAAAAACACACCAAAAATAAAATGAAACGATAAAATTAAAAGTTACCTACTAGGGGTTACCTCCCCTACAGTGCCTTTGGTTATCGTCGTTGGTTCGACGTCCTCCATGAGCTGCATCATGTCACGCCATAAATGGTGGTGTTGGATTTTCTATCAATCTAAATTGTTAACCCGTAAATAGATGTGGATAGTTCTTTCTCATCTTTTCCTCTGTTTCCCAAGTCGCTTCTTCGACTCCATGATTTTGCCAAATAACTTTTACCATTGGAAAATCTTTTCTTCGCAATTGTTTCAGTAGGCGGTCCACTATATTGACTAGTTCTTCTATATAACTCAAATTATCATAAATCCGTAGATCAAGATCTTTCAAGACATGTGAACGATCAGATCGATAAAGCCGAATCCTACTGACATAGAAAATATTATGAATCTGTGTCAACTCTGGAGGTAATGTTAACCTATACACCAATGGTCCAACTCTTTCAACAATATCTCACGGTTCAATATAATGAGGACTCAACTTACCTTTTTGCTCGAATCGCATGACTCCTTTCTGAGGTAAAACTCGCAAAAAGACTTATCAAGACTGAGATAGTAAATCGCGGATCTCTGTCAAGATATAAGATAATAGAATACCATATAAGCGTTCCTGCAAATAATGATGCCGAATCTTCAAAGCAAAATAATGTCGCTAATAACAGATTTTGAACAGAATAAGAAACTTCGTGTACTTGCGAGTGTTACGACGCATAAGCAATAAACTTTCCATTAGTAACTGTTTCTTCAACTCTTGGAACTCTAATGAAGACTGATAAGGCTAATTTCATGCATCGGTATGCGCAAAAAAAATGTTATAATTTGTTGGGTCTAACACGTTTCCTAAGCCAGGTGTGTGAAGAAAAGCGCTAGATCAAGGAAGTAAGGAAGGAGATGGTCTAGCAAGAGAAAGGAGACGAAATGAGCAGGAATTACGAGGAAATTGGCGTGAGAAAACTGGGGAGGCGAAGAAAAAAAAAGATGACACAGAGGATCTCATGGAGATTTTCAGCAAGTTGGAAATCAACTTGCCATTCTTGCAAGCCTTGAAAATGCCCACCTTCAGTAAGTTTATCAAGGAGTTTATTGCAGGGAAAACCAAGCTAGATGGGAAGATTGTGATTGAGCGTGCTCTGTGATTCAAAAAAGAAGGATGCCACAAAATGCGCGGACCAGGTATTCATTACCCGTTCTTTCAGAGATGCTCGAGGTTGAGCATGCCATGTGTGATCTAGGGGCGTCAATAAATGTTTTGCCACTTTCAATCTATAAAAGGTTAACTGGGGTAAGAATGGTTGATACCAGAGGTAGTAATCCAGCTAGCAGATAGAACTTGCATTTGCCCTGAAGGAGTGTTGGAAAATATTATAGTCAAAGTGCATGAGTTTCTATATCCTGCTGATTTTTACGTGATCAAGATGAATGATAATGAGTCTGTTGAGTCTAGTGGGGTACTTTTGGGGAGGCCATTTTTACGTACGGCTAAGACCATTATCGATGTGTTTGATGGAACAATTTGTTTGGACTATAATGGGGAAAAATATATACCTTTAGCATAGATGAGGGGATGAAAAGACCTTTAGATGTTGAGAATCTCTATGCTATTGATGTTATTAACCCTTTAGTCCAAGAATATCTTGAGGCAGAATTGATACAGGAACAAATCGACAACTCGGAGTTGAGCCATTCAATTGACAAAGAGGTTGTAGGGTGGTGTGCAGCAGTGAACACAGAGGAATTGACAGATGAAGAGCTCACAGAGGCCATTATGGAATTCTGCAGAAGCCCGGAATCAGCTAGGTCCAAGGGATGAGCTTATGTAGCCAGCTTGGAAAAATCTCCTGGGTCAAGGAAAGAGACTTCACCAGAAATTTCAGGAAAAAATCCCTTGCCCCAGGAGACGAATGGAACGAAAAAAGAGCTGAAAACACTCCCACCAGGTCTTAAGTACGCTTACTTGGAGGAGGACGAGACATTTCCAGTAATAGTCAACAGCAACTTGACCAAGGGACAAGAGAAGGAGTTGTTGGAGGTCATCAAAAGGAACAAGAAGGCAATAGGATGGACTCTCTCAGATTTGGTGGGAATAAGTCCGGATCTTTGCATGCACCACATCCGTCTAGAAGAAAGTGCAAAGGCTCATCGAGATGCACAACGGAAGCTGAACCCAAACATGCGAGAGGAAGTCTTGAAGGAGGTATTGAAGTTGCTTGCTCTAGGAATCATTTACTCCATTCACGACAGGTGAGTGGGTCGGTCATGTCCATATGGTGCCAAAAAGTACCAGGATACAAGTCGCCAAAGAAATGAGAAGAATGAATTGAGTGCCACCCAGTTATGATGGCGGGGTGGAGGATGTGCATCGACTACAGGAAGTTGAATGAAGCCACAAAGAGGATCATTTTCCTTTACGCTCATTGATCGGAATCTTGGAGAGATTGGCGAGCCAGCAGTATTTTGTTTCCTTGACGGATCTGACGGATATTTCAAATCTACCACGTTAATCCGGGGAGGGGATCAGAGAGAATAACTTTTAGCGTGCCCTTTGATGCGTATAAATGCAGAAAGAATGCCATTTGGATTGTGTAATGCACCGGGGACTTTTCAGCGATGTATGATGAGCATTTTTTCGGATCTGTTGGAAGTGTGCATTGAGATATTCATGGACGATTTCACGGTATATGGGAACTCATTTGATGCTTGTTTAGCCAGCCTTGATCTAGTGTGTACAGATGCTGTCAGGAAAAGCATTTAGCTAAGTTGAACTTCGAGAAGTGCCACTTCATGGTGACTGAAGGCATTGTCCTAGGTCACGTGGTTTCTGAGAGGGGTATCCAGGTAGACAAGGCAAAGGTGGATGTGATATCAAAATTACCATACCCTACTTAATCAAAAAGAGGTGAGAGGTTTCCTAGGCCATGCAGGGGTTCTATAGGAGGTTCATAAAGGATTTTGCAAAAGTCGCTCAACCACTCACTCGGTATTACATAATGATGTGGAGTTCGTCTTTGACGAAGGATGCGAAAAGGGCGTTGATTGCTTAGGACGGGTTAGTGTCAGCACCAATAATCAGGGCACCAGACTGGAACCATCCTTTCGAGATAATGTGTGATGCGAGCGATTTCGCTGTGGGAGCTGTCTTAGGACAAAAAATTGATGGAAAAAGCTATGTGGTCTTCTATGCTTCCAAAACACTAAATCAAGCTCAGAAGAATTATGACACCACGGAGAAGGAAATGTTAGCCATCGTGTATGCCTTTGAAAAATTCCGATCCTACCTTCTTGGGTCCAAAGGTTATAGTCTTCACGGATCACGCAGCAATAAAGTACTTACTGGCTAAGAAGGAGCCGAAGCCAAGGTTAATCTGTTGGGTGTTACTTTTACAAGAATTTGATTGGGAAGTACGAGATAAAAGAGGAGCCGGAGAATAGGAGTAGCAGATCATTTGAGCAGGGAATCTTCCAAGGAGAAACAGGAAGAGGCCATGCCTCGACTGCCTTTCACAGAGGGAACATTTGTACCTTTTGGAGAAATTTCCTAGACCACCTGCACTGGGAAGCAATTTTGGCCTTGACCGGTCTAGGGGAATCGGATAAAGGGAAGCGCACGCTGAATGCAGAACCGTGGTTTGCTTGATCTAGCCAACTACTTGGTCACGGGAGAAATGCCGATTTCAGAAGAAGTTTCCCGGGCCCAGAGGATGAAGATTAGAAGCGAATCCAAATTTTATTTTTGGGATGATCCTTACTGTTGTGGAAAATGTGCTCAGATCAAGTGATTAAGCCGCTGCATTCCTGAATGGGAACAAAGAGATGTGTTAAATCATTGTCACGTGTTAGCATGTGGAGGCCACTTTGGGCCAAGGAAAACAGCGAGGAAGGTTCTAGACAGCGGATTTTATTGGCTAACATTGAATAAGGATGCCTTGAGTTGTGCCAATGTTGTGAGAGATGCCAGCAAGACTGTGGGGAATTTCAAGGAGGAGACGAGATGCCACTTCCAGGTCCCAAAGTGATCGTGTGCGAAATTTTTGATGCGTGGGGAATGGACTTTATGGGACCGTTCCGTCATCATGTGGAAATACTTACATATTGGTGGCAGTGGATTATGTATCTAAGTGGATAGAAGCAAAGGCCACCACAACTTGCGAATCGAAGGAGGTGGCAAAATTTCTCAAGGATAATATTTTCAATAGATACGGAGTTCCTAGAGCCATCATCTTAGACCAAGGAACGCATTTCTGTAATCGCACCATCAAGGCTTTGATGAAGAAATATGATGTACACCATCGAGTGTCAACTCCTTACCATCCTCAGTCTAATCGTTTTTTTCTCAGACCTATACCGATGGATTCTTACCAAGGGAACTGAGTATGACCCCACTTTGTTGGCCGAATTGACACAGAAGGTGGGAAGCATAGAGAAAGCGAAGGAGGTGTACGCCCTATTCGCCGCCAGTCTGATGCCGTCTGCGCTGACTGTACCGTCACTGCCAATTCCGGCGGATTCGGCCGCGACACCGGCAAATCTCTCTGAAACAAGATCGCAAGTCGCGGAACCGCCGCATGCAAAGGCCATTTCGCAAGTAGCGGAGAAAGAGGAGGTTTTACACAGACAATCGGAGGACGGTGAACAGACGAATGACGAGACCTTGAAGGAGACAGAAGGTAATGTACCGGAGAACCCTAATCTTGAGGGTAGGGAAATGTATGAGGGGGAAACCCCTACTGCTGATGAAATTCTTGAGGGGGGAACCCCTATTGCTGTTGAAATATGTGAGGGGGAAACCCCTGTTGTGTTTGAAGATCGTGAGGGGGAAACCCCGGTTTCTGTTGAAATTGCTGAGGGGGAGACCCCTGTGTTTGAGAAGGCTGTTGAGGGGGAAACCCCTATGTTTGAAACAACTACTGAGGGGGAAACCCCTACTTTGGAGAGAATCACTGAGGGGGAAACCCCTATTCCAGGAGATGTCAGGGGGGAGAACCCCATCTATATCGAGGGGGCAACCCCGATGGTGGTTGAAGAGGGGAAACCCAGAAAAGCTGTTGGCGGAGTTAGATCTACATTCGACGGCGGTACCGGAGCCCGAGGAAGGGCTAAAACTGATCGTGGACCTGGTTGATGACCAGGAAGCAAGTGAGCCCAAGATTGATGAAAGGGCCGAAAGGAGGCGCACTAGGAGAAGCCTCCTTGACGAAGTCGATGACTTTATACCTGAAGCGACAGAGACAGAGGCGCGCTTGGCCAAGGAAAAGGCAAGAAAAGGAAAGGCACTGGCGACTACATCTACCCGGTCAAGGAAAGCTCCCTCCGTCCAGGAGGTCGAGGAGACCCTTTCCCCTGTGACCGAGGAAACCCTTGTCGACCCGAGCACGAGGAGCCCATCCACTGAGCCCAGCTATAATTACTGAGGAGGTTGACGAAGAGCCGATTCCCGGACGCCCGGTAATTTGGCTGACTAAGAGAAAACTTCTGCTGGAGGAGATGAGACAGTTTGACGACCAGAAAAGGATCGCGGTATACTGAGGAGAGGTGTAGCGCGGGGAAGATGGCCAAGTCGGGGAAGCTTGAGTATAGAAAGAGGGAGCTCAAGATGATTGCATGTGACAAAGAATTCCGCGCCTATATCCAAGCAATAGGGTTTGAGTGGCTGTTGCAGCACAGCCAAGAGAGGGTACCAGTGGATCTAGCAAGGGAGTTTTTCTCCACTTTTCGTTTGAAGAATACCACAGACTTGGACGCGGACAGGCAGCCCACCCATAGCAGTCCCTCCGTCAAGCGAAATGATCAAACATCTCTTGACCAAGTAACTTTTATTTTTCGTTCTTTTCGTTTTTTTTTATTGTCTACCTGTTATATATGTGTTTAACATTTGTTATATCTTCTCCCACTTAGCCCACTGCGTGGTCTAAGTGTGAGAAGTTTGTGTTTTCTGTTGTTTTATTTGTTTTCCTATGTTTTTTCTGTGTCTTTCTCCCACTTAGCCCATTGCTTGGTCTAAGTGTGAGAAGTTTTATGATTTTGGTTTTGCATTGATCTCTCTGTTCCCCCCTTCACGACGATGGCTTAGGGACAAGCTTGAGTGAAGTGGGAGGGGGAGAGGAGTCAATGCATTACCCGTATTGCATGTTAAGAGTCTGTTAGTTTTAAGTGTTGTCACATGAGCCAGTGGATTTAATACGGCATGATTCCCTTAGTGAAAGTAATTGAAGATAGGAGGCATTTCAACTTAGAAGCTTTTTCCTTAAATGAGCCTAGTTAATTTGAATGAAGCAAGAATGACGGAGAATGCCTCTACTTACTTAGTTGTGAAGCCCTACTATATAGTGAGTTATAAACCTCAGATAACTTTGAGCTAACAAATGTTTAAGGGCCACCACTGAATGCTTAGGGAAGAAGAGCTATGAAGGAGAAAAAAAAAAAGGGGGAATTGGGTTATGAAGGTATAAGCTGGACGAAGTCCAGGGTAAGGCGGTATAAGCTGGACGAAGTCCAGAGGAAAGAAAAAAATGGAGGAATAAGCTGGACAAAGTCCAAATGTTGAAAAAAAAAAAAAAAAAAAAAGAAAAAAAAAAAAAAAAGAGGAGGAATAAGCTGGACGAAGTCCAGAGGGGGGAATGGTCTAAAACAGGAATAATAATAGCCTGACCCAGGAAGGAGAAACTCTCATAACCCAACGCTTCAGTGGTGTAGCATTAACTTAAGAGAGAATCGATTCTAACATCCCTGGTGAGGAATGAGTGATCGAGTGAACCTAACAATTGGGTAAGTAGAAAGCTATCTTGACAAGCTGACAGATTGACTAGGTAAAGGAAGGGAAAGGGCCTATTTGGAGGAGTGCAAACTATTGGAATGACCTTAATCTTGTGGGGACAGATGCCTAAAAATTGAAACTAGCTCATGTATATATGTGTTTTGCGTGTTTGTGTGATTTTCTTATATTTCTTAGTTTTTCTTGTGTCTAGGTCTAGGAGTCGGTCAAGAGATAACCTCGCTTGAAATTTGCCTTATTCTTTTTCTTTTCTTGTCTTTATACTTGAGGACAAGTATGGTTTAAGTGTGAGCAGTTTGATAAGGCTAATTTCATGCATCGGTATGCGCAAAAAAATGTTATAATTTGCTGGGTCTAACACGTTTCCTAAGCCAGGTGTGTGAAGAAAAGCGCTAGATCAAGGAAGTAAGGAAGGAGATGGTCTAGCGAGAGAAAGGAGTGAAAATGAGCAGAATTTACAAAGAAAAGTGGCGTGACAGAGGAGTCTACAGCTGAGGGCAACAAAGTCATTATCAATACCTCGCTGGGCCCACCTAAAACGCCTATATATAGAGAAGAGCATGCAACGCAGAGCATATAGTTTTTCACTCTTCTTAGCTCATACAATTTTTACACACACTTGGGAATGGTTCTGGGGTAATCGTGATAGGGGGGGTATTTTCTAAGATTTCTTGTTTGGCAACACCGTCCTAGTGAGGGCGAAGATACAATTACTTTTAATTTCAGCTGTTTTTGCTAGTTTCCACCGTCGAACTTCACTTTTGGGAGTCGACTTTGATGTTGATGATGTTTAACTGCTTACCGTTCATGGATCTGCGTTTATCTGTTTAATTTCAAGTTATTTTGCTTAGATCTCTCTGCTGTTAGCGTAATTCTTAAATTGCTATGTCGATCTCTGTTTATTTCGTTATTGAGGTGTTTGATGTGGAATTTGGTGACAGATCTGTGGTTGATTGAGTGTTCGGAGCTTAAATTTGTAAAATCTGACGTGATGGAGAATTTCTTCTGTTTGGAGTTCGTGTCGGACGCTTGGATCCGGAGTGGATTTAGCGTCTGAAGTTGGTTTTGGCGTGTGAAAGAAACAGTAGTTGATAGACTTGTTTTATTTCCTCTTGTTTTCTATTTCACTTCGTCTAGGTATGCAGATCTGTTAAGTTCTTCGTTATTTATGCATAGATTTGATTTCAAGTTAGTAGCTCTGTTTTTGATTTGCTTATGTGTTTTCTCAAGAAGTTTTATGCGAATTTGGTTGTAGAAGACGATGTCACTGTCAGTTAGTACGAGAGTTAGTTATTCTGCCACTTTCCAGTCGTACTCTGCTTTTTAGATGTGGTCCCACCGTAGAATTATCTCCTAGGTCTAGCTGTTAGGTTAAGTTTCTTTCTAAGATTCCCAAGTCAAGTTAATTTTAATTTTCCTCAACCCAAGAAAATGCGTGGCAGCAGCCAACACCAAAAATACTTCCAAATCCTTGATTATGAGTCTTACGCATCCTTCTCTGTGGGATCGATCCCTACTTCCCTATACTAGGTTTAGTAAAGTGGTTGAGGGTTTTTGAAGCGGGAAAGTACTTGTGTGTCCGACGACCGGGATTCCGCACGACCTACGAGTTCCTAGACCAAGTGATCTAGTGGACTTGCTGGATCTAGGGAACCTGAAATCAAAAAGCCGATCTAGATAATATAAGAAAACCTGGAACAATATATTGATTACCGTAGAATACCACTCGATCCCGTCTCGATGATTATATTACCATTTCTTTTACTTGACAAGCTACCTTGGTTCGATGAAGTGAAGACTAATCTATACCCATAATAATATCAAAACTTGTGTATGAACAAGAGAATCAATATCCACTGGCAGCTCAATTGAATTAACTCGCAATACATTCTCTAGAAAATCGTGTATATTGAAATAATTCCAGCTCATAATCAACAAACATAGTTCCTTGATTAAAGATAAAACCTTCTCTGTTTCTTATCACAATACACTTCTTTGCATATATATAGCATTGAGTTCTCTAGAAAAATCATCTGAACTGAATACCAGAGGTTGTATCATAGCTTGTGGGACTTTTTTCCACCAAGGGTAAGTATTGGTTCAAAGAATAGATACCCTACAATCAAAACCTTCTTCTGACATACAACTCATCTGATTGAACACATGTTCTAACCATTTCAACCATATCTCAGCCTCGGCCGGATCAGTAGTCTCATAAAGTCAACAATTCCATTTTTCGGTGCTGTTTAATGTTTCTACCTCTTTGACTCATCATTGGTCCATGTACCAATAATCCAAATATGATGCAGCATGTATATGAGATGTTTCAATTAATTGATGATGCAGGGCGGCTGACCCTTCTCTCCTCAGTGACATATGTTCCTGACAATACAAATGCAAATGAAACTTATAACCAAAACGTATCATATGATATACATGGATACTATTTCCCAACGGGATTCTATCCCCGCTCTGATACCACCTAAACTGTCACATCCACTTTGGGTGTATTTGCAGCTTTTGTTTTCTTATCATTCACTTTAGAATTTGGTACAGTCTCTTCTAAAGAAAGTGATTCTCCACATGAACCAAACATCCACCGCGGCAATGAAAAATCCCCCAATGTGGACTCAATTGCTTGTGTCTTTTGGACCTCTACAACATGCACAGCTTTGCACTCCATCTTCATAACAAGTTCCTCATCTTCACGACTCTTCATAGCATTATAGATAGACAAAATGTGTCGTTTGTTGCCCATACGAAGAGTGAGCTCTCCCTTTGCTATATCTATCAATGCTTTTCCCGTTGTTAGGAATGGGCGCCATAGGATAAGCGGCACATTCATGTCTTCCTCCATATCCAACACTACAAAATCGACGGGAAATATGAAGTCATGTACCTTCACCAGAACATCCTCAACAATTCCTTTAGGATAGGTGACTGATCTATCCGCCATCTGCAGTGTGATTGTAGTCGGCTTGAGAGTGTTGATCTTCATCTTTCTGGAAAAATGATAATGGCATCAAATTTATGCTCGCCCCCAGATCACACAGTGCCTTTGTCTGTCTGTCATTTCCAATGACGCATGAGATATTGAAACTCCCAGGATCTTTAAGCTTGGCAGATAGATTCTTTTGAAATATCACACTACAGTTTTCAGATATGTTCACCGTCTTATAATCAATCCACTTCTTCTTCTTGGAGAGCACATCTTTTAGGAACTTTGCATACGTAGGCATCTCTTGCAGAGCTTCCACCAATGGTATATTAATGTGCACCTTCCTAAAAATATCGACAAATTTGGAGAATTGCTCATCCAACTTCTTCTTCTTCATCGCAAATGGGAAGGGCACTCTAACTATCGTAGGAATGGAGGGAGGGGGCAGCTTTTCTAGCATTGTGTCTTTCTTGGTCCGAATGTCCACTTTATTCTTTCCCTTGGAATTCTCTTCGCTCTGACATCTTCCTTCCTGGAGTACTCTTTCTTTTTCATCTACGTGCATGGGAAGGTCCTTCATAGCTTTTACCACCTCTCGCGTATGGTCTTGCGCTCTCGGGATTGTTTATAAAGGCTTGAAATTGCCCCCCCGCTTACAAGCTGACACCTAAGCGCTTGAGAAATTCTGACTAATCTATATCAATGCTCTTCATATGCACATTGTTTGGATTCCCATATGAGAGATTGGGATGCACTTTGTTACCATAGTTGTTATAGTTACCACCACCTTGGTTGGGGCGATAGTTGTTGAAGTTCATGTTATTCCCTCCTTGGTGCACATAGTTGACACCTTCAACTCCTCCTTGCAGTTCTGGTCCAGGTTGTCTCATCTCCATGATCCCCAGTTGAGTGGTCAAAAGATCTAGCTGCTGAGACAGTTTGTCTATTCTATCATCTTCTATAACAGAGGCCACCCTGTATGACTTGTTTCTTTCATTATTCCATCCTTCATCAGTGGAAGCTACTCTCTCAATCACTTGCATGGCATCATTCTCTCCTAATTGAAGGAGTGCTCCTCCTGCGCTCCAATTCAGTTCATGCATGGCATCTGGAGTACACCCCCTGTAAAAAGTTATGACTTGGTGTCCCGGACTTAGACCATGCTTGGGGCATCTTTTCAACAGTGTCTTGAATCTAGCCCATGCTTCTCGGATTGTCTCATGAGATTTCATCTGGAACTGAATTATCTCTGCTTGCCTCTTTAGAACTTCGCTGGGTGGGAAGTACTTCTCCAAAAATAAGTCTACCATGGCATCCCATGTTTTAACAGATCCTGACCCCATGCTGTCGTACCAGTCTCTAGCATCATCTCTCAAGGAAAATGGGAATAGCCTTAGTCTGATTTGTTCATGTCTCACCCCATTAAGCTTCACCGTGTTAGTGCTTTGAATAAACTTAGTGAGATGCTTGTTGGGATCTTCATTGGCCTTCCCCACAAAAGCATTAGCCTCAGCCATATTAAGCAATCATGGCTTGAGTTCAAAATGATTGGCATCGATCCCATCGTTGCCAATTGGTGGGTTCTCTACCTCTCTGTAAGCGTACATGTTTTGCACTGGCACTGTGGCTTGTTGTTCCTCTTTTTCTTTCAGTTGTTTCACCACATCTGCAAGTTGTAATTGGAGTTGTTGGACTACCGGATCTGGATGTGGTGCATTGTTCTCTTCGTTGTCCGCCATTGTTATTGCAATAGGAGTAGGCGGTTCTATCTTAAGAGGCGAAAGTGATCGCCTTTGGTTGAGCCTTCTTTGAGCGTTACTCCTTCGGTTGGATGCTTCGATCTCATGATCGAATAACTTTAATGGTTGCCCCTTAGAGCGAGTGAGCATACAACCTGAAAAGACAAGCACAATGGTGAGAATAACTCAAAAAGAAAAGAAAAAAAAAATAAAACAAGTAAAATCTAGATTAGTAATCTTAGTTTTTGTCATGATATTAGGCTATAGTAATGCAAGATTGTTCCCCGGCAACGGCGCCAAAAACTCGACTCAACTTACTTTTAACACAAGTATACCCGCAAGTGTACGAGGCTAATGTAGCAAATAGTAAGAAAAGAGTATCGTATCCACAGAGACAATCAGTGTCAACCTAATTACCACGAACCAACTTCAACTACTATCTAGATGAATAGGAAAGTTTGGGTTTTTAAAATCTACTTAAAAGCAAGGTAAAAAAGTAAAATCCACATGCATTTATAAGGTGATCAGTCAAATAAATGTATAAGCACAAGAGAAGTCAAAATAACCACATGAGCCAAGGCGTACAAAACGGAAATCAATTAAACATAAGAATCATTGTATCTCCCCCGTAGAACTCTACGAAGGATTTAGCTACTCATGTTCAACACAAAAGTCAAAGAAATATTCAAAGAAATATTCAAAAAACATTGTTTCAACAAGAATAAAACTAAAAGTAAAAACTCTTAGAATTGGATTGGGCGGATTGAAGGCTTCGTCTTCAATCTTTCGATGAATACTCGTCCTCTGCTCATTCTTCTCTTGTTCCTAGGTGAAAAATTGGTATTTTTGGGGTAGGAGGCATGTAAGTTGTGTTTGGAGGCGTTTCCTAGGCATATATATACCCAGGGTTGACTTTGGGCCCGAAATAAACTGTCGAACGAAGCTGGCGGGTCGCTAGGTTGGGTGTGCGTCGAAGCTGGCGAGTCGCCAGCTGCTTACGGCATTTTTCTCGTCTTTTGCTGGCGGGTCGCCAGGTTCATTTGCATGCGAACCTGGCGGGTCGCCAGCTATGTCACTGCTCTGCGCAGTCTTGGTAAAACGGCCATAACTTCTTCTACCGAACTCTGATTGAGACGTTTAAGATATCTACGCGAAGCTCTTTCGAAGACGAAGAGAATGGTATGCATTACATGCGAATCAGACTTCAAAATCTCCAGAAAAGCTGTCTCGAACATTGAGCAGCTGCACATCCACATGTTTTGTACATTTTTCTACACATTATTCACAAAATGGTCAAAATACCAACGTAATAGAGAAGTAGCTATAATCATGTCTCAAATTACACAATATATGATCAAAACCAAGTAAAACTACTCTCTAAAACCATGTAAAATCCAAGTTAATCAATCTATATTATAGAATAACCAATGAAGTGTCAAATTAAAGTCAAACAAATAGAATGATAGAAATTTTATCGGGTTTTCGGGCCAGCCCATCGGGTTTTCGGGTCTGGCCCTAACGGATTGCGGGTTAATCGGGTGTGGACTAATCGGGTTGTAATTTTATCAGACTAGAAATTTTCAGCCCTAACCCTATAAATTTGGCGGGCTATTGAGGACGGCCCATGGGTTACGGGCTACATTGACATCTCTGTCTCCCACTTCTTTATTTATAGCTAGTAGCCTTTCTAGACTGTAATAAATTTTTTATTTTATTTTAATTAATCATGGATTAATATTATAATCTAGTTAAAATTTCACTAATAATATCCGTTGGCCATTTGTTTTTTACGGAACTGTAACAAAATGACCGATCCGACGATGATTTCATTTGTTTAGGACTCGATTTTCATAAAGTGAATATTTTGGACGAATTTCGTATTTTGGCCATGTATTTAGGACCAAAATAGTATTTTACTCTAAATTCAACGGCAAAGAAGAAGGTAACTATGTAATTCGCCAACAACCCATATTTTTCTTTGTAGGTTTCGTTATCTTTGCTAAACACTACATCCGTCCAATGTGAAACATAACCGACACGAGTTTTAATTCAAAATTAGTAAATTACGAAATTAAGGATACTTATAAATTTAAATATATCTATTATAATATCATTACATAAATGTGCTTTTATGTGTAGTTTATTAATTTAATATTTTTAATTGTGCTCTGAATCTCATGCATGTTTCCAGTGGCTGGATGTAGATGAGGTTGGATGGGTTAATGATGTGAATCCGGGTATTCAAAATCATAGGATGCAACTACATCGAGGGCCAAGGGTTGATTGGGGTCCGAAAAGAAGGTGGAGATATGGCAAGGAGCCAAGCCGGATTCGAAGGTCTGACTCAAACCAGAATTTTCCTAGAAATATGATGTCCAAATGCTGTTCTAAGACCACCATTATCTTCATCATCAAAAGAGCTTCGCGTGAGTACCTTACACGCCTCAATCGGAGCTCGGATGAGGAAGTTATGGCCTTTTGACGAAAGTCGCGCAGAGCTGCCAAAAAATGCCCGGCCACAGAGAAAACGCCCGGGCAAGGCCCCAAAACGCCCGGGCCGGGCGTTTTGCCCGAAAATGCCATTTTTTTAAGATTTCAAAGACTATTTTCCCTATTACTTTTGTTTTAGTATAAATACTCTTTTGTAGGGTTTTCATTCTCAGCTTTTGAATATTTGTAAGAGACTATTTCTCCATATTTGAGAGCTCACCTTCTTCATCTTTTGAAGACTTATCAAATTCCTTCCGGTTGCATTCGATCTTTTGCCGGGCTAAGGTTGATTGTAAAGGTATGCTTGCTAGTTCTTGTGTTGCTAGTTTGTGGAGCCATTAGGTGTTTGTATGTGAAAGTGCCTTTGGGATTTCTTTCTTGTTCTTCACCTAAATCATAACACTAATCCATCATCTATCCTTTTATCCATTTTTCTTGTTCCATTTCTTGGTTTATCTTGTTTATTCGCTGGGTTTATTTACAAGAACAAGTCCGGGGCAAGTTCATGAGTCTTCAATCTAGAGGATTCACATTATTTGGTATCAAGAGCCATTGGTTCTTGTTCTTGTATAAAAAAAAAAAAAAAAAAAAAAAAAAAAAAAAAAAAAAAAAGAGCAAAAAAAAAAAGAGTGAAATTGTTAGAAAATTGCCAAAAAAAAAAAAGAGATATCTCCAAATCTATCCATGGGCATTAGCTATAAACTTGCATATGTGTTGTTGGGTATGTTTATGTGAATGTTACAAAAATTGTTGGGTATATTGTTGTTGGGTGAAATTGTGCACACAAAGTGTTTGTTAATTTGTCCCATTGGCTTAGCTCTCTACTTTCACTAATCTTGTGGCTTCTTGGACTAGTTTTCACTTGCCTAGTTGTGTATCTTGTTTGTGCTATTTGTGCAACCCTTGGGATTACATCATCGAGAGCAAGTGAGGGAGAGTATCTAGCCACTAAATCTCTAAACCTTCCGAGAGACATTGGGTGTGAGTTTGGGGAATTGGGGACATACTTTGTGGGTTGGGAAGTGAGCTCCTCACTAAAGTCTTCATTCTTGGGTGTGTGCGTTGTTTGTGTTATTAACAAAAGGGATGTGTCCCTAGTCCTCTTTATCTTCTTTGTAGGTACCGAAAATGCCACCACGTACGAGGATTTCTAAGCACAATTCGCCTAGAAGGGAGGATGGGGACAACATCGCGTCCACATCCGACGACACTCTCAAAGAGATGTTTTCGTCAATCATGAAGGAGATGCGCGATGCGCGGGGAATCATGAATTCTATGCAAGAGGGATTTACGGCATACCATGAGAATATATCCCTCATAAGAGATCGAGTTAGGCATAACCATTCCATAGCACCTAGTGACCGAGAGAGACATGATAGGAGTGACTACAAGTCAAGGTATCACGATGATGGACTTGATAGAGGGAGTAGAAGGGAACAAGTACCAAAGTTCTATGGAGAGTCTAACTCTAAGAGGA
>NC_062967.1:36441003-36717412 GCF_023119035.1 Salvia hispanica | reverse complement strand
ACTTTGACTGGATACAGACTTAAAGAATAAAACGAGACATTTAATGACGCATGAAATACACAACACAACAAAATAGACAAAATGTGAGGCGTATAAAACGCAGCAATAGACAAATGAACGCATGACTTAAAATGTTAGGGATTTTAATTCTTTTTCTTCTCACTACTTTATTGATTATACTATATACTTCTTCCGTCCTATAATAGATGGATGGCACACTTGGGATATAGTACGAGATTTTAGAAGATATTATTATGTGTGTTAGGCGGTGAAAGAAAATAGTATATTTATATTAATTTGAGAGAGAGCTTTTTAAAAAAAAAATGGAAATGTGACATCTTTTGTGGAACAACCTAAAAAGGAAAGTGTGACATCTATTATGAGACGGGTGGAGTATTTAACTACTCCCTCCGTTCCATAGTAGTAAAGACATTTTATTATAAAATTAATATATAAAAGTAGGAATCACGTGCCAATAACTTTTTCAACCCGTTTTCTATTACATTTTTTAAAACTCGTGTCAAATCAAATGGTGACAAATTCTAAAGAACTATAACTTAAAAGATTATTATATAGTACCATATTAAAGTATATTAATTCAAGATATTTCTCTTTAAGAAATTAAAATTAAAAAGGTAACGGTAAAGATACATTACACATGTAACTCCACATTAGTTGGTTATTGATTATTATATTCTTTGTATCTTTTATGATTCTCATTTTTACATTTTAGTCCGTCCACAAATGATAATCTCGGTTTACTTTTATCATAAATGATACTCCGAGTTCCACATTCCACTAACTCATTCCACCCACGTTTCATTTAAAACTAATTTATTTACAAGTGGGACTCATATTCCACTAACTTTTTTCACCCACTTTTTAAAACATTTTTAAAAATCTGTGCCGTAAAAAATGAGACTCCTAATGGCGGACGGAATAAGTATTACTTAAGGAAAAACAAAGTTGAAACTTGAAACTGATATAAATTTGATAAGTTACAATCTAATTCATCTATAAAAACCTGATAAAATATACGAAGTGTACATCCTCTTATAGGCCTAGGCATCTCTATGGTAAGCTAATAATTCTAACCCTAATACTCCCTCCGTCCTCCATTAGGAGTCACACTTTGACCGGGCACGGGTTTTAAGAAATGTAAAGAAAAGTTGGTTGAAAAAGTTAGTGGAATGTGGGACCCATTTATTTATATTGGTTTTATAATAAAATGTGAGTGGATTGAGTTAGTGGAATGTGGGACCTACTTACTATTTATGGTAAGAATGAAGTGTGACTCTTAATTGGGGACGGACCGAAATGGAAAAGTGTGACTCTTAATTAGGGACGGAGGGAGTATTATATACAAGGCAAGCAATCAATTTACAATCAATTACTAATTCCCTATCAATTCTTGATTTGCAGGAATCAATCTTCTTTCCGACAAAACCTATATAAAGTTGATGGTGTTACATAAATGGTCTAGCACTTTTACATTTAGAAAAGAGAGAAAAATGGGTCTAGCAATTTTACATTTAGGGATCCTCTTAATGTTAGCCAATGCTGTGAAATCACATGCAATAATGCGAAGACGGCTAGGCTTCATTTGATCAACGCGGCGTCCGAACCATCTCCTATATTCGTCAGTTTCTCTGTTGAAAAATATTCATTTATTTCAAAGTACGAGAGTTTGGATGGAGGTGTGAATTTTGATTTAACGTTAGAATCAACAAGTCCTAATTATTTTGGTGTATTTACACGAGGAAGAGGAAAAAAGGGTCAATGTATTCGTGCAACGCTTTTCTCCAAGCTCCGAGATATTAAGAGAAATGGTATTCAAACAAATGTATATTGGGTGGTTGACGATGTTGGAGCCTCTTTGAGCTATAATAACATCAATTATGGCCCAAGGCTAACTTGGCTTCCAAGAACAAGTAGGTCCGTCTGTGGTATTTGATGTTCCACGTATATTTCATACATTGAATAAAGTTTATTTTTTACAATAAAATCAGAAATCAATTACTCCCTCTGACCGTGAAATCCAAGTTGGGCCTGTATTATTATGCAAACCGAGGAATATTTGGCTTGGGTTCATTATAATGTTTCTCGATTAAATTACACTATATGAGACTAACTTTATATTTAAAAGCATAATAATACAGGCCCAACTTGGTTTGTTTTTTTTATGATATAAAATAATCAAAAAATTAGATAAAAAAACAGAACAATGTCAATTTGTCTTACAGCTATAGCCGTCACAAAATTCAAAACAACGTTACATGTAACAAATATATGTTCTTAGATAACTTTAGATGTAGAAAATTTTGTTCCAACTAACGAAATCTGATGTGGCAAATAGAGATATTAACATGGATAGCATAATATTAGAGAGAAGAAAAAAAATTAAAATCCCTTTAGAGCATCCATAATGGAGGCTAGCGGATAGGCTAGGCGATCTCGGGCGTTAGCCTATCCGCTGGCCGATCCGCTAGCCTCCATTGCGGCAATTTAGGCTAGCCGATCGGCGAGCTCTAGTCGATTCGTGGGCACTAGTCGATCGTTGGCCGATGCGCTAGCCGCCATAGTAAGCTCAATTTTGGCTAGCCGGTTGCATTTTTTTTAATGTATTTTTTATGCATTTTTTTATTTATTGCATTTTTTTAATATATTTTTTATGCATTTTTTATTGTATTTTTAATGTATTTTTTTTAATTATGTAATTTTTTTTAGGATGTATCTTTTTTAAAATTTATATAAAATTATTGCATTTTTTATTATATTTTTAATGTATTTTTTTAATAAATTAGTGAGGAGTAGAGTGAGGCGGGGGCTCGTGTGTGAAAGCCCGTTTTTTTTAAAATTATGTAATTTTTTTAATTAATGTACTTTTTAAAAAAATGAAATTAATGAATTTTCCCGTATATGTGTCGTAAATTTAATTCCGTATTTTGTGTTTAATTCCTTAAATTTAGTTGTTTTTTTTATTTATTTTGTTTGTTGTGGCTAGCCTATGACTAGTCTATTGCTTATCCTGATGATGTGGCAGGAGAAATTTTAGTGCTGATGATGTGGCAGGAGGAGTTTGTGGCTAGCCTAAACCCATTGTGGAACCTCTTACACTTTAAGTCTTTTGTTTCATAGCTCTATTACTGCTTTATACGTCATTCTCGTTCCATAGTTGTGGAATCATTTTACCATTTTGGTACGTTATATAGTAATGAAGTATATCATTTCACTTTTTAGTAAAAGTCAACACATTTATTCTCTATTTATCTCTCTACCTTTTTAATTTCCTATTTTATTTTACGTAACTCACTTAACACATTTTTTATTAAATCGCGTGTCGAAAGAAATGTCTCTACTATTATAGACCAAGGGGAGCATACCACAACACAATTTGCTGTGTTTTTACATTACAACTAATGCTATAATATTGAGTTGTGTTGAAGATACATGAAATTAGTCTTTCTACTATTAAGCACTCAAGATTCGAAGCATGATTTTCTAAAAGTTGTGCTTTATATACTGATGCATTGCTTCTTTTTTGTTTTTTTGAAATCTAAGATATAAATGATTGTTTTTTTTAATGGCCAAGATCCCCATTTTGAAATGAATAAAAACCTTTATCCAACAAGTAGAAAAAAAAAAGCAATTGGAAAATGAATTAACATAGTATTACTCCATTATTGAACGCGCATTACATTATTATTCCATTAACCAATTCTCCACACTAACAAAAAAACCAATCAAATCTAATTTCCCGAAACATACATAATTAATTTATACAAATTCGATAAAATCATAAAGTATTACTGAAATAGTATTATTTCTAATTCCATTGACGCAAGCAAACGAGGAAGAAAAAAGTGAAATAAAAAATGATGAAAATACTTTGAAATCGTTCCATCTTCTCCGCCCGAATTCGAAAAGCCGAGGTAATTCCTTTAAAAACCCTAGATTCTACCTGTGATTGATCTTTGAGCTGGAGCTGCTAGCGTTTTTTATTTGCTTTGTGCACTGAATAGATCTTACAAGCATCTACAATTTCGTACTACTGTATGTCATTCACAAACCCTTATTTCTTTGTTGATTTGTGCATTTTGTTACGAAAAAGGCTGTTTAGTGATCCGATGCATTGGATTTCGCACTCCAGCTCAATCTCCCAAATATTTTGGAATTTGTGAATTTTGATTGCATTTGCTTGCTGATTTGCAGACAGGGCGACTGCTTGTACGTGAGACGCGAGTGTTGAGGGTGTTTTTCCGGATACTGAAGTATCAGTGATTGAATTTTGGAGGTTGGGAGAAGGATTTTAGAAGGGGAGATTGTAGAAATTTTAGAGGAAGGGGAGTTTGGGAAAGATTAGAGATTGGAGGTGAGCTTTGGAAAGAGGAGTAATGTCGGGGACAAAATTGGAAGGACCGTCAGCGCCTGTGTTGCGGCGAGATCCTTATGAGGTGCTTTCAGTTACTAGGGATTCGTCTGATCAGGAGATTAAGACTGCTTACAGAAAGCTTGCGCTAAAGTATGTGTTTTGCTTAACCTGTTTTATATGTTTCCTTCTTCATATATTTGTTATATGTTTTTCTGGCTACAATTTGAGTCTCTAAGTTGAGTTTCTGAGAATTATTTTTCTGCAAAATCTGATAAGTTGTGCGTTCATATGATTAAGCATTATTTTGCAAGTTGAAAACCCGCAAAATTTGATAAATGCGAAATTAAGACTGTCATGGATTTTTCAGTTTGATTAAATAAAGAGGATTGAGCTTTCTATTGTTATTGGATCTTTTGATCATGCTATTCGATTTGATAATTTCAACTTCAAATGAACTTGGGCCTCTTTCTCAAGAAACTACCACACCGCCATGTGTCAACAAACTGTACATTTTAAACGTTCCTTGGAATTGTTAAGGACAAGTTTTTTGGGTTGTCAGGTATCATCCGGATAAGAATGCTAACAACCCTGAAGCTTCAGAGCTTTTCAAGGAGGTTGCATATTCCTATAGTATTCTGGCTGATCCAGAGAAAAGGAGGCAATATGATAATTCAGGATTTGAGGTACTCCCTGCATTCTTGTTATGTTTTTTTAGTATTTTATACTTCCAATAGCTATCACAAGATATACTCATTGAAAGAGTACCATGTTGTTTTCTCATAAGCCATATAGGTAATGTTCCAAACAGGTAGTTTACGTGTGTATTTATACCTGGACAGATGTTTGATGAGATCTCCTCCCAGAAATCCTAGCAACTCAACGTTAAAAGCAATTAATTTCATATTCAGCTTGAGCGCTGTAACTTTCATAAAAGAATGATCATGATGACATAAAAAAACAACTGCAGCCAATATTTATACTTCAACTGCAGCCAATATCTGTGCCCTTAACTCCTTATACAGCGACGCCGGTTCTGCTCTTCTCTTTCTCTCAAAGGAAACCTTGGATATGGGGTTCTCAGCAAAGTTATATAAGAATTTATTTGCTTACCTTCATTTTGTGTCTTGTTTAGTTGATCATTATTTTTTCCATCACTTATGTGAGGTTATCTTTTAATTTCTGTGGTATCTGATATTGGTGATGATAAGGCCCTTGATGCTGAAGGAATGGACATGGAGATTGATTTGTCTAATCTTGGAACTGTCAACACAATGTTTGCAGCTTTGTTCAGGTTATACTCTTTACTGAGAATCTGATCTATACATATCGTTATTAACTTCCAAGCTCAGTATTATCTTTTCATTTGGATAGCAAATTGGGTGTGCCAATCAAGACTACAATTTCTGCCAATGTTCTCGAAGAGGCTTTGAATGGAACAGTTACAGTTAGACCTCTACCTATTGGAACTTCTGTGAGCGGAAAGGTGTGTAATCCTTTACCAGAAAAAAAATCTAGTCATAATGCTACTCTCTTCTTTCTCTGTCTTTATGTTTAATCTAACTGCTCTATTACCCGATGATTTATAACAGGTTGAGAAACAGTGTGCTCACTTCTTTGGTGTAACTATCAGTGATGAACAAGCAGAGTCAGGAATAGTAGTTAGAGTGACATCAGCTGCCCAAAGCAAATTTAAGGTGCCTTCCTACTCTGTGCTATCTACAACGGAGAGAAACACTTGTTCTTATTTCTACTTATCCCTTATCTTGTAGTAGTACTTAGCTGGAGTTTACTTCATGTTTCATTTTCCTTTATGCCTTTTCAGAGGTTCATATCTATGTTTGAAAGTAACTGTAGTAAGGCTTCAAATAGTTAAGATATGGCCTTATTCTTACTGAAAAAGGTTATAAAAAATGGCATCTATCACTTTTTCTCTTGTTCTAATAAATATATTATAGTTTCTTTCTAATGGTTCTGTTGCATGTATTTTCAGCTCCTGTACTTTGAACAAGATGCAAATGGGGGATATGGTTTGGCATTGCAGGTAATTTTGACTGCCAGTTCTATGTTTATGATTGTGTTGCTATTTGTTAATCTTGACTTTATCCTGTTTCCTCTGGATTTCAAAATTCACCATCTTGGTGATTTGCTCTCATATCAATTGAGCTTCAAAAATCAAGGCTCCTTAAGATGAATTTCATACATTCTTTTTTTAAACTTTTGTCATCCAACTATGATGTTATCTTTTGAGCTCTACTTTCAGAACAATAGTTAGAGCATAAATGACTTCCTAGTGGAGAATTGTAACATTTGATGACTTGTACCACTGTTAATACAGGAAGATAGTGAAAAGGCAGGCAAAGCTACATCAGCTGGAATGTACTTCTTACATTTTCTAGTGTATAGGATGGATTCAACTATAAATGCGGTATGTACACTCTCTGTTCCCTTAACTTAAGGCCTCATATTCTACAATTTCATTTATGAATACTTCTTGTTCATGTAGTTGGCAATGGCTAAGGACCCAGAAGCTGCTTTCTTTAAAAGACTGGATGGCCTTCAACCTTGTGAGGTCTCAGAACTCAAAGCTGGCACTCATATATTTGCTGTATATGGTTAGAACTTCTAATGGCATCCTTGTTTGTATTTCTTGGCATTCAAATCCGAATATTAAAGTTTGCTTTGTAGAAAGCATGAACTCATTGGGGATTATGTGTGTGATTCTTGCAGGAGACAACTTTTTCAAACCTGCTACTTATACAATTGAGGCCCTTTGTGCAAAGACGTATGAGGATACAACAGATAAGCTTAAGGATATTGAAAGTCAAATTTTGAGAAAGAGAAACGAGTTACGGCAATTTGAGACAGAATATAGGAAGGTATTTCTTTGTTTCCGTTTATAATTATTTTGAAGTAAAGAGTTTTGGATGTATTCTCAACACATGACCACTCGTCATCTTTATTTTTTTCAGGCACTGGCACGATTTCAAGAAGTCACTAACAGATACACTCAGGAAAAGCAGGCTGTAAGTTTGCATTTCGAGATTCCTTCATAAGTTCTTGTTTCTTGTCTGGCTAAGTGTTCTAAGCTCTGAAGCTTATTTCCCTTTGCATTTAGTTAAAGCTTTTTAGTTATTTGAGAATATTGCTATTTTCTATGCGATGGGAAGGGTATTAGTGAGTCTCTTTGTAATTAAACTGCCTTGAGGTTTTCCTAATTATCTTTGAGCGGGACACTGATATGCAGTGTCTCAGGACAGGCTGGTCCTTTTTTTGGGTGTGGGGTGGGGATAGGATGTTCTGTCAGTTCCTCAAACAGTCATGCCAATGTTCTGAAAGCCTTTGTTGTTCCATGAACAAAATCGGAATTGGACTACTGCCCTTTGATACTCACAAATAGAAGAGGAGCCTCTGAGATCCATTTTTAGTGTTCGATTATTCTATCTGAAACTTTCTGTTTCAGTAGGATATATTGAGTTGTTTTCACCCCCAAATTTGTACTCTAGGTTACCTTGTCGCCATCTGTATCTTTTCATATTTTCTCTCGGTTTAGCGAGCCGCCTTAGCCAACTCGTACGACAACTCTAATTTACTTGCTGACTTATCAAGTCAACCTTTTTTGTTTGTTGCCCTTTTTATATTCTCACCATTCATGGTATTTGCTTCAACAGGTTGATGAGCTGCTAAAACAAAGAGATACCATCCACTCTTCTTTCACCGTTTCAAGGACTGTTTCTTTCCCAGCAAGTGGACATTTTAGCAATGGAAGTAGCAGCAAACTTGCAGAAGATTATAAATCCGAGAGTCCAGGTGAAGAGGGCAGTTCAGATTCGAAGGATAAATCTTCAAAGAAGAAATGGTTCAACCTTAACCTCAAGGGATCCGAGAAAAAATGAACTGTGCTCGAGCTACCTCTTTACCTGCTCTTCGAGGTTTGAAGTTCGTTCTCTCCTTCATGTTCGCATCTCAGTTTTCTGTCTATATAAGGCTCACCCCTTATTATATCGGTGGAGTTGTATCCTATTCTTGAGGATGTCTCCTGGTTGGTCTGTCAAATTATTGCTGTAAAATGTAAGTAATTAGGTCTCTATTCATGGAGCTTTTCGTCGCCCGATGTTGGAGCTGGGATAGTTTGTAGAATAGTCGATTTATATTTGTTCTGGTTTCACTGTAACAGTAATTTTGTTTGCAAACTCAATTTTTCACTTTTTCAGTTGCATTTGGCACAAGGTTTTCCAAATATTATTACGCTTGTTGCAGGAGGTCATTGAATCCTTGGATTAAATATTCAAATCCAAATCAAGAATTTTCTTTATTTTAGCCCATTTTATTTGGTTCAAGAGTCGTGTGATTATTAAAAGTGCTTTTGACATAGCCTTTAAAAGATTATGACATAAATTTTTGTTTATTATTTAGTATGCATGGTGACTAGATTTCCAACTCTTTCTTCAATTCTTTATGTAGTTGTACCATATTTTCTGGATTTTGTTGCTCTTTTCTATCATTCTTGTCCTTTTTAAGATCGGATTTTTCATCTATGTTAATTAATTTAGGTTTGACGAATTTGGTTTCACAGTTTGTCTAGCGTGACACCAAAGTTTTGATGTTATATTATTGTTATTTGGTATTGGGATTTGCTTTTGGTATGCAATAATGTAAATGCAATAGTTTTATATACACATACTAGAGAGGGGATAAGATAGAAAATTAGTAATAATTTTATTTGCATTATTGCTAAGCTTTAATATTTTAATCAGATTAACCGATTTGAGAGGCTAATTAAGCTAATATATTAGTACTTCAGAGATATATATATGCCTTAAACAATGGCAGATGGACAGGAAGCCCAATAAATAAATTAATCATTTATTTAAAATCCATCTTAGGTTATCTGATCCTATACTTGTAGAAAAAAAAACATTGTTTAGCCCCAAAAAATTAGATGTACTATATAAGTATTTAGTGTTTTCCCGACATGACCTAATCACAAGAATAATTAACTTGTAACTACATTATTAATTAATAAAAATAACTGGTAGGAAACTTGCTATTTTGACTTAACTTGAAACTTGCATCTCACTTAGTGGCCCAACTCATTGATTGCCTCCAAACTTTGTAAAAAAAAGAGTGATTATTTAAGGTTCTTTCTTAAAGAAATAGGTAATCATCTTGTTTTGTAGAGCATTTTATAACTTAAAATCTATTTATGTCAGTCTTTCTCCATGACATAGTTTTCACATGCAAGCGCACGTACGCACATGTGCAAGTTTTTATATAGAGAGAAGAGATCACATATACATACAAAGTAGTACTAAGAAAGTATGTAAAGAGGGTTCAAGAATACTATATAGTGTAGGTTCGAAATTATTACATGGACTAGGTATTGTTTTATTCATAGAAGTGTACCTGACATGTGAAAGGAAAATCAACTAAAATCTAATGCAATTCATTCCAAAACCAACTAATAATAGATGGTGATATTTTAAGTTAATTTTTTTTCACTTCTCATTTCTGTATGGGATGCCTCGTTCATTGAAGTGTACCTCATTACAAAAAAATTGGCTTTAGCAAGTAGTGATGATTTTTCTCGGCAATTAGGAATAACATTGTTGTATCAAGTGATTGTTGTTATGGTAACACTTACCGAGTGATAGTGTACCCAATACATCACTGAAAACAAATATGCTCAGTGATTGCTAGAAAATCCCATTGCAATTTCATTTATCACTGTTGTTCGCAAAGAGCTCGGAAAGTATTATTTGCTTGGTAAATGTTACTTGCAAAAGCCCGTAGTTGTAGTAATGACACGTAAAAGGAAGGTACTCTAATGCTAGTGAGGTTCCATCCAAAACTAATTGGTGATATGAGAGGTAGTTTATATACTTTAGTTTGTCTCTTTTTAGTTCATACTATTTCAGTATTACACACTCAAACCAATATGTCCAATCAACAAAATTAAAGATCAATGCTTAGGAAAAACCGCTGCCCATGTAGCTAGATATAGATGATTAGATGGTAACACTATTTTCTCCTCTATATATAATTCTAAACTGCCCAATTATTAGCTTTTATTTTCTTCTGTATATATAATATTAAACTGCCCAATTAGCTTTAATCAAGGAACATTTTTATTTAATTAATCCCAATGACATGTGCAAGTGTCCCCCAACAAATGTGTTTTGAGTTTACATCTAATGTGGTGTTTATGTTGCCGTCTAAATGTCCACTTTGTTAGCAACCCTAAGCACATTTTATTTGTCTTATTACATATCTCCCTACCCCCCACCCCACCCCACCCCACCAACAAAACTCTTAATTAGTAGATCTAAATTCACGGGACTTTAATAAGATTAGTTAAATAACAAAAGCCCAAATATTGGAGTTCACTGTCAAATGTATTAAAAATATAGTAGACATTCTTGACTGTAATCTAGGCTTCGGCCAAGTTATCAGACAATTAATTAAGTTCATGATTGTTTAAGTGTTGACATGTGTATTAAACTACAAATAAGGGATAGAGTCACATATCACATGACTTAAAGCAAACTCCACCAATCCCACAACTTTATTGTATTCAATTTGAAGTAGGTTACAATCACTTGGAATACTTATTTGGAGAACTCATTATACTCTTATGAAATAACAGGACAGATTTCTGGTCAATCCCGCAATTTAAAAAATATCAATTATATCATTAATTTTTACACATTTACATGTCTCGTCAATAAATTCAAATATACAAGATCATGTCAGAATTTTATTTTTCATGAGACAAGTGAAGAAAATGTGAAAATTATAATATATTCGGTCATTTTTTAAAATTTCAAAATTGACTAAACTTTATACTTTTTCCGCTATTTTACCTATATATTTTATGTTTCAATCTTCTTTCATTTGTGCATGTTACGTGTATAATATTTATATACGTTGATAAAAAAGATAAAACAATGGATTTCCAATGATTCTATTTGAGTCAGCCCCACATAAGTAAATGGTTAATTTAACCATGCTTTTGAACATATCCATAAAAGGTGATTACAACTTGGAAACTAAGTCTTATATCACTCTCTTTTCCATTTCTCTTTAATCCTTTTTGGATCTTTCCAAAGTCATGGCTGTAAAAAGGGAACAAAGATGATTAGAAAAGTTAATGGTTGTATTAGGATAGGATCATGTTTGAAATAATCTTTTCTTGATATTGATTGAATAAGCTCTCATTGGTTTAGTTGTCTTGACAAACACATTTAGTGGGCCATATTCCGATTTAGGCAATCTAGAATAATAATTATCTAGAATTACTTCAATCAACACCAAGAAAAAAAAGCATGATTTTGGTCCTTAAAAAGCATTTTCCAATCGGTGATGGAAACCATTAACCACAATGAAAAGCCCCTAATCATGTTTAATAATTAAGTGCATTAGTAGATTAATCAACAAGCTTGTGAAGAAGTTGATTGGACAAGCTTGCTAGCTTATTAAAACACTCAATATTAATGTATTTTAATTGCTCAATATTTAAGTTTTTAAAACCATATATCGTTTGTAATTCTATATATATTAAACACAGATCAAGATATATCAAACCCACAATTTCATGCAAATAGTGGGTCACATAAAACCTATTTTTAAAGTATAAAATTTAGAAATTAAAAAAAAAATCAAAAGCATGTTTCTACACTAAAGATGATTTCTACCGAATCTCAATTTTTTTACATTGTGCTTATGATTATATAAATGAGTACAATAATTATACGAAGACAATAATATATCTAATCTAAATCATCTCAATTCTACTTATCTCTATGTATGTTTAGATATATCAACATGGGCATCGTGCAATAGGTTCTTAGGTTCATATAATAGTTTAAGTTTAGACAATAACATGTTTTTCCCTATAAGAATGGGGCGGCCATGTGCTTGTATTTTTTTCTCTAATCTTGACTATTTTTTATCCTCAAACAATCTTGTCTTACTGTATATATCATGATTCAAAATTAAGTGTTGCAGAATTTTGGTTGGGCCGGTTCCTTGTTTCCCACAAAGGCTAAATTTTCTTAATTATACAGTAACTCCACTTTTAATATAAAAAGGGAAAAATGTGGAAAAATAGTGAAGTTTGGTCAAATTCTGGTTAATCTCGCAATTTTAACATCCAAACGAAAAAACTACGGAGTTTGGATTTGTTCATAATTATTTCTCGATGAAAAATTCTAGTCGCCTACATGTAATATCGTATTATTGATATTTTAAACTAAATGACACAATTTTTTCTTTATAAATAAACGATACTATCTTTTAACTCATTTGGTGGTGACATATCCATGTATGATTTTCGGATGGCAAATCAGATACATTTTCACAAAAAAATACAGTATGTAATAATAGTGATAAATCCAAATTTCAATGTTGTATGACAAATCATAATTTGACCTAATTTTATGAATTTTCTAAAAATGTGCTCTAAGAAGAAAGTGAATATATGGGACTGTGCTATAACTTATGATTGGGTCCGCCTACCCTATGTATACTATATTGCATTAAGAAAAATAAAAGTTGCAAGATTTTTGGTCTAGATTCACTATTTTTATGTCATAATTTGAAGGAATATGGAAAGTAGTAGTAGTAACTTTCTTTTGTTGTAACTTTTACACCACCTAAGTAAAAACAATAGATTTATGGAATTAGTTGAATCATATGCAGGTTCACGAAAAGACCATAAAGCATGAGATTTGAGATTTAAATCAACGCTACACGATTTCTACAACTTTATACAAATTTGAGCAAAGATTCGAGTTTTTAGCAATTTTTGAAAGTCTAAGCAAACTTGTTCATCTTAATTAAACTTCCAATTTAAATTGGTTGTCTTTATCTAGATTTGCAAATGTCAAACCAACTTCTTGAGCCCCTAGTAGAAGTGATCGTATATTTACTAGGGTTTCCTAGCTAATATATATGTATATATAATCATTGGATCCATGTTCTCTTAATTAGACGACAAGTTTATATCTATATAGATAGATAGATAGGTTTTTGTAAAAAAATATTTTTCTATAGTAGGATTCCTAACTACAATTCCTAAATCTATAGCCACAAAACTTCTCAACTATAGATAACTCAATAATATATTTCTCTTGTATATCGAGGTTTAGCTTAGGTGGTAATGGGACAAAAGCAAGTGACCTTTTTAAATTTATGTCTCTATTTGTATTTTAACTAAATAAAATTGAATTCATTGCACTTGGAACAAATTGATAATTCATTTATTTTATTTTGCAGATAGTTCACAACTTCACATAATTTTTTCGAAGTATATATTATAACATTTATAAATGTCATTAAATTTTGTTGTGACAACTTTGTAAGTATATATAGGCAGCCATGCAGTATGTCACAAAATTTAAAATATGTCACAAAATTTAGTGACGTTTAATTAAGGATAATTTAGCTATCATATGTAAATGTTTAGCTAGGGAGTGGTTCCGGTGAGAACTTTTTGAAAATGAGAACTTTGAGAACTAAAAATCATATTAGTTCTCGGATACACTAATATCAGTTGACATCACAAAACATATCAATTACTGATATTGAGTCAAAAATTGATATTCATGAATCATCAACTGATATTTAATAAAAAACTGATATATTTTGTAATACCAACTGATATCAATATATTTGTGAACTGATATAATTTTGTGTTTTGATTTTAAGAAAAATTCTATCATGATCTAATCTGTCTTGTGTAGCTATTTATATGACATGTACTCCCTCCGTCTATGAATAGGAGTCTCATTTCTATTCGGCACGAGTTTTAAGAAATGTTAAGAAAAGTGAGTGGAAGAAAGTTAGTGGAATAGGGGTCTCATTTGTATATATTAGTTTTAAATGATATGTGGGTGGAATGAGTTAGTAGAATGTGGGGTCTCTTTACCATTTATAGTAATTATGAACCGGTACTCCTATTCGTGGACGGACCAAAATGAAAAAACGGGACTCCTATTCGTGGACGGAGGGAGTAAAAGGGTAACTATTTGTTGTGATCATACTAATGTAATAGGTTCAAATATGGTAGTAGTAGCATAGTTTCACACACACCCACATGTATGTGTGTCAGTGTGTGTGTAAATTTGAAGCACTTCTCTCTCTCTCATGATGTAGTTAGTAAGATTCTAATAGATCTTTGCCATTGAAAGCAAAGCCAAAAGGCTAAAACAATATGGATTTCAACGTAAATCACGCAAACAAAATTAACAAGAATTCATCATCACCACGTAATCCACTCCACTTAACATCTTGTCAAAACTCATACTCTTTCACACATGATTCACGAACACATTCATTAAACATAAAATTTACGTATGTAAAATACTAATGTCGGCATCAAGTTTGAATTTCCACTAATTAAGATTATCATATTTAATTAAGAGACGATAAGAGTGTGTATAAAGTTTTGAATTTCAACACAAATCATATGAAAGATATGATGATTGTACAATTCGATATTTACCTTAAAAATTTTCAAAATACACATATTCAAGTGTGGGGTAGATTATGTACCCACCATTCATGTCATAATTAATATTAATTAATGATTGAAAAGCCATGAAACCAATCCAAGAAAAGAGTGGGGTAGATTATTTAAATGACTAAAAATGACCTAAAATATGTTCTTATTGATCATATTTTAATTTATTTATTTTGCTTTTCTACCAAACTTTTCCTAATGATATTACTAAAATATTCCTTTTATTTTCTGCCAAATTTTTTTAAAGGACATTGGCGATGACTGAATTCCTGAGTTTAGATTGATAAACACACAAAACAATGTTGTTTGTACAAAAACATTCTTGCCCATGCATGCACAACTCAGTATAATGAAGAGAGAGATGGGCTTCACGATATCTCTAATCATGAATAAATTTAATAAAATTTAAACTAATATTGTAATATTCTCTCTGTCCTATAGTAAGAGTCCATTTTTTCCTTTTTACTTTATCCATGATAAAAAGAAAAAAGGTCCACTATCACTTTTATTATAAAATGATAACCAGGTCTCATATTTTAATAACTCATTCCATAACATTTTGTTATAAAATTAACGTATATAAAATTGAAATTCATACTATACTAATTTTTTTCAACTCATTTTCTTTTAAATTTCTTAAAACACGTACCAAGTTAAATACAAATTCCATTGTGAGACGGAGAGAGTCCAAATTTTTAAGTAAGGATGTGAATATCACGTGGGGTATGAAATTATGAATGTTGACATTTCTGATGTCTAATTGAATGAAAATTTGCTACTTAATTATCCAACAAATTCTGGTATACTGTTATAAGTGGTGTATGACAAGAAATTTAATGCTATACTTTCTTCTCCATGTATATCTCCAAGAAAGGTCAAGCACAAGGACGACATGAAGTAGAAGTTAGGTAAATACTAAATGCCTTACAAATTTAACTGAAGTTTGGTAGTACTTATTAAATGAGATTATATTTAATGATGATAAATAGACAGAAAAATCACTAAATTTAGGTAGTTTCTAGTTAATCCCATAATTTTAAAAATATCCGATTACATCATAACATTGACAATTTTTTCAATTGTCCCATAGCTAAAAACATCCGGCGTCCTAGGTGTTTTGAATTTTTTATGATGTACAATAACATATATGGACAATTTATCAAAATTATGATATAATCAGATATTTATTAGAATTGACTATGATTTTTTGACAATTTGGCTTTATTACTAAAGTCCCTTTTCAGAAAATGAATGATGAATATAATATTGGATAGCATTAATACTCAAAGCTGGCCAAACAGTGCTACAATTGCACCATAGGAATGATTCATTTGTGGTGTTTCCACTTTTGAAATCTTGTGGATTACCAAATCTTGCAATATAAATAACCTATATACTATTTTAATGTTTTTATCTTGGACTTTTCACTGATGCCCAGCTGTTTGCTGCAAATAATGGATGATTATAAATATATAGATAGGTCTGATTTTGAATGTTGGCCCATGATGAAGTGAATGTGTTAGCTAGCAAGAAAGTGGTATGTGTATAGTAACACAAAAACAAGGGGCAAACTCAATCATTTGATACTGCAAAGCTCACATGCATCACATTCTTCACTCCAATCCCCACACACCATATATATATAGTTCATAGGCTCCACAAATTATTTAACATTCTACTACTTTTTCCCTTGGTCTCAATATTATAAGGCTAGCACAATAAATTTTCATTTTTCCACGAATGCAAATAATTTTTATGGGGAAACCCTAATACTAATAATAGAAACAATATCGATTCAATCGTATATCCAAATTTTTATTTTTTCTTCACCTTATTTTCGTGATAAACAACATGATCTTTAAGTTTTTTAAAATTTGGCACTGAATTCAAATTTCGTTGGCCGATAGCTAGATTCTTTGGAAACATGATGAAAATATGAAGGTATCATTATAAAGCTCCCAGTGATACTTTGGCATGTAAAAAAAAGAAGAATATATAAAGTTTTGTGATGACGGTTGTCGTATGACTTGTATCCCTCCGTCCGTCATTTATAATCCTACTTTAACTCGTCAAGGATTTAAGAAATTGTATGACTTTATGAAGAAAAATGGAGAAAAAGTAAGTGGAATGCAAGCCTCACTTTTATATATTGATTTTATAATAGAATGTGAGTGCAATGATTTTAGTTGAATGTGGTGTCTATTTACTAAAAATGAAAAAAAAAAAAAGTAAAAGAGACTTTAAATCGCGGACGTCCCAAAATAAATGGGATGCTTTTACGCGGATGGAGGGAGTATTTCATGCCCACTTCAGTGACCTAAAAAACAAGCTATAACGGCAAACAAAATTTTGTACTCATCATAAAATAAGTCTGTGTATTTTTTACCAAGAAAAAGACAAAATATATACCCCCTCTGCCCCATAAAAATATGGTGCATATGATATGACACGTGAATTAAGACAAAATTGGTAAAGCGGAGAGGAAGAGTAGTTAAAGTAATGTTAGTGGATAGTGAGATCCACGTTATTATTAGTGTTTTAATAGTTGTACTATAAGTTAAAAAATGAACAATTAATATAACTAACCCAAACAAGAACCCTAAAAGTTAAAAAGGGCAGTTGTGTAACTTGACATGATAGAGGTGTAGAAGAGAAGGTGAAAAACTCAGAAAAATATGATGTTGATATATCGACAAGTGCAATCTATTGGATTCCTTAAAGTGTTTGTAGGGTATGTTTCCAACTCTCTCTTTCTCACACACACACAAATTTACATGTATAAATACCCCACACATGCAATAATCCCCTTATAAAACAAAACCCCCCATAGCTTCCCCTCTCTCTAAACACACATTTATTACTCCCTTCGTTCCAAGCTGCTTGCTCCATAATATTCCATTTCTCCTTCGTTCCAAGCTACTTGCTCCATAATATTCCATTTCAGTACACCATGACGAAAGTGGACTACGAAAACAAGCCATCATGCAACACTAGCGCCCCCTTAAAGCTCTTCGGCTTCCACGTCACCGAGGAGGAAGACCAAGAAGAGGACTCCTCCTCCGCCACGCGGCCGGACCCACCCGGTGGCCGCCGATACGAGTGCCAATACTGCTGCCGCGAGTTCGCCAACTCGCAGGCCCTCGGCGGCCACCAAAACGCCCACAAGAAGGAGCGGCAGCAGCTCAAGCGCGCCCAGATGCAAGCCACGCGCAACGCCGCCGTCTCCTACATGCGAAACCCCATCGTCTCCGCCTTCGCCCCGCCCTCCCACCTCCTCTCCGCCGCCCACGCGCCGCCGCCGTGGGTCTACGCCCCACGCGCCCCGCCCCCCTTCCACGTGTCGCACGGGTGCGTCTTCTCCGCGGGCCCCTCTGCCCCAAGCGGGCCTAGCGTTGGGCCTTCTTCGAAGCCCATTTTGGGGTATAATGGGCCGTCGCTGAGTAGATTTTCGAGTGATAATGGGCCTAGCTTTGACGATGGGTTTGGGCTGGATCTGCATCTCAGCTTGGCTCCAGCCGCGCCGTGAGGACTCTCTCGGCTTCAATCGGATTTTTCTGTACATTTTTTTCTTCTTCTGATTTATTGATTTATTTTTCCTCTTCTTCTCTAGTGACACATTTAAATTTTTTTAAAAAAAGTGCTCTCTTTACTTTAATTTTAAATTTAACACTAGATGAAATTTATGTAACTAATTCGGAATTTGTGGGTCCCGCATTGTAATGTATTTCGTTCGATCCAATTGGTAGTTAGAGTTATAATAATAGGATTGGAAATATTAGTATAGTTTTGATGTCCTATACTATCTTCATTCCTTGTTAAATGGAGCGTTTCTCTTAAATACAAGATTTAAGAAAATAATTTAATGATTAAATATGGAGAAAATAAAATAAAAAAGAGGAGAGACATATTAATAAAATGTGTTTTTTGTTATAACTAAAAATGATACAAATAACGTGAGACAATTTCGAATAGAATACGATTCAAGTAACATATAAGAATATAGGTATAGTAGTCCATGCAAAAATGGCATAATGATTTTCATGATATTGACAAAATTATTGTCAACCGCACAAACTGAAGTATAGGTAGTTTAGTCATTATTGTCATCATTATTTAGACCATTTAATTCCACCTACACAAAAGAACAGTGTAGGGTTTTCAAGCTTTCATTCAAAGTTTAATGCCATATTTGTCATATGTTTACAATACATTCAATAATTGAAGTTTCAAACTTCATTAATTAGATTTGAAGGGTCTCATTGGATGCTTGCAAACGAGTACTTTAATAATGTGGCAGTCTGAATTAAATTAGTTGTTTATTTCAACAACTACTTGAATTTGAGAAGAAAAAATGGTCAGATATAGTTGGGAAAAAAATAATTGGGCAATAAATGATAAATACATAAAAGTATGTATATAGGTAGACGTGAGAAGCCAATGAGATTTATGTTTAAGGAAGCTTAGGTGTAAGCACGAAAACAAGTTAATGCAAATCCAAGAATGAAGCATTTAAAAGTCTTATCTTTTTCAAGCTTTCCCACTTTTTTTTTTTAATCATTTTTCTTTGGGTTAAAAGACTAAATATAATATATAATAATATTAGCTATTTGAGAGGGGAAAATGTTCAAAATGGCACCTTCTTTTCGGTGGAAAGTAACGTTTTTTTTTTTTTAATAAATTGATGGTGTGTCTTAAGTCGGTGCCTTTTCATTGCATGCTCTAGCTTCATGTTGGCTTTAAAGTTTTAAATTTATGATTTATGTTAGTAAGGAAGGATCCAAGAACCTTTTTATGGTGAGAATGTGAGAATTCTTCGATCACGAACATCAACGGGTTGCATCACCTTGTCGGGTGAATGCAATTGCATTCATCCAACATGTACGAATCTCAATTTTATTTTTTAGTGCTATTTAATGGCGAATGCAATAATTTTTGATGCTCGTTGAAATTCTCACATCCTCATAATAAGAAGACCTTTATGTGAACCATATTTACAAAAATTTACGATATGCAATGACAATAATTAAGTTGGAAACTTACAATTTATTTCTCATTTAATTATTTCCATGCATAAAGTCTTTGTTCATCATATTCTTACATTATGGAAAGGAAGACTACACTATATAACTTAATTAATTAGGATATAGAAGTACACAATTTACAAATATATATTCATAGTATGAAGTTGAGTAGTAATGATGTGAATGAGTAGGGACATGATGATAATATATCAAATTATGAAAAGAGGGCTACAAGAGATTAAACATCAATAAATTATAAGGGATTTGCAGATTATATGCCTTTTCATGTCTGATTAAAAGATTTTTGTGTGAAATTGATGAGCCGATCTTAGTGAAAAAGAAACAAAGGATTTACACAATCTGAGATTCTTGAAAGCTTGTGGACTTATATAGCAAGAAGTGTATTTTCTACAATCCTACGATAACTTTTTTTGGAGATAATGAACGTGATTGTTGTGTGCAAAGGAAATTTCAAGAAAATCCAATCCCATAATTATCCCACAGAAATAAATCGTACGACTAGCTGTTATTTGGGGGCCCTATAGTTGCCCCCATTTTTATTTTACCCCCTAATCAAAGTTAGAATTGATGTGTGTGGACATCCATCTCATGTAAAATCAATCAAAAAATTATATGAGAGAGAGCATCTATATATGTTCAAAAAATTAGTTATGACTTATGCCGACAGTGTGAAAATATTTTTAGGGTCCAATTTCATTTTCAGTAACAAGAGTCTTACTTTTTCCTGATTTCATGAAATGTGGGTAAAAAAATTATTAATGGAATATATGTAGTGAAATATAGATTTGATGAAATTGTATTTCTACTTATAGACAGATCAGAATGAAATTTCTATTGGCGGATGGAGGAAGAATATTAATAGTAAGATTATATGTAATTAAGCTCGATTTTTCAATATATACACATGCAACTTATATTGGAAACTTTGATGATGAAAACATTATAATTATATTGATTCATGTCATGTACATTCTTGATTGATAAGACTGCAAATTAAGGTCAGTTTTTTTATTTTGGGACCATGACATGACATGAGTCACATGACAAACATCAAGTTGATGTACAATGATGTAAGGTTTTAAGTAGAAATAAAATGTTTCCAATTACATGTTTTGTTTCAACTAAAATATAATTGCATGTGTGCCCTAATCAAGATTTCACTGTCAGGGACAAATTAGGGTTGTTTTTTAGGAGTAAATTATGGCATTGATAATGGATCAGATTCCTAGGAAATGCTTCAATCAAAAATAGCACAAAAATGTACTAGTAATGATTTTCAGTTAAGTAGATAACGGGCATGCCTCTCTTTATATTACCTAGATTTGATAGTGACAAAATACTATTTTAGCACTTACTGAAATTTAATTGGAAAACTAGCCGCCCCACTATGGAGTTCCCCATCTAGTGTTATTAATTATATCATGTTACTCACTTATAAACTTTTTATGATATTTTGAACTTAATTTTTGGATGCAATCATGCCAAAATATTGTCACGAATCATTTATATGTGTTTTAAATATTTGCCCCTTTAATTTAAAATTACATCCATGCCTTATGTTTTGTGCGAAGAACTCTTTGTGTAACCATCATGTCAAAAAGTAAAAAATATTTCAAATCTATAGTGATAATAAAGTTAAAAATTTATTGTTACAGCTTACAATCGAAAAAAAAAACTCTTAATTTGGCGGGTTGTCGGTAAAACCAAAATAGTTATTGAGAAACCATAAAAATGAGTAAATTTTGGGTACGAATCTACTTGTTGATTCTTGAATTATATGTGGGGATGATTGAACCTCCATAGTTGTACCTTGTGGGACATTAACTTGTACAAGTACATGATTTTGGCTTACTATAAGGGAACCCTAAGTGGGAGTTGTTACACTTTTATGACATCCTTTGATGTTTCACCAAATTTTTGTCATATCAATATCACATCAACAATTTCCTTAATTTTAATTTTCACCAAACGCAGTCTAATATGGAGTTCTCCCTCCGTCCCATAGGAATATGAACTTTATATTGGACATGGATTTTAATGCACAATTGATAAAGTAAGAGTGAGGTAGAAAGAAAAAATAATTAAAGTAATGTTAGTGGAGATTGAACCAAGTTAGATTGAAGGTGATTTTGTGTTTTATTGCTACATAATCGAACACCTCTCCGGATATACGCATTGAATTTTACCATCGAACCGTGATTCATTTCCCCTTCGTGTTATACTGAAGCAAGTACTCATCATTCATGCTTCAATTGATGTTTCATCTTCAATTTATTCACAATTATTATGGGACGAAGAAATATTTCAAAATTTGTGAATGATGAAAGAAAATAGGTTTGATCGGTTTATATATAAATTTATTAGAAGAAAAAAAATACACTCATAAATCCAGATTCAGATATAACAAGACTATCAAGAAAGGGGAAATTGAGAAGTAATCAAAATTGGTGGTGTTTATGCACCAGAGCTACAATGCTTACAAATAGGTTAAGAATTTTCATGGACAAGATTAATAGTCAAAATTCTTGCATTAGAAAGGAAAATACAAATATCATAGATACAGTATAGTATGATTTGTTACTACTGACATAGTTCACAGGTTAAATCTGTTGTTCGTAACTGCTATTTATCGGTTGGTTTAGCCGACTGATCTTTTTCAGCAGGCGGCACACTTTTGGTATCGACCTGAGCGGTCTCTGGTTGAGCTGGTACGCAGGGCCTCCAGACAGTGCCATTCCCGACATCCATCAATGCGATTCCCTTTGCTGCAAGATCGCTCCTAATTTGATCGCTTCTAGAGAACTCTTTGTTCTTCCGGGCTAGTGTTCTTTCCTCGATTGATTGGAGAATATCCTCTTCGGTTAACTCTGCCCTTCTCAGAGCCTTGTCTTTCAGTTGCTCCAAGACCTGAGGCCCGATAAAACAAATTACTACGTAACAGCTCCCAAAATTACTGGTGATAGAGAGGTAGAAAATGAGGTACCTCAGCGTAGGTTGAACTGGAAAGTAATCCAAGAGTGCCGAGAACTTGCTTGATCTCTACCTCTAGATCAATAAGTGACTTGACAATGGATAACTGTTGTTGCTTCTGCTGTTTCTTCTGAAGTAATCACACGAACAAATTGTCCAAATTATGTAAGTTGCCAACATGATGAAAAGAAGAGGGGAGGGGAGGAGAGGGGAGATATCGATGAACATCCCTACCTTTAGTGAGTTTACACTCGTGTTGATGTATTTGAATGCTTCTTGCAGGGAAGCATTTAGGATGGTAGGTGTGTGCAGATCATCGGCTAGTTTTGTCTCAAAATCGTTATGCAGCCTACTTATGCATTCTTGTGCAGCGGGACTGATACGAACTTTAGGATTGTTGACTCCAGCATCTTCTCTAAATGCTGACAACGCATCTTCACAATCTTTAAGTGTCTGTTGATAATGAAAACAACCCATAAGTAACACACGGTGAAACATAAAATCTCTGTTATTGTTGGTTTTAATGTTCATATACAGAGTGCAATGTGAGAGAAACCGAACTTACCACAAGTAAAAGAACAAAGTATGAAATCAAGAATGCAAGATACTAAGATAGCTTGTACATAAAACCATAATACCAGTGCAAGACACCAATGGTTAGTTTCTGCTGCATAAAAATTACGAACATAGAACAGCATAGATGTTAAAAGTATTTGAAAATCTATGTTTAGTTAGAGTTCATATGCTGAAAAGAAAAGTTGATATTTTGAAAAAGAAAACCATGAACAAACTATGAAAGCGAGTTGAAAATATAAGCAATAACTAGCCATCTAAGACATGTGTACGTTGCCTGAAAGGTATTCACCTGATATATGTAGAAAACAGCATCTGAAGCAATTTCTATCTGAGATATGGAATAATTGACTGGAGAACGGTAGTGAGTTCCCAAGAGGAAGTGCCTTAGTGCAAGAGGATGGTACAATTTCGTAACCTGGGAAAGAATAATTGATTAAAGGCAAAGCACCCCCGATAATCACAAACATGGTTCAAAAAGTATATAGAAGGAAGTCAGGAACTAATAACTCGAATATTTACCTCACGAATGGTGAAAAAGTTTCCGACAGATTTTGACATTTTCTCATCATTTGCTGTAACAAAACCATTATGTATCCAGTAATTAACTGTGCTCTCTGAGCAAGCCGCACAACTCTGAGCAATCTCATTTTCATGATGAGGAAAGATCAAATCCATCCCACCGCCATGAATATCAAATGCGTGTGTCAAGTAATGAGCACTCATGGCACTGCATTCAATGTGCCATCCTGGTCTTCCAGGACCCCAGGGGCTGTCCCATTGTGGCTCCCCAGGCTTTGCAGCCTACAATGAGAATAGAATTAAGAAATTCACGAGGCAACCCAGAAACCATTTTTTGATAAGAATTAAGAAAACAAAATTCTCACCTTCCACAAAGCAAAGTCAGCAGGATTCTTCTTCCTTGTATCTACAGCAACCCGTTCTCCAGCTCTATTATCTTCTAGCTTCCGCCCCGATAAACGACCATAATTTGGGAAACTATCAACAGAGAAGTAAACATCTCCATCAACAGGATAAGCACAGCCATTGCTAATAATCTGCAAAATTGAGAATGTAAATAACAAAAGAAATGTAAATGATGAACTAAAGAAGGATAACATAGAAAAAGAAGAAGCTCCAGAATAAGACATCAACGCAGCCACATATACATCATACAATTTGCATCAACTTACTAAGACACAGGCATCGCAGAGAGAAATATAAAGTAGTAGTAGCATTTAAATTAGAAGAAAGATCATATTGTATTGTATATACTAAAGGGACAGAAATACAAGGAATCCAAAGGACCTTAGCTATCATATCCTTGATTTGCTCCATATGATCAGTAACATGTGGTTGGTTGGTTGGAAGAAGGCACTGGAGATCAGCCATGTCATTAAGAAACTCTTGGCAAAACCGCCCACTCAATGCTATTGGGTCTTCACCAACCTCATTCGCTCGACGAATAATCTGCAAATAAATTCCTTAGGAGTCACTGCATATATTTAACACAATTAAATTGGACACACACAGCCCCTAACCAAATTGTACATTTAAATAACATGCCATATAAATCCATGCAACCTTTATCACAGGTTTGGGATTGCCAATACGACCGTTTTTTTTAAATCAACATATACATAAATTTGACACGAGGAAAGATATTTAACAAGATGATAACTTATCCCTTGACAGCATTCAACATTATAAACCTTCATTGCTCCCTATCTTTAATTCTATGTAACCGATTCACTAGATCCAATTCTGATAGTCGTGAACATAGAAATAAACAATTTACCATAAGATCTCACCTTGTCATCAACATCCGTGAAATTCCGCACGTAAGAAACATCATAGTCCAAATATTTGAGATATCTAAAAAAATTCAATTCAAATATTCAATAAATGCAGTTCATAGGTTAGAGAATAGTAGTTTAACAAGTAATTATCAGGAGACGTGAAGCAAAAATCATGTTACATATCCAATAAATCAACATTTCATCACCAATTCAACGATTGCGAGTTGCGACAATTAGGTTCAGCTCGTTTCGAGAGATTGAACACATTAATGATTACCAGCTCCTCAAATACTCGATCCTCTCCAAAATTCCTCGACCGATTCCATTCATTCACTCTATCTCTATCCGAATCACTCTCTAACAAGCACAAAATAATAAAAATTGGAAGAATCGCAAACCGGTAGAGAACATCGAACGCAACGTAGGCGCGGGCGTGGCCGATGTGGCTGAGATCGTAGGAAGTGACGCCGCAAATATACATCCCAACTTTGCCCTCAACAATTGGCTTAAATACCTCCTTCTCCTTCGTCATACTGTTGTACAATTGCAGCTCCGGCTTCTTCCCCGCCATTTCTACTTCAATTGACACAAAATTCTGCAGCTGTTGAATTTGAGGGCTCTGGAAAAGGAAAACAGCGACAAAACCCTACTGCGGTTGAAATTTCTGTTAAGTGTATTTGACTATAATAATAAGTTAATAACAGAAAATATTCTCCTAATTACTACTAATACTCATGTTTTTGTTTTTGGCATTTAACTTTGATTACAATTTACAGTCAAAGGTTCTCAATTTACTTTCCACGTGCGATTTTCAGTTTGAAAAAGAAAAATTATGTAATTCCTTTTTAGCAATAATTTGATTTAGAAAAAATGTGAATCAATCTCAGAGGTTGACTAATGACTATATTTTGTGTGTATGAATTTTGAGAGAATTTTAATTAATATCTTAGCTTTAGATTTTATTTTATATCGTGGAGTATTAGTTTTGAGAAATTATTTAATTATAGTCAATTATAATAAAAAACAATTTTATGACATTTTCTAATACTTTTACATTGATGGTGTTTGTGCTTTTCTTGAGATAGAGATTTTGACATATTACTCAACATTATTTTTTTGGTTTAATAAAGCAATTAGGACAAATTTTCTTTTCCAACGAAATTGAATATCATTACTAAGTCAAAATTGTAGTAATAAAAATATCCATATTCACATAATTGACAAAGATTAGGTATTAATCATATTCTTCTACTATAGAGTTGGAGGAAAAAATAAATTTCACTAGAAGTCTTGCTATAAAATATATGGAGTAATTAAAATTTCTCATGTGTGTGAGAGCCCAATACATAACTAGTCCATCAAATAAAACCTCAGATAAAAAACAGAGGAACGTTAGAAATCTCCAGCAAAAGAAAAAAAAAACATAAAAATATCTATAAAGAAAAAAAAGGATGGAGTTTATGCATCAGAGATTCAGAGCTACAAAGCTTACAAATAAGTTACAAATTTCTTGGTCAATAGTCCGAATTCTTGGAGTAGAAAGGACTATCTATCTGTTGTTCGGAACTTCTATTTATCGGTTGGTTTAGCCAGCTGACCTTTTTCAGCAGGCTGCGCATTTTTGGTATCAACCTGAGCGCTCTCCGGTTGAGCAGGCGGCACATTTTTGGTATCAGCCTGACCGCTCTCCGTTTGAGCAGGCGGCGCCTTTTTGGTATCAGCCTGACTGCTCTCCGGTTGAGCTGGCACACAGGGCCTCCAGACAGTGCCATTCCCGACATCCATTAATGCGATTCCCTTTGCAGCAAGATCACTCCTGATCTGATCGCTTCTCGAGAACTCTTTGTTCTTTCGGGCTAGTGTTCTTTCCTCGATTGATTGGAGAATATCCTCTTCAGTCAACTCTGCCCTTTTCAGAGCCTTGTCTTTCAGTTGTTCCAAGACCTGATAAAACAAATAAATGTGTTAGAGCTGCCAAAGTTACTGGTGACAGAAAGGTCGTCGATGAGGTACCTCAGCGTAAGTGGAACTGGAAAGTAATCCAAGAGTGCTGAGAACTTGCTTGATCTCTATCTCTAGATCGATAAGCGACTTAACAATGGATAATTGTTGTTGCTTCTGCTGCTTCTTCTGAAGTAATCAGACGAACAAATGGTCAGTATTACGTAAGTTGCTAATGCTGAAAAGAAGAGAGGGGAGTGGAGATATCGATGAAAATCCCTGCCTTAAATGAGTTTACACTCGTGTTGATGTATTTGAATGCTTCTTGCAGGGAAGAATTTAGGATGGTGGGTGTGTGCAGATCATCAGCTAGTTTTGTCTCGAAATCGTTATGCAGCTTACTTATACATTCTTGGGCAGCAGGGCTGATACGAACTTTTGGATTGTTGAGTCCAGCATCTTCTCTAAATGCAGACAACGCATCTTCACAATCCTTAAGAGTCTGTTGATAATGAAAACAACCCATATAATGCTATGTAACAACTATGAATGAAATATAAAATCTTTGTTAATGTTGGCTTTAATGTTCATAATATACAGAGTGAGTAAGGTGAAACTGTGAAAGAAAGGAACAGCAAATTACGAAATCAAGAATGCAAGATAGTAAGATAGCTTATGAAGAAAACCATGATACCTATCACAGAAACCAATGGTTAGCTTCTGCTGCCTAAGAATAAAGAACAACATAGCTGCTAAAAGTATTTGAAAATCTATGTTTGGCTTGAGTTCATGTTGGAAAGAAAAACAGATATTATGACCAAACAAAACCAAGAACAAACTAAAGAAGCGAGTTGAAAACAGAAGCAATAATTTGTAGTCCATATATGATATGTGTATGTTGCCTGAAAGTTTCACCTGATATATGTAGAAAACAGCCTCTGAAGCAATTTCTATCTGAGAAATGGAATAATTGACAGGAGAACGGTAGTGAGTTCCCAAGAGAAAGTGCCTCAGTGCAAGAGGATGGTACAATTTCGTAACCTGGGAAAGAATAATTGATTAAAGCACCACTAATCATCACAACATGATTCAAATATTATAGAGTAGAACTGTAGAAGGAACTACTAACTCAAATATTTACCTCGCGAATGGTGAAAAAGTTTCCAACAGATTTTGACATTTTCTCATCATTTGCTGTAACAAAACCATTATGTATCCAGTAATTAACCTTGCTCTCTGAGCAAGCAGCACAACTCTGAGCAATCTCATTTTCATGATGAGGAAAGATCAAATCCATCCCGCCACCATGAATATCAAATGTGTGTGTCAAGTAATGAGCACTCATGGCACTGCATTCAATGTGCCATCCTGGTCTTCCAGGACCCCAGGGGCTGTCCCATTGTGGCTCCCCAGGCTTTGCAGCCTACAATGAGAATAGAATTAAGAAATTCATGAGGCAAGTAATTCACCAGAAACCATTTTTTGAAAAGAAATAAAAGTTCTCACCTTCCACAGAGCAAAGTCAGCAGGATTTTTCTTCCTTGTATCTACAGCAACCCGTTCTCCAGCTCTATTATCTTCTAGCTTCCGCCCCGATAAACGACCATAATTTGGGAAACTATCAACAGAGAAGTAAACATCTCCATCAACAGGATAAGCACAGCCATTGCTAATAATCTGTAAAATTGAGAATGTAAATATCAAAAGAAATGTAAATGATGAACTAAAGAAGGATAAAATAGAAAAAGAAGAAGCTCCAGAATAAGAACATCATATAGTTTGCATCAACTTATGAAGACACATGCATCCCAGAGAGAAATATAAGTAGCATTATAATTAGAAATTAGAAAGACCATAATGTATACTAAAAGGATAAAAATACAAGGAATCCAAAGGACCTTAGCTATCATATCCTTGATTTGCTCCATATGATCAGTAACACGTGGTTGGTCGGTAGGCAGAAGGCACTGGAGATCAGCCATGTCATTAAGAAACTCTTGGCAAAACCGCCCACTCAATGCTATGGGGTCTTCACCAACCTCATTCGCTCGACGAATAATCTGCAAATAAATACTTTAGGAATCACTCCTTATATTTAAACCAACTAAATACGACTAACGATCTGACCTTGTCATCAACATCAGTGAAATTCCGCACATACGTAACATCATAGCCCAAATATTTGAGATATCTACAAACATTCAGTTCAAATATTCAGTGAATGCAGTTCATAGGTAGGAGAATACTAAAGCTGGACTATGTAACAGATACCATAAACTTAAAACCGTAAAAAGAACATAGACGAACACAGTTTTCCCAATCCTAGAGCCAAATTGTTTTAGCACTTTAACAAATCCAGAATATAAATATCTTAAAGTCCATATCAAGTTACTCGATTCAGAAGTTTTACAAGTAAAATGAATCAAGAGATACCTTCTGCCAGAGCATGAAGCAAAAACTCAAACAATTATAGCCTAAAATCAACATTTCATCACCAATTCCATAAAATGCAACAGCTAAGCAGTCAAATTAGAAAAACCTTAATTAATTATTGCAACAGCCTAACAATTAAAAAAGGCACAAAAATTACTCGATCCTCTCCGAAATTCCTCCATTTCCATTCACTCACTCCATCACTGTCCCAATCTCTCTCTAAATTGCACAAAACAAGCAAGCACGAGGGAATCGCAAACCTGTAGAGAACATCGAAAGCAACGTAGGCGCGCGCGTGGCCGATGTGGCTGAGATCGTAGGAGGTGACGCCGCAAATATACATCCCAACTTTACCATCAACAATCGGCTTAAATACCTCCTTCTCCTTCGTCGTAGTGTTGTACAATTGCAGCTCGGGCTTCTTCGCCGCCATTTTCTCTTCAATTGACAAAAAATTCGGCAAAACTTAGGGCTTTGCCTTTTGCTCTGCTTCAAATCGGAAACGTCACAAAGCAAACAACAAAACCCTACTGCCGGTTGGAATTTCTGTTTATTATACTATCAATATACTTTCTTAAATATTTTTGAAGATTATTACAATCCATCATTTATTTTGGGAGCTGAATATTTAATTATACCTGATTATCCAATTGAAAAATAATATAAATTCTCTTTTACCATAATTGATTTATATATTACTCCTGAAACATTATTAAACCTCATCATCCAATTAAAAATCTTTTGGAACTTATCATAATTTTAATTTGCAGTTTTAATTTTGAAGAATTATTTAATGATAGTCAACCAGGAGTAAAATCAAAATCTCCGTGATTTCACGTATTACTCGATATTTTAATGCGAATAATTAGGATGGTGTTTTCGGGATGTCACTATAATTATTCTTTGCTCTTTTTTTCTATGAAATTCATTCGCATTACTCAATTAAACTTATATTTAGTACTCCTATTGGATGATTGATACTTCTACTACAATTTTTTTTTACTAGCTATAAGTCTATAACTAGGCCTGTAAATTCGGGTACCAGCAGACATCCAAACCCGAAAATTCGAGTATCCAAATCCGAAATCTCAAAAATATCATACCCAATACCCGATCCGCATGTGATTTCGGGTACCGTAATACCCGATGCGGGTACCCGTATCCAACTAATCGGGTACCCATAAACCCGAAATTATTATATTTCAAATTTATTCTAATTATATAAAGTATATTTTGATGAGAACATAAATTATTAAAAATAGAAAAAATACTAATAGTACTATTTATTGATTATTATTAAAAATTTAATCTTTAATTTTAATGTTTTAGCTTTCTCTAGATTGAGATTCTACGACATTATACAGATATTCACTACTTAATTTTAAAATAAAGAAACTTTTGGCACAACTTGAACTCAAAATAGATTAAAATAATTTTTTTAAGATTTTAAATAAAAATGTAAATAAAAGAGATAAAGCATAACTATATATTGAAAAAATAATACTAAGAACGTAAATAATGCATATGATGTTTAAATAAAATAGAAACAAATGTAAAGAAGTGGTATTAAAATCTAGATAATAGAATAATAAAATGTCAAAATAGTCTTAAATCGGGTTGCATTATACTAAAACATTCATAAATCTAAATGAAATTAAATAAATTTACCCTAAATTTACCTTACGGGCCGTATGCGCTATACTAAATCGAAATATTTATCATAAATATATAATTAATCGGGTATTAGTCGGATACCCTAATACGGATTTTGAGTACCCTAAACCCGAAAAATCCTAACATGAACTACTCAAACCCGTACCCAAACCCATAATTTCGGGTTTCGGGTATCCAAAACCTGCCGGGTATTGAGTCGGGATCAGGTTTACCCGACCCGCTGAATAAATTTTCACCCTATCTATAAGACTATAACTATTAATTTTTCAAGATTCGAAATACTGAAAAGGAAAATGATTTCAAGATTCGTGATATAGAAAAGGAAATAGGAATATAATTTCAAGATTCGTAATTTCGAAAAAAAAACCTAAAATGTAAAAAAGAAAGAAACGGTAGAAATTGAATGTGCTGAAGTGCGAGACAACCTAAAATTAAAACCGCTGAATAAAAAAAAAAAAAGAAACGGTAGAAATCTCACGCCTAAAAAGAAACGTAAAAAAGGAGCATCGAATAAAATAAATAAAACTTATTAATTTAATGGATTTTAGTATTACTAATTAGATATTGAGGGAAAATAATTACAGTTGAGTTTGAGCAGAAGCAATGGTGGGGAAGAGCGCGACTGAAAGCGGCGGCGGCGAGGCGCAGGATTTGTTTCTGAAGATAGGGCTAGATGAGAGGACGGCGAAGAACACCGTCGCTAACAATAAGGTCACGGCGAATCTCACCGCCGTCATCCATGAGGTATGCCTGCGTTTGCAGAATTGCAAGTTTTGCGATTGCGTTGGCGGAGTGTGATTTCTAGTGTTGTTTTCTGTTTGTGGATGCCGGTTTTGTGATATATAGTTGAAGTATCTGCCTAATGTTTTACAATTTTGTTGTAATTGGAAGGGAAAGAGAAGTTCGTTCGTTCTCAGATGTGATATGGATTGTGATTGAGAGTTTTATTAGTGATCGAATGTGGTTTTATCTTTGCATGTAGTATTCTTCCATTTTTTGAAGTTATTTGAGTAAAACATTAGTTAGTTTCGGATTTAGCTATGCATCACCTCAAAAATCTGCAAACAAATGCTTTTATTGGATGTAATGAGGTTAGATTAGATTGATAAAGTTGTTGATGTTCATAGATTTTTTTGTTCTGTGGTGATTAGGAAATGGAGATAAGGTATAGTCAAGCATTTAAGATCATCTATTGCCAATTTATGCGATATTTTTGTTCCATTATAAGTTATTGTACAAGTTAGCTTGTTTTTAAGTTCAACTCTGGTGTTGCAGGCAGCTGTGACTGATGGATGTGATCGAACAGTTGGGAATCTACTTTACACGGTGAGAACAGAGCAGCATGTCTCCATTTCAATTTTCCATATGCTGATTGTGGACTTTATTTCTTAACTGAGATGGATAGAATATGAAAAGTTAAAATGATACCTTTTCTTGGCAGGTTGCTACGAAGTTCCCTACAAATGCGCTTGTACATCGCAGGAAGTTGCTTAACTACATCACTTCATTAAAGGTCCGAAGCTCATATATTTATGTATTTTCGTAAGAGGTTAAGGCTTGAATAGTTACTTTTGAGTATGCCAGTAGTTAATCAGTATTTCTTATGGCTGCAGATTAAAAGTCCTGCCCAGTTGGAAGCTGCCTTTATATTTCTTACTAACATTGCTTCTGACAACTTGAAGATTGATGAATTTGAAGCTGCGTGTGGTGTAGGTATGATGCAATATTATAATTTATAATTCATTGTAGATATAATAATATTTATATTTTAATTTGAGTTGGATTGCGGGCTCTATAACCTTTTCGAAAGAAGATTATGAACCATCAGATCTTTGCCTCTTTAATTATCTTGAGATCCTAGCTATTATGTTAAAGGTGTAAAACTTTTCTTTATCCATCATGTGAACCGCTATGGTTTTGAGTGTTATTCTTCTATATGCTATTTGATTAATTACTATTCTGTTAATGCCTTATGAGTTATGACTCTTATCCTAAAAATTGAATCTTGTGTTGACTAGGAGTTGAGGTTTCTGAGGAAGATATTGAACATGCTGTAGATGAGATTTTTGAAGAGAATAAAGCTGCTATTTTGGAGCAGCGGTATCGAACAAATGGTTGGTAATTCCATATTCCAGAAGCCAGAGTGGGCTTAATTTATTTTACATATGCTAATGAAATAATATGGCCTTGTATGAGATGCATATTTGTTATTTTAAGTAGTACTGGAACTTTGTGTTTGAACTGGTTTAGGCTTTGTTAGTCAGGTTGATGATTATATTTTATGGAGTTTGCTTATATTGGACATTCCGGGTTATTGACTTTGTGATTAATAAGGCTTGTAGTTGATGTATAGAACAGTTTGCATCCGACCCATCTTGCATGCGAGTAATTCTTATAAGAAACTTGTCTATTTTGGCTCGATTTATTTTCTTATGATGATCATATGTGTATTGATCAATGATATTAATACAGTTGGCGAACTGTTTGCTCATGTCAGAAAGAAACAGCCGTGGGCAGATCCAAAGGTTGTCAAGGTAATATTAACACCTGCTAGAGTTTGCAAAAGTCCTCTAGAAATTAGCATAACAACATTAAGATATGTATTTATGCATAGTTTTGTTTATTTTTCTGACTTGCTCAATTGCTGCCACCAGAAAATCATTGATACTAAATTATGCGCCCTGCTTGGCGAGAGAACAGCCGCAGACAATGAGAAGCCCGTAAAAAAGAAAAAAGAGAAACCTGCAAAAGCAGAGGTGAGGCTTTTGAATATATGTAGTCTTTCACTATGGAGTGAACATTTTGTTAATCTAAATAACTGTATTTCTTACAATATGTTTTTTTGTTCTCTTGTCTTATTGCCAGAGGGAATTAATATTACTAGCGTTCAGCAGTGTAAAATTATAATTTGTTCAGTATGATAGTAATTATGCAAATTTTGCGTACATGACACTCGGTTTCCTTTTACTGTCTTTGGTGCCACCAGGAAAAATCAGTTGAAGTGACAACAGCTCCAGAAAAACCAACTGAAGAAGAAATCAATCCTTTTTCAATATTTCCTTCACCTGATGAGAACTTTAAGGTGGTAAAATCTGTACTTTTGATCTTCTTTCGTGTGAGTTGCTTGGATCTCTTTTGGTGAGTTTATACTTTTGGATATCTGAAGGGGAAAGTTCAAATTTTGGATGGTTCTAAAAGTTGCACTACTCGCTGTTCTAACTCAGTGATAAACTTGACTTAAATTACTCCACTTCATTCCTTTCCTCATGCTTTATTATGATGACATCATAAACCCTAATTTGTTGGTTTTTAGGTACATACTGAAATATATTTCAGTGATCGTCCGGTGCTTAGAGCTTGCAATTCAAAGGAAATACTAGAGAAACATCTAAAGGTCACAGGTGGAAAAGTACGTACACGATTCCCACCTGAGCCAAATGGGTATCTCCATATAGGTCATGCCAAGGTATATTATTTAGCTGTCTAGCATCTCTGGTTATATTTTTATCGGAATTTCTCACAATTTCTTATTCGTTAATGAATTGTTTAGGCTATGTTTGTGGACTTTGGCCTGGCAAAGGAGCGAGGGGGAGGCTGCTATCTCAGGTCTGGAGAGTGCTTCTGTACTAATTGTCATAAGAGTCTTCTTTGTTTCGTCTTACATATTTTGTTGTCACTGTAATGTCACAATTGAGATTTTTGGTCTTCTAACCATTATTTTGATACATAGGTTTGATGACACCAATCCAGAAGCTGAAAAAAAGGAATACATTGATCATATTGAAGAGATTGTTGGGTGGATGGGCTGGGAACCATTTAAGGTATAATTCGTTACCCAAATGGTTGACGGTCTTGTGGAAATCATCTGATGAGTTTGAAAATTTCAGATCACCTACACTAGTGATTATTTCCAAGAGCTCTATGAATTAGCAGTGGAGCTGATACAACGTGGTCATGCTTATGTAGATCATCAGGTGAATTTTTTAGTTTGAGCACTCGTATAATCTTTCTTCTCTATATCCTAATGAATCTTTTGTTCTGTTGTTGAATCTTACCTTTTTCCTTGTTATTTCTTGCTTTATGTGTGACACCTGGTAAGTGGTGACAACTGACAACAATTCTCTTTATTGTTTGTTGCAGACACCTGATGAGATAAAAGAGTACAGGGAAAAGAAGATGAACAGTCCTTGGAGGGATAGACCAATTGAAGAATCTCTCAAGTTGTTTGATGACATGAAGAAGGGGTTAGTTGAGGAAGGAAAAGCAACATTAAGAATGAAGCAGGACATGCAGAGCGATAATTTCAATATGTATGATCTAATTGCTTATCGTATCAAGGTAAGTGTCTTGGCATGGACGTTTGACTTTAAGAAACTTGAAAGTGATGCTAATGTGCTTCCTCTTTCCACTGTTCAGTTCACACCCCATCCCCACGCAGGAGATAAATGGTGCATCTATCCGAGTTATGATTACGCTCATTGTGTTGTTGATTCTCTTGAAAACATAACACATTCGGTAAGTAGCTTTGCTTGTCGAATTATTTTCCGTATTCACTTTTCTTTATAGCTTTACTTGATACTCAATGCTTGCACAATAAATACATGGATGGTAACGTTTTCTACTTCAACTGGTTTTTCTTGTTGTCTGTCTCTTTAACAAATAAAGCAAGAGCTTTATTTTGTTTGTTATACCTCATGTTAGATGTGTTTTTTTCCCTAAATGATTAAGTCAATCTTTTCATGCAGTTGTGCACGCTTGAGTTTGAGACACGACGAGCCTCATACTACTGGTTATTGGATGCACTGGGTCTCTACCAGCCATATGTATGGGAATATTCTCGATTGAATATTACCAATACAGTGATGTCAAAGCGTAAGGTGTGTAGTGTTGAAGTAATGAAAGGCTGTGAGTAGGTAGTTCAATTTCACAATCGGATCTGATCCTCTTTGGCATGCTCTTGCAGTTAAATCGACTTGTGACAGAAAAGTGGGTCGATGGTTGGGATGATCCTCGCCTTATGACACTGGCTGGATTGAGACGTAGAGGCGTAACTTCTACTTCAATAAATGCTTTTGTTCGAGGAATTGGGATTACTAGAAGGTTAAATATCTGTTGATTGTATCCCACACTTTGGTTTCTTAATGTGCTTTGATGATTGAAAAGTAAAATTATGTGTTCTGCAGTGACAATAGTTTGATACGCCTGAACCTCCTAGAGTACCATATAAGGGACGAACTGAACAAAACAGCACCTCGGACCATGGTTGTGCTAAACCCATTGAAGGTGTGTATCTTCCCATATTTATATGCATTGAGTCTAGAATCACCATCAGTTCTTTTATGGGCATGCACATTTGTGAATTTTGAATTTGGGAGCATGACGCCCCATCTACTATTTTATGTATTCCAGGTAGTAATTACAAACATGGATGCCGCAGTCATGGATCTTGATGCCAAGAAATGGCCAGATGCTCCAGCAGATGATGCATCATCCTTTTATAAGGTATGGCTTGGTGCTTCGTGTGATGCTTCGGTTGTCCATCCTGCTTCTTTTATTAATTTTAGTATATTTATGCATCATACTTGTGTTATTGATATTTGCTGACTGCAGTTTGATGTTTATTCTTTTTTCTTTTTTAGGTCCCTTTCTCTAAGGTTGTTTACATTGAACAATCTGATTTTCGTTTGAAAGATTCTAAAGATTACTATGGACTTGCTCCGGGGAAATCTGTCCTCCTTAGGTGCCTCTTTTTGCAGCCACTCTTAAAGTCTCGCGATAGCTTACACTTTTCAGATGGCACTGAAATATTCTTCTCCGTAATGTAGGTATGCATTTCCTATCAAGTGCACAGACGTGGTTTTAGGGGATGACAATGAGACTGTGCATGAGATTCGTGCTGAGTACGATCCGTCTAAGAAAAGCAAACCAAAGGTAAGCCTTTATATAACCGTACGAGCATGAATGAATATTTAGATTTTCGACTAATATTAAATTACTGACTATGTTCTACAGGGCGTTCTGCACTGGGTGTCAGAATCATCACCAGGGGTTAAGCCTCTTAAGGTGGAAGTTAGATTATTCGACAAACTATTCAATTCTGAGGTTGGGACTTCTTCGCTTATCTTTGAGTCAACTTTTCACTCTGTTTTAACTTTCATAGCAGCATTATATACAAACTCACTATTGCTTGGTGTTGTGACCAGAATCCTGCGGAACTTGATGACTGGCTCAGCGATCTGAATCCACACTCGAAAGTTGTTATAAAGGATGCATACGCAGTGCCTTCTGTCAAAGATGCTACCGTTGGAGACAGTTTTCAGTTTGAAAGACTAGGTATGCACCTCAATCCCGCAACTTCTCATTCTTGATGTAAAACTTTTTAGACTCTCGATTAATGGTATTTTCCAACCTCACGGATTGAATGCCGTATACATATCTACCCGAAAGTTGGGACTTGCAACGTTGATTTCAAGAATATATGAGCCAAACTGCTAGTGACTATCCAACCCGAATTTTTGTATGATACAGTTGAGTCATTTTCGTTTCAGGCTACTTTGTTGTTGACCCGGACTCTTCGCCTGAGAAGCTGGTGTTTAATCGGACTGTAACATTGCGCGACAATTATGGTAAGCAAGGGAAGTAAATTTGGAAGGCCGAGCAACACGGCACACAATTACAATTACAATACATCGTCCAATTCTGTAAAACACAATGTTTTTTGTAATTTCAGAACTATTAATTTATAATTCCAGTTGTTAAACATCATATCAGTGATAGTTTTCGTCTAACCCGTTTTTTATGTTTTTAATAGAAACCCATTTACATTCTTTCGCTTTTGACATATTTTTCTTTTTTTGGATGCTCTACTCTAATTGACGTATTTTGTAAAACGAAAATATCATTATTTTAATTTTATTCTCTCCACTCTAATTTACAGAACAAAATTGCTTAAAATCATATGCCGAATAGGAAATGCTAAACTTAGAGTAAGACGGCAGAGTATGCCTTTAACACTAACTGGATAAATATTGTTTGAATAAGAAGACTGATAATTAAATGCGTGAAGCCTAATTTAGCATCAAAATCCCTTATTTTTAGATATTAGAATTAAATGGCACGCCGGTGGCCGGAATCCAGGAATCTCCGGCCAAAAAGTGCCCCACCGAGAACTCTGCTGCCTCATCTTCACTATCAATGACGTGGAATCCCGGCCAATTAACCCTCCCACTAGTGTCTGCACCTTTGCCGGAGTTCTTGTACTCACCGTAATACAAAGTCTTCAAAGCGTAATTCCCTTTCCACGGCAGCCAGCCCGCCGGCGCAATCAAATCATCGATTTCACACTTGATGAACACCGTCCTCGAATACTTTTTCCACGGCCGCCCTAGATAATTCTCCGCCGGAGCTTCACCTGGCGCCGCCGTAATCCGTGAGTTGTGGATCACAATGCCGGAGTTGGCGGAGGCGCTTTTCCGGCCTTGTGCGGTGATGGTGTTTTTCTGGTTGGGCAAAGCTTGCCTCAAGTAGATATTGCAATTTTGGATGACGGTGACAGCGTGGCCAAAGATGAAGTCGACGGTCCCATATATGTCACAGTCGCGATAGAACTGGCGGTTGGAGTGGACGTAGAGGGTGTCTTGGTAGCCTTGGAAGCTGCAATTGTAGAAAACTGAGTTGTCCGCTGTGGAAAGGAGTGCCACTGCTTGATCATTCGCGGGCCCGGCCGTGTTCTCGAATGTTATGCCCTGGGCGATGAAGCCGTCGCCACGGACACCTACATTGTAGATTTACGGTTTAGCTTATCGAAAATTACTCTCGTAGTGGTAGTGTAAATATAACCAAGATAAATGCAAACAAGACTTTCAACTTGTATCAATAAGTCGGGGGTTCAAATCATCACAACCATAAAAGTAATAGAGTAACATTCGTAGATTTTTTTTCCTATCTTTTCTTATCGCAATAGTGTAATTACAACTGACTATAATAATTACAATCCAAACCAACCCACTTAGATGAAAAACAAACATATTTGAAATTTGTATCGATCAAATTATGCCATGACCAATCTAGCATTGTTAGAAACATTGGACATTATTATTTTATAAAAGTCACGTCGAAGTTAATTTGACCCCAACAAAAGTACCTCGTTCCTGAAGTAATTACTACTCCGTTTTGAAGCATTAATTGAGTTATTTTATTTTCTTTGACAAAAAACCAATATTTTTATTTTTTAATTTATTCTCTCTGCTACTTTATTTCCTTTTTGCACTTAGCAAGGGACGAATGTAGTAGTAATTTAAAGTAATAACGTTTCGCTTTAAGTAGGACGGAGGGAGTAATCAACTTACTAAAAGTTGCGGAACCGAACGTTGAGGAGCCGTTTCGGACACTGTTGCTCCCGGTAATAATAGTTTCGTCGATTCCATCTCCAATCATCCTTAAATTCTTCAAATTCTTGTCCACCACCACATTTTCATTGTAAATCCCCTTCTTGACATGCACAACAACTCTCCTGGTTCCGGCGGCGCGCGCCGCAGCTAAGCCTTCTTTGATAGTTTCATAGGTACCAGAGCCATCTTGCGCCACCACTATATCCGCGGATTTTTTTAGCTCACCGGAAAATTGGATTAATTTCCGGTCGCTTATCTTGCCGCCCTTAGCTAAGGGACTTGGTGAGGAAATGGCCTTACTAATGACTAGTGCATTGTAAATCGACTTGGTGAAGTTAGCATTAGCTAGGTTGAAAGATGGGGATATTGAGGAGAGAGGAGGCAAGCCAAAATCAAGAAATCCATCTTGGCATGTTTGTTCATTGGCTAGTGAGGCACTCAACCATGTTTGCACATCGTTTCGGTTGTTTTCAGAGGCGATGGATTGATTGAGCCGATCTATCGAGTCTTGGTAAAGATCTTTGCAGTCGTCCCAGGCCGTTCTGGCTTGATCGTGGAACGAACTTGGGTCCATGGTGGAAATGAGTTCGTGGGCGATTTGAGCATGGGCTAGGGTTTCCCTGAGGCTTGAATCGAATAGTTCGTGTGCTTTAGTATCAATTGGAGCACTAGCTGGAGCGTAAAATGCGGAAACCGTGGTCCCGAAGTATGCTGGGATTAATAAGAGAGGCAAAAGAAAAATATGATTGGTCATTTTGTGCATGCCAAAGGTTAATTAGTAGTAGGATGTTTTTTTTTTGGAAGAGGTTTAGAAGGTAAAATTGAGTTACAATGGTTTTATAAGGGTATATTACATTAGTTAATTAAATAGAGAATCAAGTAGGGACTTAGTGCACATTAATTCATTGTGCATCAATTTCTTCTTTATGATCTCTAATGAATTGTTCATAACTACGTTATATAGTTACTATTAAATATATAGTTGACTCAAAAAAACGAAGTAGTTACATCACACCTCAGTTTTAATGCAAACCTTTGAATGTATATTTAATGGATATGTAACATCCCAAACTTATTGATGTTATCAAATTCAATTTAAAGCAACTTTTTTTAGAGTTAAGTTAATGTATTATATTCACGTCCGGCAGAGAGTGTTCCTTTTTCCATTTCGACGTAATAAGAGTCTCATTTCAATATTTATATAAATACTTAAATAGGTTTTATGTTCCTCTAACTTATTACTTCATTTAGCCTATTAAATTTATCTAACCGTTATTTTTTCATTTCATTTTTGACAATCATAAATGAAGGCTCTCTCTCTCATATACACACAAAATCATACTTTTTAATTACTTTCTTTTAGATGATCTTCAAATTTGGAGTAAATTTTCCACGCAAAGTTCCGATCATTGATCTAAATCGCCTATAAATGTAAGATTGATCAACCATAGACCCTATCTGAGATTTTTAAAATGTGAATGGAGCAATCACAATATAAGTCAATGTTACAATACGATCAATCAAAAATTAAATAGATTGATTATGAAGCTAAAAAACATATACTACTACTATAGAGTCAATCATGTCAGAATCAATGATAACCAAAAATTTAAAATTAAAGAGGCCATCTTCTAGAGTTTGGAACTCTGAAATGCCTCCATATCCATTTCTCATATGTTTCTGAGTTTCTCCATTGCTTCTCCATAAGTGCTTCCCTATAATTAAAAAATTAGTATATTCATTCATTTCACTTTTTTTATCATAAGTTTTTTTAGTCAGCTTTTCAATGTACGTATGAAATAAATAAGGAGACTTATGACTTCTATGAATTTAATCAATAATTCAGTATGGATGAAAGCCTATTTAGAGATTGTGTGTGTGTGTGTGTGTGTGTGTGTGTGTGTGTGAGAGAGAGAGAGAGAGAGAGAGAGAGAGAGAGAGAGAGATCACTTGTTGTGCTTGAGATGGTGAGTTGAAGTCATACAACAAACTTGCTTCAGAAAGCTTCATGGAGAGAAACTAAATGCACAAAAAAAATCCACATTAATTGCGTAATAGAATAATTAATTAATTTATATAAACACTATATACATCTTACATCAATCTGATTGTGCAACGAATTTATATAGTTAATTATCTCATCCAACATCACAGCCATTCCCATCATCTGCAGACAATTTTAATTCTTTCATTATTTTAACATAAACTAGAAGAATAAATATAATCATAAATGGAATTAAATATTCTAATGGAAAAAAAAAAAATTTAATTAATAACTACCTTGTATGTGTGTGTGTGTGTGTGTGAGAGAGAGAGAGAGAGAGAGAGAGAGAGAGAGAGAGAGATCACTTGTTGTGCTTGAGATGGTGAGTTGAAGTCATACAACAAACTTGCTTCAGAAAGCTTCATGGAGAGAAACTAAATGCACAAAAAAAATCCACATTAATTGCGTAATAGAATAATTAATTAATTTATATAAACACTATATACATCTTACATCAATCTGATTGTGCAACGAATTTATATAGTTAATTATCTCATCCAACATCACAGCCATTCCCATCATCTGCAGACAATTTTAATTCTTTCATTATTTTAACATAAACTAGAAGAATAAATATAATCATAAATGGAATTAAATATTCTAATGGAAAAAAAAAAAATTTAATTAATAACTACCTTGTAGCACCCTGGGACCAGATCTTGCAAGCATCTGAATTTCTCATTTATTTTCTCTCTTCTTGACTATTTCAAACCAATAAAAAAAATGATGGTAAATATTCTCTACTCCAAACAAAATGTGAAAAATAATAAATACAATAAAAAGTAGTACAAATATGAAAGATACCCTTTCAGCCAAACTATGGCTGTCAGTTGCTTGACCTCTCTTTGCTCTAACATGAACAACTTCTTTACACTTCTCATCCACTCTCTTTCTCTTCTTCCCACCATTATTCTATCATAAAATCAAGAAAAAAATAATACTCATTCAATGTAACAAAACACAAGGGTTTAACAAATGAAAATTAAAAATATTTACTTGTGCTACCTGAGCAAGAAAACCGACATCGGGAGAGGAAGGAGTGTTGTGGTTGCATTCAAGGCCCGGTGCAAAGAAATAGGGAACCATGGGGTCGAACACCGGCTTGTTAGGCCCAATTGATCTTAAGATTAGATCGTCGTAGGAGATTGGAGTTTCTTGATTGGAAAAGGACATGATTGGAACACCATTTGTGTTAAAATGGAAGCCTTCTTGGTTTGAATTCATTTAAGATCTTGGATGAATGGATCTTGAAATAATCGTTTGATTTGAATGTGTATATATATATATAGGTATTAATAGGGTTTTAAGTTGAAGTGTAAGTTTTTGGTGTTTATGAAATGTAACTTTCAACTTTTTTGACTAAAATATTTTAGCTTTTTTGCCCATCTAACTATGTTGTTTATCCATTCATGGGAAAAAATTAAAAAGGAAAGAATTGGATTGATTTTCATTGATGCAATTTTCATTAATGGAGCTGACACCATTCGTTGTCTTTGTTACATTCGATTTTGGAAATGGGAAAAGGATTTTGGTGATGGATATGCAAGTGACCAAGAATATCTTGGTATGTGACTTGATAAGACATATAACAATTTGAGAAATAAAATAACACATATTTAGATACAAATTTGTGTAAGTGGCGTCTATCTTAATAATAAATGTATGTGATCAAATTTTGTACAACCAAAATCTAATTTATTTGACAAAAAAATAGGTTTATTTATGCATTTAATTAAAATATTTAGATACATATATAGTACATGAAAAGTGTATAATATTGTGGTCATATATTTATGATTTTTGTATTATTTTTTTATTTTTTTAGAACTATAAATGTAATTAGTGCATACTTTAATTCAAATTTTAAAAACAATAGAAAGAAAATTCAAATATAAATATAAAAAATGAGTTTAAAGGCTAATAAGTCTTTTTAACTTATCCACTTTCTATATTTATAATTTTAATATATAATTAATAATCAAATTATTAATATAACCTTATTTTGGTTGTACAAAATTTGGTTGTTTATCATTATTCTTATCTTAAACCCAAAAGCATATCAAAGAACTTATGGAATTGACAATGATGCCGAAAATGCCAAAAACATTAATGGTCTCGAAATGACTTAAAATTTAGGGATCGCAAAACAAGCTGAGGAATCAAATTCATCAATACACCATGATGAACAATGGAATTTGGTCATCGAACATCATTTAAAGGGTGAAATCGTCATAATATTATTTTTCTAATTTTTTAAATTTTCGTATTTTCGTTTTGTTTCTTTTTAAGTTCATAGGATTTCTGGACCACTCATAAACTAGGAATTCCATTATTTTACAATTAGTTCTAATATTACTAATAAATATATAACCGGGCCGTTAGTTATTATAACAATGAAGCTACACTCCGTCGTCATTGTTCGAACACCGGAGTTAGCGACGGCCTACGGGACAATCCATCATCAAATTAAATATAGTCACATTATATGGTCGTTTTCATAATGGTAATTAGTAATGGTCTTTACTATGAATGAAATGGATAGAATTGCATAATTAGTTCGTTATCCATAAATAGAATATTGTTAGATTAGTTAATTAGGTAAATCATGTTATCCACGTCCTCCAAATTATTTGGGTTAAAGTTCTTGATGAACTAAAAACGTTGCAATGTTTGGATGCCTTTCTATTAATAGTTATATATAAAACTCCACTCTTTAATCATGAGGGTTAGAATATTGTGGTACTTTGCAACTCGCGGCATGTGACTTGTTTTTCTAATTGAAGAGCTTTGTGTATACGAGTATCTTTATTATTTGACTAAATTTTGGAGCTTAGTTACCAACTTTTTACTATATTTTGGAGCTTAGTTCCAATTTTTACATAATTTACACCTCAAAAAACAACATATAATTAGCATAGATACTAGTATGAATGAGTGAGATTTTATGAGTATGTTCCTCTTTCTCTAAGTCCGGGAACGTGCGAGCTCTTACCGTATGTTTGATTTGTTGGCTAGTTTGTATGTGCGGGTGTTTTTCTTGGTTTCTGTTATAGTTTTGCTTTGTCTCTTGTTTGAGTGCTTTCAATTTTACCAAGGATGTCAATATGCAGACTTGTAGGGATCGAGTTAGTTTTTCTTTTGTTATTTGTTTGTCATTATTTTTTTAGCAAATCCTTGTTAATTGTCTTAATAGATGAACTTTTCCTTATATTTTGAGTATTTTCCTTATATGAAAAGAAACAATCTATACCATACATATGTCTACCAAATAATATATAGTAGTACTATATTAAATCACATATAGTCTGCCAAATAATATGAAAATGAATATAAGTTTTGAAAGAAATTCTATCTCTTGCACATTTATTAATCCATATACATACACACGGTTCATTACCTTTCTTGCTTAAGCAAAGGACCGAATGGAATATGGTTGTAAAAAAAATTATGCCTAAACTTAGATGCATAGGGACATGGGTGATTGTCCTCATTAATTTCAAACAACATAGGGTATGGGTGAGCAAAGAAAAATCTTGCTTTAATTATTCAAGATAATCTACTAAGATTCTTGGAATTGATTAATATTTTTGAAAAAAAAAACTTTATTAAGATAAACAATGGGTACTTGAAATCCGGACAACAAAAACAAATGCAACACTTATTAGTCTATTGAGCTCAAAATCTCTACGTATGTATAGTTGAAATCCGACTATAATTATATTTAAGATGAGAGAACTGAGAAAATGAAAGTAGACTGAATTATTTATTAAACGGATTAAAAAAATAATAAGACTATTATTTAGGGACAGAGAGAGTAATACTTTAATATAAGGATGCCAAAATTTTCATTTAAGTGTGATGCAAAATTGAGCCAGTCGCTCTGATTTTATATCATAGATTTTAATTAGAAGAAAATTATAAAATTTAATGTAGTAAATTCGAATTTTTGGATGTTACGTTTTCTTTTATATTTTAGTTTCGTTCCATATAAACGCTTCTATTTAATGATACTTCTTCATTAATTGATTTTTGGTTACTCTAGAAATTAAATATGTTTACCGTTGACTATTTCTATAGAAGTATTCGAATTAAACGAATAAAATACTCTTGGCGGATCGGCCCAACAAGAGTTCTACAATAAGGTTTGGGCCTCATTATTTAAGTTTAAAAAGGAAATAAATTATTGGGCTAAAAAAATAAAATGTTGAAATTGGCTTTTGAAAATGAAGTTTACTTCCGGCCTAATTGGTGCCGGGTGAGGAGTGACGGGGTTGGGTTGAGACGATGGTGAGGTCGTGGGTAAGAGGCTAGGGCTTGGTAAACAGTTAACGGGGCTCGTAGTATGATTTATGTCTGCAATTCTGTGAATACGATTTTATTTTTTTTATTTTATTCTTAAAGTAAGTAATTAGATAGATAACTAGGTTTTGATCGGTTCACTTACATCCGAACTCAACTTATAAATAGTTGAAACCAAACCCTAATTCGAGTTCAGACCGAACCGAAACCACTCAATACGGTTTTTAGAAGCCAGTTCAAGTGCTTACTGCTCACCCATATATGTTGTAATATGTCAATCGACGTAGATGAAAGTAAACCTTTCTATATGTGGTTAAATTCCATTTTCCTCTAATACATGTGTAAATTAATAAATATCTACTATAGCATTCGATTTAATTTAATAAGTTCATTTATTTTATTGTAAATCTCAAAAATATCAGTTAGACAATGGCAAAATCATCCCATACATCGTTGGATACTCTGTCTATGTTGTTATATGTATGTGTGTCAGTGTGTATGTGTGAAAATTGTGTCATTGTCAACTCCATGACTGTAACATACCTTCACAGGTTTTTTGCCAAAAACCTATTTCAACAAAAAAGGGGTTAGATTTTTAAATGGATGAGTTTTCCACATCATATTTATCCACTCATGATATAATTCTATCTTTTTTCTCTCTCTTGTCGACGTGGCTCTATGTGTTCCTTTACTGAAGTTTTACATTTATAGAAACCAACAAAAAAAAAAATTATGTCCAAAAATAGCTGTGCTTGTAGAGGCAATTTTAAAAAGGGAAATTAATATTTTTTCAATAATTCATCTATATATATATATATGTTCTTGAAATTGCTAGATTTTTATGGTATCTAAGAATATTTAAACAGAATGTGCTGTTTCAGACATGGTATGGATAACATGATGGATTTCTCAAGAATTTCCCATACCTACACCATTAAAATGAAAATTTGGATTTTTGCTCAATGTTGGAGATATTGTAGATTTGTAGGTACGGTGATCTTGTTGAACTATATGATAAAATAATTCGAGAATGTTACATAGTGTGATACTATTATTCTAATTTCTAGGCATATATGCCTAAAATATCTTTTTGATAAACAAGGTAGCTCATTTCAATTGAGAAGTTAAAAATACAATATGTGATAATGTGAATGTGAATGTGTATGTTATAGTACGCCTATATATTAGTAGTAATTTTAATACTATCAACTACTAAGGTTCATCAAATTAAGTTTGCCTATTACTATATTGAAGCATGCTTATGTGTCAACTAAGACTGATAATTATGCAATTCTCATACATATTCGATCTACATGATTCGAACATAATCATATTGTATAATTGATGCAATTCCAGCTGACAAAGTTGAAAAAGTAACAATCTCGGACTTAAAATTCGCACAAAACTTGCGAAACGAGGTGTAAAATCGAACTCAGCACGCCTCCACGGGAAGTCGTTTGAGAGGTGAAAACATCATTTTACTATTTTCCACATTTTAGGTTATTTTTAGATTTTATTTCATATTTCCTTTTCGTTTTAGGGTTTGGCCGCATATAAATAATGGGAACTGTTTTTTTGCAATCAGTTTTTTTATATGGAATCAAAGAATTTTCAAGAAACTATAGTTTTTTAAAATTCTTGCATAGTTTAATTATTCTTGCAGATCAATTGACATCAACAATAGTCAATACACAAATTATCACCAAATCAAATCTATCAAACAATATTTATATTTTTAGGCTAACAATAAATATCTGAATAGCTTTACTTCCATTATAGAAAAGTTTCCATCTTTAACACCAAAATCATTACCATATTTTATCTCCCATCACTATTATTTTTTGGAATTGGGGACCATGATTTATAGACTTCGAACAGTATTATCAAAAAGAGACAATTCTTTCAAAAGGGGTCTCATTCAATCTTCTTCTTTCTTCTATTTTTTTGCCTTTTTCTTCCGCAATAAAAAAATATACAAATTAGAAAATACTGGATTAATACTTGTACTCATCCATGAAAAAGCTCACTAGAATCCTGCAATCTGAAATCCAGCCAATCAGTAACCTAAAATTACGATAATATTTATCCTTTCAACCAATGAGAGAAGAGATAAGGTCCTTTGTGGGCCCAAAAGTGCAAAGCCCATAAAAGTGTGGAAAAAGTGTATAGTATATAGTTTTTAAAAAATAGAGCAAAAGTGCATCTAGTGGGCCCGACTCCAATTTAAATTATTGCCCTTAAAAATTGGACTTCATTATATAAACATGAAATCCTAACACATTTTTTCTTGCCTTTTCCTTGCAGCCTTTTACATGATTGCTTTTAATTTCATTTTTTCCCAAGTGTTCATATAAACTCATACTTATATATATACACACATACACATACCAAAAAAGAGAAATTCAATGGTTTCTTCAGACAAAAAATTGGCTAATATTGTTGGAGGCAAATCAGTTAGGGCTTGCGATAGCTGCATTAGAAAACGTGCCACGTGGTATTGCACGGCCGATGATGCATTCCTATGCCAATCGTGCGACTCCACAGTCCACTCAGCGAACCCTCTCGCCCGCAGGCATGAGAGAGTTCGCCTAAAGACCGTGTCGCCCTCGGTCAAACCTCCTTTTGACCGTGGACTCAGAATCTCTGTGCCTTCCTGGCATCAGGGTTTCACTAGGAAGGCACGGACCCCGAGAAAGGGCAAGCACTCCAAGTGCGGCCCTACTGACGGGGGATCCCTCAGCAGCGACCGCACCCACAACCACCTCGTCCCGGAGCTCTCGGGCGAGGAGAACTCGCATGACGAGGAGCAATTGCTCTATCGGGTCCCAATTTTCGACCCGTCGGTGGCCGAATTGTGCATTTCGGTGAACTCGAACGAGGCCGTCGTCGGGAACCCGAACGACGGGGAGATCACGCCGGGTTCCGCGCCCGGATTCGACGGGTTTCTTCCGTCGGAATTGGATCTTGCCGAATTCGCGGCGGATGTTGAGAGTTTGCTAGGGAAAGGGCTTGATGAGGAGGCGTTCGACATTGAAGGGCTTGGGATTTTGGATGATGAGAGGGAGAGGGAGAGGGAGAGGGAGAGTTGTTTGGGGAGTGAGAAAGTGAAAGTTGAGCATGATGAGGAGTTTGATCATCTAAATATTGATGGTGAATATATTGGTGTTGGGAGAGAAACATTCGAGTTGAATTTCGACTATGATTCTCCAATAAATGGTGAAGATGAGGAAATGGATACTAAAGAAATAAGCATGGAGCAAATTTTTGGGAGCAATTTTGAAGATTCTAGCAAAGTCTTTGATCATGGTGATGATGATGCTAAGAAGATTTTCTTGAGGCTAAACTACGAGGGAATTATGTCGGCGTGGGACGAGGAGAAGTCTCCGTGGACGACCGGGGAGCGACCGGAGGTGAACCCTAACGATTGGCTGTCCGATTTCGCGGTATGTATGATTTAATTAAGCATGTTACATTTTAGTGCACCGATTGATAAATGTCACATATTTCATTTCAAAAGTTTCTAAATTTGACTTTTTTTTTTTTACTCGATTGTAGGGCACGTGTGGGGCGGTACATGTCTACGGAGACATCGGGATGATGGGCGGGCAGCAGGCGGGTGCGGGGGGCGACGGAGGGAGAGAAGCGCGGGTGTCGAGGTACAGAGAGAAACGGCGGACAAGGTTGTTTTCGAAGAAAATAAGGTACGAGGTTCGGAAATTGAATGCGGAGAAGAGGCCTAGGATGAAAGGGAGGTTTGTGAAGAGAGCAAATTTTGTGGCATCGGCGGCTTTAGCTTTGATCAATAAATAGGGTTTTGTTTTAACTGTCAAATTTCGTGTTAACTTTTTGTTAACTGCCTTAATGAATATTTTTGTGTATAGCAATTGTTTATTAATCTTTTGCAGAAGCTAAATTTTTTCCAACCTAAATTGATTGATTTTATTGACAGAGTCGATTCAATTTCAAAGACTCCTTGTAATTAAAATTCATACTAATTACTATTTGGCTCATATTGTAAATAAATAGTGCATTTTCCAACTTAAGTTGATTAATTTTTTTTGATGGAATCGCTCTAATTTCCAAGATTCCTTATAATGAATATAAAATTATACTTCTTTCTAACTACAACTTTAAAAAAAATTAAAAACCTTAGACTAATCATCATCGACAACTTCCATTTATAGTACTACTATAAAATTCTAAAAACTCCCATCACAAGCTTGTAAGTGTAAGTGTAGTAGTAACATTCTTGATATAGATATATGATTGTAAGAAAACTATATAATTAAGAGGGGCAAATGGGATTCAATAATTTTTATTTTTATTTTCAAATAACCATTATATAATTGTTAGTTGAATATGCAAGTGTGTTTAAAGGAACAAAAAGTGAGTGATAATGGCCCTCCATGTTAAATTCAAATCTTGGAACTTTGTGACAATAAGAGAGGTGTTGACATCCATGAATGGTACCTTTTGGATTTATAAATTAAAAAATAGGAAACATAAGCTAGTTGCAGATGTGACCTTTTCTACTAAGAAAATGACTAATCAATGAAAAGTATAAATATCTTCAAACTTTTTCTTCATGAAATAAATATCTTCACATTTCTCTAATTTACGTATATTATTATAGAGTGAGGGCGTTTCTTTGTGGACAATGCTATGGCCTTTTGTTGGGCTGGTGAATAGAATGGAGGCTATACGATTTGTTTGGGCTTTAAGAGCATCTTTCAATGGCCCGTTATAGTTTGGGCTTTTTTTTGAGCCCGTGATACTGTACATCTTTCGGTTAGATGTAATTTCCTTCAATACAGATCTCATATATCCTTTTTGGTTTATTTTTCATAGGGGTGGCAAATCGTGCGTGTCGGGTCGTTATCGTGTCGACACGATAACGACACGAACACGATAACAACAAACACGAACACGACCCGTTAAGAAAACCTCAAACACGAACACGAACACGACCCGCTACCCTCAGACACGAACACGACACGAACACGACACGAACCCATTAACGACACGAATTGTTTCGGGTCAACACGACACGAACACAACACGAACCCATTAATGACACGAAAATAAGTATTGAAAAATGAAAATAATAAGAATAATAATATTAAAATATTATGTGTTAATAAGAATAATAATATTAAAATATTATTTGTTAACGGATAACACGAACACGACACGAACACGCATTGTTAACGGATAACACGAACCCGACACGAACACGACACGAACACGACACGAAATTTTCGTGTCCTTAATGGGTCGACCCGATAAGGACACGAACACGATAAGCTCTGACCCAAACCCATTAATTTCGTGCCGGTTCGTGTCGTGTTATCGTGTTGTGTCAAAAATTGTCAGCCCTAATTTTTCACATTTACATTTTATTATATTTATGAATGAGTATCACAACCCATCACTCATTTTATTTGTTCACACTTTATTATAAAATTTATATAAAAATGAGATTCACGTCACACTAATTTTGATGATCAATTCATATTCTTTAGCAGAAGATGAGTATTCCTTATTCATTATTCACAAACTTTTATAAAACTAATACTACTATGGAAAACATTTTTCTTTATGCTTAATCTTATTTTGCCCATTGGGCGTGAAGTTATTTAGAAAGCCCAAATAATTCCCTATATTCACATTGGGCTTGATAAGCCTCTCTATTATAATATAGGATTGTGATTTCAAATATGGATTATTTTTCTTTTACTCCTCTCCTTTCTTGAATGAATGAACATTTGATTTTTCAGTTATGTAGCAAATTGCTTACCAAGTTATAAGTGTGTGATTAATGTGTGTGAGTTGGCCTCAACGTAGATTGTTTAATGTCTGAAACTAAAAGTCTTGAATTCAAGTCTATCATGATGCGACCTTCAAATTTCTGTCTATTTATCCATAAAAAATTATTACCTCCGTCCCACAAAGATTGTCCCAATTTTCCATTTCCATCTGTCCCACAAAATTTGTCTCATTTCACTTTTTACTATTTTTTTATAGTGTACCTCATATTCCATTAACTCATTCCTACTCACATTTTATTATAAAACTAATATATAGTATAAAAGTATAACCCAAATTCCACTAACTTTTTCAATTCACTTTACATTACATTTCTTAAAACTTGTACCCGAACAAAGTAAGACAATCTTTATGGGATGGAGGGAGTACAATCAAAATGGACACTTTAACTAATGATTATAATTATACTCCTAACATACTCCATATATCTTATGTGAGACTTGAAAGTGAAAATTTCATATTGACAACCAATAGCAAGCAAAATGAGACATGATTAATGGTTGATTAGATGGTTAATAACAAACGGTGGCACCAGCATTTAAATGCACGTAGACATAATAAAAGAATAAAAAAATAGAAATCCAATAGTAATGAGTAGTGTTTGGCAGAGAATGGGACAGAAGGATTTCAATTTGATGCCATTCCAAAGCACTACCAAACAAGCCCTTCCCAGAACACTAATTAAACTCACTCAGCTTTTTCGACTTTGATCCGCCGCACAATACGTGACTTTTTCTTACCTCGATTTTCATCTCTCTCTCTCTCTCCTCTTTCTCTCTCTTCAAAATCTTCACAGTTGCAGTTTCATGGATAGGACTTCACTGCATTAAAAACCAAGTAAAGGCGATGCAGATTTGACTATAAAGAGAATTGTCCATGCTTTTATTTGTTGATTCATAAACCGTACAATTATTTTATAGTAAAATTTTTCATTTTCAAAATTGAAGTGATTTTGATTACTAAAACATCCAAGTCAAAAGCATATAAGTGAGTTAGGGTTTAGATAAATTTTGCCATGATTTTAAGATACTCTATGGAGTATACACAGAATATTCTTGTCTTATACTCCCTTCGTCCGTGAATATTAGTCCCGTTTTTCCATTTTAGTCCGTCATCGAATAGGAGTTCTGGTTTAATTTTACTCGAATTCTACTGACTTTTTTTCCACAAACTTTTTTTAACAATTTTCAAAACTCGTGATAGAAAAAAACGAGACTTCTAATGGCGGACAAACGAAGTATCAAGATATATGAAACTTTCATAAGTACGTACTATTATGTTTTGAATAGGATATTATAAGTGTAGTGCACTACTCCAATTTATCACAATACACTGTACACACTTTTATAGTAGTAGTGGTACAGTATATAATTAGGTTTGATGTGCACGAGTAATTTTTATGATGATGGCCTTTTGTTGTACTCCCTCCGTAAGATATTTATGAGTCTCATTTCTTAGCAGCACGAGTTTTAAAAAATGTTAAGAAAGTGGGTGGAAAAAAGTTAGTGGAATAAAGGTCATACCTGTATGTATTAATTTTAAATGAAATGTGAGTGGATTGAGTTAGTGAAAGGTGAGACCCTATTACTTTTTATGGTAAAAGTGAACTGGGACTCCTATTCGCGGACAGTGAGAGTATTTTTGGTTATACTTAGTTTTTATAGAGGAGTTCATGTTTAGAAGTATTGCAATTAGGCCTTAGTAGATGGTTGCTTCATGATAAATCATGTGCTTCTTATCTTTGTTAATTTCTTTGTAATCGGCTAAAGCCGCAGTTTATTAGTACTAATGAAAAGAGTGTGGATTTGTGATGCTTAGAGTTTTTATCGAGGAGTTCGTGTTTTAGAAGTGTCGCAATTAGGTTCCAGTAAGACGCTTGATAATAAAGTATGTTTCTTATATTTGATAGTTTTGTAAACAGCTAAAATTGCTGCTAACAAAAAAATATGTGGAGTTGTGAATATAAAAATTGTGCTAATTGTATCTATTATTTGCAAAATCCTCCCCAAGATTGCATTTGGAGATGCTCTAGTATTAAAATTTGCTGCACCAAAACCCATTCTCAACAACACGACTAATTCTTAGCCCAAAAAGGTTTCCTCAAACTATTCTCTGTCTTTTTATTTCATCAACTTTTATGTCAACAAATAAAAGTTTAAATATAAATAAAATCTCCAAATATGAAAACTTTAAACTTGATATACCCGGTATGTCCCTGACATTAATTTGTTTTTATTCATTGATATGGATTTGTCTGTGTAATTTTTTTATGAGTAGAAGACAAAAAGTTCACTGCAAAAAAAACTAAATATTTATTAATAAATACATAATCTGAGTAAATTACATTTCAACTGATGTTCTGGATCGCACTGTCTTGTCAAAATATGACTGATTAATTGACTAATTTCTTTTCATTGACTTAACTCATTTTTTTTCTTCTTTTTAAAATTTTCATTATTTTTTTGGTAATTATATTCAGTAATTTATTTCTCACTATATGTTTGCATCTTGCCCGGTGCAACTATTCTAATTTCGCAAAGAATAAAACCCTTTTTTTTTACTAATATATGCTCAATTTTGGACCCAAATTAATCAAGAAATATGAGAACCCTAATTGAATTCTTCAATAATAAATTATGTAGTTGGATTCCTGAATTCTTAAATAATACTAACAAAATGCAGTTGGATTCCTTGCAAGCTCATGTATTTCAACTTTATACCATGATTAAAAATTATTTTGTCAAATTAGAATATCTAACTCAAAAAATGAAAAATTGAACATAGAATATGCAATTGGACTCATCTTCCAAGAAATGTGGAGCAGCCGCCTCATACATATATTAATTCCTTCAATCCGAATTTTACTCCATTAAATTAAGGGTTCCTCATTCATTATTAATTGGGTTATGATTAATCTCTTTCTTTTCTTTTTGTTTATCAGGAATATTTTACACTATTTTCAAATAGTATTAATTTTCTTTTACAAACCATTGTTACATTAAATGAAAATTTTATTTTTATTGTAACTCATAGTCACTCAAAGAAGCAAGACAGTGACAATGCAAGGAATCTGAGACATAGGTCAAAAATAACACAAATATGCTTATGATGTATTTTCAAACAAAAAAAGTTTACCTCAAAATATAAACTTACCCATTGTGGAAATATGAGCTAATAAAGTGACAAGAATCCAGATGCTCTGACTAAATTGGAAATACTAAGACTACAAGCAATACTATAATTGCTAGCCATGTCTGAATTCTTCGTAAAGTCATACATTAGAATCCCAAATCTTTAGAATCTGATCAAAACCAGAATCTTTTTGCCCTAATTGTGAAAGGTGGTGTTTGCTTTTCTATGAGTTCAGTGAAAATGCATTACAAGATACAGCAAATTCTTGCAAAGAAAAAGATAGTTAACAGTGTCAATTTCTCAATACTCCTATCATTTTTCAAATTGTCTATCTACTGATAACACGTCTCAAACTTCGATCAAATTTAATTTAATTTGACAAAAAAAACCCATGAATTTTAGTCGCATTCCTACTAGTTCGCAAATTAAAAATCATCCCGGAAAACTATGAAATTTGAATTTGTTCGCAGTAGTATATTGCTGATATTTTTTTACCAATTGATGTTTTCTTTTTGAATAGACTACATTGTTCGTTCATTGCTAGAGACTTCCTACATTTCGCGGCTGTAATATCAAATCCAAAAATTTCCCCGTACGTGTGATAATTGCAAACAAAATAAACTGCGTGATTTTTCCGACAAATTTTGAAAGTTGCAAGAAAGAGTGAAAAATCACTAAATTTCATGATTTCCGGTAATTTTATCTTGAATGAAAAACAATACTCCTACATACACTCCCTTTTCTTCAATTAATAGTGTGAAGTAATTTTCTTTTCTTAAATTAGTATTGTGTAACAATTTTGTTGATAAACCGACAAATTATTCCAAGAAGAGGATCAACAAAACACACACTATGCCACACACATAGATACTCTCATGTATAATACTCCATATATATAATTATATAAATGAATGAAGAGCAATTACAGTAATTAAATGGTGATTTATTAAAAAGCAAGAGCATAAAAGTGGAAGAAAATAAGGTCCTATATACAGCTAGCAGGATCTTAATAACCAAAATACCAACGGTTTACCCCTTGGAATTTGAGCAGCAACGACAAGCAAAACGTGGGTATTTTGGACAAATGATACAAGTCCAAGAAATTAAACATAATTAAGAGATGATTAATTAAAAGCAAAACTCCACTAATTATGCAGAGGATCTGGGCAGCTCGGTATCTTCCTCTTGTAATCTTCGTAGTTTCCATTTGCTGCGGCGGTGGCGTTGTTGAGATCGGAGATTCTCCTATCGAAATACTCTCTGAATTTCTGCGTCTGGCTCTTCTCCGGCGGGTAAATCCTGATGGCGGTGGAAAAAATCATGATGTGGAGGAGAGAGATGATGAGGAGAATCGCTAGTCGTGTTTTTCCGCCGGAAAACGACATCGCCGCCGGTTTTAGAGGCGCATTTCTCAGATTGAGATTGAGATAACTCTGTTTCTCTCTCTTTAACTATCTATCTTTGATTGAATCTGTAATGGAACACACGCAGCAGCTTCAGTATTTGGAGTGTGAATTAACGGCTTTGATCTTTCTTTACATACTTACTGAGAGAGAGAGAGAGAGAGGGGTGTATCATGTATGTATACATGCACGGGTGGGACCCACTGATGGAAACGTATATCCAACTAGCATTGCTTTGTCGATCGGTTTTAGGGAATTAATTAATCACTTGCTAGATTAGGGAGTATTAGATTTTCTTAGTCTAGATATGCACTCCTTATTAATACTATTCTTACTATTAAGTATGCTCACGAACTTATGTTGATGGATCCACGAAATAAAATTATGTGGACTCGTATTTCTCTTATAGTCGAAATCTGCTATATTCTCCTTTGTCACACAACTTATTGGACGACGACTTGTATGTTAACAGGTCAGAATATTGTTCTCTAATCGAAAAATAAACAAATTAATACACAACTAAAAGGAGGGCTGGGATGCTGGTGCGGATTGTCAGATCGATTAGCGGCATGCTTCATAGCTTGGATGAATACTCCTCTACTCAAGTTTGACCAAAATAACTTTGAAATTCTATATTCTTCATTATTGCTTGGTCAATTTGGAAGATTCAGAATAAGGATTAATTGGAATTGATTGTGGATTAAAAGTTGGTGTCCGAGTTTCACTATACCTAAGGAATTCGTTACCGACGACTGAAGTGACCTCAGAAGTTGGACCGAAGGGTAAGGTACTTTGATCTGTTTGCCTCCTGTTCCTTTGGATTTCTGTGTTTGCTTTGTCATTTCTTTCTATGATTGGTTTGAGTTTATTAGCAATATGCTAATTGTTGCTTTTAGTTGGTTTTGATGTTTTTTTTTATCTTGTCATAGACTCATGGAGATGTTTCCTCCTGGATTTTTACTTACCACCATTTGATATAATAACTATAAACTTGGAATAAATTTTCTCTAGATTGAATCTCACTAACGTGAAATTCTTTTTATAAGATTCGGTCTTGTGCCTCATTTTGCCAGATATATATGCCTGACGAAATATTCATCGTACATATGTACAGTTTAATTATTTTTAATTAAGGAGTAATTAACGTTTTAATTGATAAAATTAAGAATTGAACTTAATTAGATTTGGAAAAGCATGAGACGTGGTCGACCGAAATAGGTTGGCTGGCCGGGAATCTTGCTACGGTTTTGATAAATATTTTTGTTTTCTAACGATTATTTATTTTTAATTAATATAATCTATATACATCATGTACTAAATCTACATACAATATAGATTTTGAGAATTTCATAAAACTTGACAAAATAGGATTGTACCACCTCATATTCTCAATAGTGAAACTTGTGAGCAACTTTGAAATACTAATTGTCTTTGGTTTTCATATTATGGAATTTATTGAGAATATCAAATTTTTAATTTTTAATCATCCTTCATTTAATGATAAATTCGGAAGTACTATTGAGCTGTCATAGACTCATAGTACAAGATTTTTTTAGGCAATTTACAATTGGAAATAATTGAAAATAATAATCTTAAAATTACAAATTCACCTAACTCATCAAAATCATGAAATTTTGTGACAAACAGAAATTGCAGAAAATGCCCATTCCTTGATTTATTACTGACGGCGATGTCTCTGGGAAAAATTAAATGTTGTCACGAACAATCAACAATGAAATCATCGACAAAATTCTTATGACACCTAAAAATAAGTAGTTGAATATTTATGCTTCTTAAATATGTAATGAAATCATATAACTACCAGAATAATAGAAAAATAAAGTGACATCACTATCAAGACAGCAATAATATACTAATACAACTATATAGTATAGTATTTTTTTTTTCTATTCAAATCTGTATGCTACATTCATCCAAAAATTTCAAAGAATCAAAACAAGAATGCTTCCTCACGTGTTAAACATAGGACCAGCCAATCAGTGCTAAATTAGGAGTAGTTTCAATATTTTTTTTATAACAATTTAATAATCCATGTAGCATTTAATGTTAATTATCACCAAAGTTATGAAGAGATTAAGGAATAAACAACATGCATAATGATTGACGAGTGAAAATTCACGTGCCCACTTATGGAAAAACCCAAAAATTTTCTCAGAGTTTGCACTATCAACAGCATTATAAAATAAGGTTTTCTTATAGGATTTTGTGACAAAAAGTTCTTGAAAAGTTTTGTTTAGAAAAATGCAGGGGTTGTTTGGTTGACTCTGAAAACTGTAAGGGGGGGGGATTGGGGTGGGGTGTGCACACACACACACAAAATATATGTATGTGTATATGAGATTGTGGACATATTAATAAGGTTGGAAACCTTTTAAGTTTGTACCTTAAATTTGTTTCTCTCTTGGTGTCTTCTATTGTGATTTTTGGCCATTTTGTTACAGAACATTAAATCTCAAGAATGTCTTTTACTTAATTCTATTTTACACTCTAGCTATTAGCCTCATTCCCTAATTTGCCATTTTCTTCTTGCCCACATTTGAATTATATTTTTTTTTCACTAAATAATTTGCAATTCTGCAGAAAATATAATTACTTGATTTGGCAATGGGACAGCTGCTGTATAACTCTGGACTGACATACAATTTGGGCAAAACATGTACTAATGGATTGGCAATCGAATTTAAAACAATATCTATTATAATCACTTAATTTGGATGATCATTATAATTGGTAGCATTAAACTAAAATCAAATCAACAAGTTGGAAATAAAGGAAATGATTTGACAAATTAAGTACTACTTCCTTGAACATTCAATACTAAAAATAGTTCTTGAAATCATATTACTACTATATAGGATGGTAATAAATTAAATTAAATTATGGGGTGATATATAGTAATAAAAAGAACCATATCATTATTGTAACAATTGACTTAAATATGTTAACTCGTACAAAATGTGATTTCCATTTTTATGTGCTTTGTAAGTTGCCACAAAATGAAGAAAATTTACTCATATATACATCAAATCTAATTTTGTCCTAGTAAGCTGGGTCATTAACTTCACTGGTCAGATATAATTAATTTTTTTTGGGCTTACTTTTTAAGGCCCGATCATATCAATATTTATAGCCCATAATCATATTCTTCTCCAATTTAACAAAATTGTAGTTCCATATGGTGGTAGATAAAATGCTAATAAAATAAATGTGAAATCTCAATTCAAACAATTTATTATATAGACTTGAATTTCTTCCCCAAAAGTCGGTATATCATACTAGCATATACCAACTAGGTCAAAGAAATTCTCAATATTAGACACAACATGAAAAAAATTAAAGATAAAAGACTTTTGATATACATGTATTCCCCTCTCATTTCTTTGGCTAATTATTGTTCCTCTTAAGGATCATATAGATGAAATGAAATTGATCATGTATAACAAAAAATTAATATTAAAACATAATTTTTATAATTGTCTCTCTATCTCATGGTGAATTTGGAGAAGAAGAATTGTGAGCAATTTTGAAGTCCCAAAGATCAAAATCCCACACATCTCCATAGAGAGAGTCATAAGCATTTTCTTTAGCTTCAACCTCCCAGAATGGAAACCAACAACTAGCCCATTCCATTTGCTCATCCACCCCACTCCACCGCCACGCCACCACTTCCACCTCCTCCGCCACCACCACCGCCTCTTCCAACTTTTTCGCGTCTAGTTTCGCCACTTTCTTGGCGGTTGAGGCCTCTTTTGTGACATTGCCTATTCCCCTTTTACCACTTCTACTATCCATTGATTATTGATTTTTGATTTGAAGATATCTCTCTTGCTATATGTACATATATATATATATATATATGTATTGGTGGTGAAGTCATTTTTGCAATTTTGGACTTTGACAAGAATATGTTTATTTGGAACCTAAAGCACTACTTTCACTTCATTATGCATTGAATCTTGGGACCAAAATATTTTAGTTTACAAGAAAAAGAGGTCATGTTTTAGAGACCCTCATAGTGATTAATTGCATATGCTTTAGAAGTCAGATTCTGATAGTGGATTCAAAGGGACAACTTACTATTTTTAGAATTAATGTGGATATGCTTGTTATGTTTCTTCACAATCAAATAGATACTTTCTTTATCCAATTTGGTTTTTAGGCGGCCACCGACCACTTCATGATAAGATTTTTGGATGTGAGAAGAACTATTTTCAAAGTTTGATTCTATTTTATATTTTTGTAACTTTTTATTATAATTGATGCATCTAGGAAACATAATTTATAGGGTCGAATAATGAACGATGGAAGTGCATAGAAGAACGGACGCTAACCACGAAACATAATTTATAGGGTCGAATAATGAAGAATGGAAGTGCATAGAAGAACGGACGCGAACCACATTCCCGAAAGAATGGGTGGAGTTTCTATGACTCATGACGCAGGGTCGACGACAACTTTAAATAACGAATTTGATGAAGTTTTTTGGCCCTACATTGGCCGTCGGGGATGGATCCACCCCAATAACATCTTGATCTGTCATTAGTATTGTCTATTATAATTCATAATCAATTTAATTAGCTATATATGTCATTAGTAATCATCGATACCCTGATCACTTGACATCTTTAGAATATACGTCCTGATTATTTAAAAAGTTGTTCATCCATGCAACGGATGTCTTCCTATCACATAAAATGAGATTGACTACTCAAAAATTATGATTCAGAACATGTTCGATTTAAAAGTATATTTATGATTAAATATGTAAAATGTTTGATTCTTGACATTAAATCTTATACTCCCTCCGTCCCAAGATAAGTGACCTACTTCTTTTGGGTACGAGATTTAAGGAATGGTATTTAAATAAGTTAAAGTGGAGAGAGTAAAGTATGAAAGAGGGAAAAGTAGAGGAGAGAAGAGAAAATAAAGTAGGTGGAGAATAAAGTAAGAGAGATGACTTTTTGCTAAAAATGGAAATAGGTCACTTATAGTGGGACACCCCAAAAAGGAATACAAGTCACTTATCTTGGGACGGAGGGAGTATAATTTAATTCTAGATGGATGATCAAATAAGGTACTCCAACTGAATGACATTTTAAAAAATATGATTGAAACAGACACGTATTAATGTAGTACTCCCTTCGTTCCGTGGTAGTTGAGTCATTTCATTTTTTGCACTTGTTTTAGAAAATTGATAATAAATAGTTAAAGTGGAAAAAAAGTAAAGTAAGAGAGAGAATAATATAAATAAGACTCTTATCTACCTTATTTTGTCACTTACTTTACTCTCTCTCCAATTTAACTATTTAAAACTCCTTCTGTCCGCAAATAGGAGTCCCATTTTTCCATTTTTGTCCGTTCGGAAATAGGAGTCCCGGTTCATAATTACCATAAATAGTGAAGAGGCCCCACATTCCACTAACTCATTCCACTCACATATCATTTAAAATTAATATATACAAGTGAGACATCTATTCCACTAACTTTCTTCCATCCACTTTTCTTAACATTTCTTAAAACCTGTGCCGGAGGGAGTATGATTTTTCCAAAACGAGTCTAGAAAATGAAATGACTTAATTACTGCGGAACGGAGGGAGTATAGCATACGACGTTCGGAGCATGGGTTTTTTACCATTTGTATTATATAGGGATATTCTTTGTAAAATGATTTCCTAGAGATTTTCTATTAAGAAAATGTCTTTGACAACCATATAAATGTCTTTTAAATCGATGGCCACAAATCAATTTATATTTTGTTGGAAATGAAGCGAACGGGATAAGTGCGAAATTTTTATCTTCTAAATTTTTTAGATTTTGAAAAGTTAAGGGCCGGACCAAAACTTAATACTCCATATTTGTTTTTTTGGGCCGCATAAAATCAATTCTATTGGCTTACTTACAAGGACCAGTAAAGTTATGGGCCTGTCTTCATATTACAAGCCCATTAAAATCCTCTTACCCTATTTCCTTTACTCCAATTTAAGAAAATTGTATATTTCATAAGTCATATGGTTGTAGATAACATAGCACCAGTTCTTTAAAACAAACAAATAATTAACAAATTAAAAATGCAGGTTGCCCAAGTGAAACATATCGAATTAACAATAAATTAAAAGTGAAATTTCAATTCAAACAATTTATTAGCAAGACTTGAATGTTTTCCCCAAAAGATGGCACTATATCTCAGCATATACTACCAACTAGGTCAAAGATTACATGTCTAAATATGTAACCACACAACATGAAATAATTAAAGATAAAGACTTTAGATATACATGATTCCTCTCTCATTTCTTTGGCTAATTGTTTCTCTTAAGGATCCAATTAGATGAAATGAAATTGATCATGTATAACAAGATAGATAAATATTAGTAAAACATAAATTTTATAAAGTCATCTCCATCTCTCATGGTGATTTTGGAGAAGAAGAATTGTTAGCAATTTTGAAGTCCCAAATGTTAGAATCCCACACATCTCCATAGAGAGATTCATAAGCATTTTCTTTAGCTTCCCAAAATGGAAACCAACAACTAGCCCATTCCATTTGCTCATCCAATCCACTCCACCACCGCGCCACCACCTCCTCCGCCACCTCCACTGCCTCTTCGGACTTTGTCACGGCCAATTTCGCCACTTTCTTGGTTGTTGAGGCCTCTTTTGTGACATTGGCTCTTCCCCTTTTACCACTTCTACTATCCATTGATAATTGATTATTTGAGTTGAAGTTATCTATCACTCTATTAGTCTATTATATATATGTGTATCGGTGATGACATTTTTGCAATTTTGGACTTTGACAAGAATGCGTTTATTTGGAACCTAAAACACTACTTTCACTACATTATGCAATGAATCTTGGGACCAAATTTTTAATGAATATAATATCATTGCACGTACACCAAAAATATTTCCAAAGTATGAGATCAGAAAAATATTATTTTCTAGGATTATACCATACATGATTGCCGTATTGTTCAATACTCCTCCGTCCGCCATTAATTGGTTCAATTTGATTCAATCCGGATTATAAAAAATGTAATGGAAAGTAGATGAAATAAGTTAGTAAATGCGAGTTAAATGAATTTAGCTAGTGGAATGTGGAGTACCAAGTAGAAAAAAGTAAATACGATAATTATTTGCGGACAGGGAAATGACAAATTGAGCTAATTAATGACGGACGGGGGAGTATATATTTTATACAACATCCCAATTTAATAGATTCGTATACTCGTTTGAGACGTCCCAAGCTAATCAACACATCACACATTTCCACCTTCGACAAAAATGAAATATATGATAGTACTTTATTTTTTCTTATATCTTTTATTCTCTCTTCATTTATCTATTTTATTTTATATTCCATACTAAAAGAAATATTTCGATTAACTTAGGATGAAGGGAGTACTGATTAACATTTTATTGTGTATGAATTTTATTTTCGGGTCTTAGAGGTGCTCTGATTTACCTTACCCTAACAAAGATGAATTGCATATGCTTGAGAAGTCAGATTCTAATAGTGGATTCAAAGGACAACTTACTATTTTTAGAAATAATATGGATATGGATGGCATGTTGCTTGACATCCAAGTTGATATTTCTCTCTTAAAGTTGGTAGATTAATTAGGCGGCACCGACCCCTTGGTGAAACAATGATCTTTTAATAAATTTCATACATAAGTATTACTATTAGACTAATACAAAACATAACTTTTATGATCACGTGATGAAGCAAATAAGCAAATGAAATTGGGGCTTACCCATTGTACTATGAGATCGGTGACAACTTTTACAAATAAATTTAATACTCCCTCCGTCTCACATAATTTTACCCAGTATTCTATTTTGAGCTGTCACACATAATTTTACTCATTTCACTTTTACCATTTTTAATAGTGGACCTCATAATCCACTAACTCATTATAAAACTAATACTTTAAAATTAGGACTTACATCCCACCAACTATTTCAACTTACTTTTCATTACATTTCTTAAAATCCGTGCCGAGTCAAAGTATGTAAAATTATGTGGGACAGATGGAGTACCTGGCCCTACTTAGATTTGTCATTGGTAATATAGGATTTTCGAATTTTGTAGTATGCATTCGTGTTGTATGGTCATATATACGCATCAAATCGTATTAGATTAGTTTGGTTATGGTTTCCACATAATTTATAATTATAATCGAAATATATATACCGAATAAGCAATGTATTAATATAATTAAATAGCTTTCTTGGTTGGGTATAATTGCATCAAATAAACCCTTAGGTGTCTATTTTCTAGGTCATGCTCATGGTCCCAAAAGCGGTATCATCGGCCATTTGCATGTGATTTTAGATGGGAGTAGGTAAATAATGTTTTCAATTATCATAGAGTTCACTTGGAAAGAATAAATTTATAGGGTTCACTAGAAGAGAGAGTAACAAAATATTTATTTTCTTCTTTCTCAATAAATGAGGTGTTGTTTTCAATCCCAACATTAAAGAAAGTATTATTTCGTGAGAGATAATATAAGATAAATAAATATATAACAAGGTACGAGTAAAAATAAATAAATAAATAAAAAATCACAAACTTGCCATTTTTTTGTTGAAATAACTGTTTTTTTTATTGAGAAAAACTGACCTACTTGCCTAGGAAAACTCAGAAATGAATATGTTTTACTTACCGTTAGATGGGTGGAATATTACTAGAATTTGCGAATTGGCGAAAAACTATGAAGTTTGATCAATTTATAGTAAATATGTCCTATAATTTTGAACAACAGTAAGAAAAATTATGAAATTTTGATTTGTTTGCATTTTGAGAAATTATAAATACTTGATTCAGCATCTGAAAATTATACGTACATATCATTGTCGATAAGTAACGATGTTGTATATTCGTAAAAGTGTCATATATTCAATTGATTCGTAATAGTTGCGAGACAAACCAGAATTTAAGCAAATTTTATAAAAAAAATTCTCATAATTTAGACAAAATTTAAGATATTTGATGAGGTGGATATGACTAGATTGAAAGGGATATGATATAACTGACCCCAGTTTTTGGGAAATATAAAAAGCCCATAGCGGATTTGTAGACTCGATTCTTCGGCCCACAAAATATTACTAATAGTATTCATTTTTCGTAACTTTTTGGGTCCACTAGAGTCGATCATTAAATATTTCCTCGTGAATTGAACATAAATATTTTCCAACTACTCATCTCTGGAGAAACGTTTTATCAGTGGTTTATATTTTTTTAAGATCGATATTTTATTTGAAAATCAACACGGAGTAAAATTCACAATTAGAATCATTATATTGTTCACATCTTCGTTACTCGTGGTTTTTGTTTGTAAGTTCATCTACTGTAATTCACGAAATATTGATTTAGTTTAGTCACATTTTAAAACTACCAATAATAATTATAATAATCCGATTTATTTTCACAATTTTCAAAAAAAGTGTGTGGGCCCCTATTCCGCCGTTCAACGAGACAAATCATGCAAGAATCACTTTTATTTTCCTCGACAAATAAACATAATATCGTATTTCAGTTCAAATAGGATCAATACCATAAATTTGAAACCGAATTAATCATACTCCCTCGTTTCTCCAATAATTATTCATCTTGATTTCCACATATATTTTAAGAAATATAACAAAAATTAAAAAAGTTATTGGAATATAGATCTCACTTTTATAAATTGATAAAATATAAGTGAAATGAGTTTGTGGAATGTACAATTAATGTAAGACAAAATGAAAATAACAAAAGTGGACAATTAATGTACTCCTATTAAGAAAGGAGTAACTTTTATAATATTCGTAATTGTCTCATGCGATTTAATTGCGCCAATTTGTTGGGAAGGTTGCGGATTTGAAGCGCCGCAATTTTTTTGTAAATTAAAAAGGAGGCAGACAATGCAACGTCCAACAAATATGGAAGTTACTGCTTATTTACCAGATTTGAAAGTTATGAAATTGATCAAAAATTCACAGAAAACTGACATAAACTTTACTTTATTTTCAAGAGTAAACTATAAAAATGGTTCATATATTATGGGTGTATCTCGCCCATAATCTCTAGACTTTAAAAATAGAGTGAACTTCAAAAATGGTTTCTGGACTATGGGTTTGTCTCGAAAATGGTCCCTGGACTTTAAAAATATCACCAGCAGTCTCTGAACTAAGGGTTAATATAAAAAACGGTCCTTTTGCACTGTTTTGAGACGAAAATGCCCTTCTAAGAGGTTTTGGGGGGTTTGGGCAATTTGGTCTTTTTACACTTTTAACATTTTAAATCTGATTTATTTCAGTTATGTACTAAATCTGATATTATTTCAAAATTATTATTCTTCTTTCCTTTTGTCATCCTTCACTTTGTTTCTTTATTTCAATATTAGATTTAATTTTACTAAATTAATTTTAAAATTTTAGTTTTTAAATATCAATAATTTTTTTTAATTATAAAAATTAATAGTCATAATCAATATTTGCTAGTGTCTAATATTTAAACAATAAGATATGACAATGCCTTAGTTTTAATCAATATTTAATAGCTTTAATCATAAATAGATCATATAACACAATTTATTCTGAAATAAATATGCATATAATGTAAGACTAATATAATTTTCGTTTATTAATTTGAAAACAATCAAAATGACTAGAAAATTTCAACAAAAATACTCCTATATAAAATTTTTAGTCAACTTCATAATATTCAATTACAAGCAATTATAACAACCGAACGAAGGCTAAATAGAATAGCTCTTATTTTTCCATCATGATCAATATTATTTTTCTGTACTTCTTCAATTCAGCTGAATATTATATTAAATAACAAAAATTAATAGTTTTAATCAATATTTATAGTGTCCATGAATTAATAGTTTTGACTAAAAAAATTTATTGATATTTATAAATTAAAATTTAAAATTTAATTTTATAAATTAAATCTAATATTGAAATAAAGAAACAAAGTGAAGGATGACAAAAGAGAAGAAGAATGATAATTTTGAAGTAATATCAGATTTAGTACATAACTGAAATAATATCAGATTTAAAATGTTAAAAGTGTAAAAAGACCAAATTGCCCAAACCCTCCAAAACCCCTCAAAAGGGCATATTCGTCTCGAAACAGTGCAAAAGGACCGTTTTTGATATTAACCCTTAGTCCAAGGGACTACTTGGTGATATTTTTAGAGTCGAGGGACCATTTTCGAGATAAACCCATAGTCCAGGGACCATTTTTGAAGTCCACTCTTAAAAATATCGCCAGTAGTCCCGGACTAAGGGTTTATCTCAAAATTGGTCCTTTTGGCTTTTTTTGGTACGAAAATGCCCTTTTGAGGGGTTTTGGGGGGTTTGAGCAATTTGGTCTTTTTTACACTTTTAACATTTTAAATATGATATTATTTCAGTTATGTACTAAATTTGATATTATTTCAAAATTATCTTTCTTCTTCACTTTTGTCATCTTTCACTTTGTTTCTTTATTTCAATATTAGATTTAATTTTACAAAATTTTAAATTTTAATTTTTAAATATCAATAATTTTTTTTAATTACAAAAATTATTAAATAAAAAAAATTAATAGTCATAATCAATATTTGAAAGTGTATAATATTTAATCAATATGACAAGGACTTAGTTTTAATAAATATTTAATAGCTTTAATCATAAATATATCATATAATACGATTTATTCTGAAATAAATATGCATCTAATGTAAGACTAATATAATTTTTGTTTATTAATTTGAAAACAATCAAAATTTACTTGTAATTTTCAACAAAAATACTCCTATATAAAATTTTTAGTAGGATCAAATTTTTAGTCAACTTCATAATATTCAATCACAAGCAATTATAACAACCGAACGAAGGCTAAATAGAATAGCTCTTATTTTTCCATCATGATTAATATTATTTGTGTGTACTTCTTCAATTCAGCTGAATATTATATTAAATAACAAAAATTAATAGTTTTAATCAATATTTATAGTGTCCATGAATTAATAGTTTAATTAAATTTTTTATTGATATTTAAAAATCAAAATTTAAAATTTAATTTTATAAAATTAAATATAGTATTGAAATAAAAAAACAAAGTGAAGGATGACAAAATGGAAGAAGAATGATAATTTTGAAATAATATCAAATTTAGTACATAACTAAAATAATATTAGATTTAAAATGTTAAAAGTGTAAAAAGACCAAATTGCCCAAAACCCCCCAAAAGGGTATTTTCGTACCAAAAAAAGCCAAAAGAACCAATTTCGAGATAAACCCTTAGTCCAGGGACTACTGACGATATTTTTAAAGTCCAGAGACTATGGGCGAGATAAATCCATAATTCAGAGACCATTTTTTAAGTTCACTCTATTTTCAAAATAGTTCATTTACCATTCTTAATACGGGATTCTCTCCATTTCACAGTAGTGGAGTTGCATTTCGGTACATTCTATAGTAGTTGAGTCATTTTCTTTTTTAGTAAAAGTTAGCACACTTCATCTCACTTATTTTACTTTCTCTCGCTTCATTCTTTCTTCATCTCTCAACCTTTTTCATTTCTTACTTTATTCATCAATTATTTAAAACACTTTATATTACTTTTTCTATATCACTGTGCTGAAAAAAAAAATTCAATTACTACGGGAAGGAGTGACGACAATGACTTCACACAATTTCTTGTCCGCAACGTGTCAAAAACCAACCAAAACTATACCAAAATTTCAATCAAAATCCCAAATTTGCCTCCAATAAAACAACACTTGGACAAATTACTCAATTTTATTTATATCTTTTTCGTCAATGATATCCTTGTGAACCCATAATTAAAGGTCCCAATTAGTCATTTCCGCGTGGCATACAAGCAATGCATCATCATCATTCATTTCTTGAAAGCAAAATTTAAACAAAATTTCATACCAATAATTGCACAAATAAGCAAGAATTTAAATAAAGTAGAAAATTCCATTGATTTCATTTATACATAACCTCACTTCCTTACAAAGCCAAAATGAAATTCAACCAAATTATAACAAGAAAAAGCCAAAGGGAAACCCCTCTTCTCATCTCTTACTTACACCATTACAAAGAGGGGTTTTTACCCTAGATTTAGACCTCACCCTAATTATATTTTTTTCCTTAGTCATAACTTCTTAATTTCTCATATACTTACAAAGACTCGACTAAGTTAATTACATTCATCATCATATATATACACATTACTCCGACGACAAAATCAACATGTATTGTAAACCTCACTTTTGATCAAAATGTTGCTAGATTTTTTTCCCTTAAAATTGATGCCTCAAACCTTCATCTCTCTCTCCCTATGTATGTACTCATCCTTCTTAGGCCAAGGTGGGGATGCTGCAGTTGCGCCGATCACGGTCGAGGCAGTCGAAGCCCTCGACCCGGACGGCCGGGTTGTTCCCGAAATTCGACCTCACGCAGCCGCCCGCCTTGCGGGCGGCAGAGGAGGGCGACGGGGCGAACCCGGTCGAGGGGATGGGGAATGCCGCGGGGGCAAACTTCTCGTCACCAAAACGAGCGTCTTGAATTAGCGGGTTAGATACTCTACTCGGCGGCGACCCGGAAAAAAATGGGGGCGACGAGGCTACCGGAGGAACGGATTGGTCCGAACCCGAACAACCCTATTCATTTCAAGAATTCAACATTTAATATTTCAATTAAAAAAAATGATGGATCTAACAAGATTTCAAGAACACAACTTGTAACATGATGAAAATTAAAAATAAAAATAAAATTAATTTTTTGGGGTTAAAAAAAATTCTTGCAAACAAAGTCATACAAAGATCTATTTTTAGGTAGTAAGTTACACACAAACTAGTATAACATGATGAATTAAAAATAAAACTAAAAATATACAGATCTCACTTTATAAAGTTAAAAAAATGACTTGTGAACAAAGTCATACTTACAAAGTTTTTGTTCTATCTAAAATCTAACCACATATAATTACAAAATATTGAAAATTAATTAAATGAAAATAGAAACACACCTTTGCAAGAATTATATCCAGTAGCTCATTTCCAGCTTTTGCATCATAATCCTCTTGCTGATGGCTGCAAAAATAAAAACGAAATTATATAAAAAAATCAAGAAAAAAATAAAATTAAAAGAAAAAACATAAAAATAATAAAAAAATACCTAAAGTGCCATCTCAAGGGTCTTGCAAAAGCTGGATCATGGGTGGTGCGGTTTAGGCCGACCCGCCGCGGCTTAGGGCAAACCACCGTCTCCTTCCTCTCCATAGATCTGCCGGCGGCGGCGGCGCTGGCCCAAATTTCTTCACAAGAAGCATAGCTCTGCTGAATTCCACAGTGATTCATTTCTATTGAGAAAAATTTAACCTGTTTTCAAGGGAAAAAAAAGTCAGACCCAAAATAAAATAAAAATTAATTAACGAGATGGGTGGATCTATTTATGTTAAAGATCGGATTTTGTTTTATTTTACTTAATTTTGAAGGTAAGAATTGGTCAAATTAGAAGGGCCGGCTGAGTTTTATTGACTTGTTCCCACTGACAAACAGTTAGTTGTCTGAAAATTAATTTTTTTATAATAATTTGAGAAGAAAACATCACAGATCTGTGGGAAACATCGAAAGATTTGATTTTTTAGAGATGGGAACAGATCAAACCAGCTGTTGTTGAAAGATTAGAAATCCCAGAAAAAAAAATTGGGAAAAACAAGAAATCTGGATTTCAAAAATTACCCACCAAGATGAGAACAAACACTGGAAAAAATGAACTTTTTCAAAAATTGAAATCAAGAATTACCCACAAGATGAGAAAATCACTGAAAAAAATGAACTTTTTCAGATTTATGTCTTCAAAAATTGAAAACAAGAATTACCCACCAAGATAAGAAAATCACTGAAAAAAATGAACTTTTTCAGATTTATGTCTTGAAAATTTTAAAACATGGATTACCCACCAAGATATGAAAAATCACTGAAAAAAATGAACTTTTGCAGATTTATGTCTTCAAAATTTGAAATCAAGAATTACCCACCAAGATAAGAAGATTCACTGAAAAAAAATGGACTTTTGCAGATTTATGTCTAGAAAATATGAAATCAAGAAAACCCAGTTTTTCTTTGATATAAAAGGTGAAATATTAGAAGCAAATATGTGTGAAACAACAAGAAAGAGAACATCTACTTTGCAACTAGAAAGAGAGTTATTACCTGAAGGAGCTATACAAAATTGGGAGCACTTGGGAAAAAGAAAAGAAAAAAGAAAAGAGAGAAGAAAGAGAAAAAAGATGGATGGAAGAGATGCAGATTAAACGGTCAGTTTCGGGGTAGGAGCAAAGAAGGTTGATAAGGCTAATCTCTGTGGAATTTATAGCACAAGATTGGTGGAGTTTGAGATATGAAAATAGTGTTTTAATAATGGAAATGGAATAAAATATTTTGTAATAATATTTTATAGGGTGTGGATGAATACAAGTGCGTGGGGGACAACTACTGATTTCAGGCAGTGGTAAAATAAAAGAGGATTATTATTTTATAATTTAGTTTGAATAAAGGTTGAGGAGCGTTTAGGGTGAATTGACTATACATTTAGACATATGAATATGGTAAATTGGTGATAACAATATGAATTTTGATTAAAATATTCCCTTTCCATAAATTTAAAAGTTAATTTTTAAAAATTACTATAATTCTTGGGAATCATATTATTGTTAAAATGTTCGCATCTAATTTGGCAGCCGAAAGTTCAATTTTAAATGTCTCGATTGAATAGTTAAAGAATGTCGTATGATCATAAACAAAATGGTTTCATCCGGATAAAATATTCGCACGGAGATGTTTGGATTTTTTTTTTCGTCATGTGGTACGGATTAATTACTTTAGATTTATGATTTTTTAACTAATTTTTAAAATTACAAAGGAACAAAATTAATTCGTTATTTTTTCAATAATTTACCCATATTAATAGGATTACTAAATAAAAAGTAGATCTTGGAGCTTTATATTACTACAGTATTATGCAAGTGCTTTGTGACATTAGAGGTATGGTGGGGCTAACGTGTAAGATTTTTAGGGTTTCTTTTATATTTTTTTAATGTCTTGCCAGGCTTATATTTTTTGACTAATTGCTTATATACTAATTATTGATATTTTTGTGTAATAGTGGTATCTTACTATCTTGATTTGCGACAAAGAAATTCTCTTTGAAAGGATTAGTCAAACTATTCAAAAGTAATCTTCATTGCAGGACTAAATTAACTAATTAGGAGTGCAATTTTATAAGAGTAGTGTAAAAGTAAAATCGTTAGATTATTAGAGAGTTAATTCAAAAATTATACTATAACCACTTAATTAGCAATAAAAAATCTAAATGATAAAAATGAATTAACTTAATTAGTAAGATGTTTCTTTTACATTCAACATGTCGAAGTTCAGTTTATCATATGGGTAAATCAACAAATAGAGAATTATTATTAATCATTTTTAAAAAGAACAATATAGAGAATAACAATGAAATTAAAAATTTTCTTCTATCATCCTATGGTGAATTTGATACTGTGAAAAATCATATGTGTACATTATTGTTAATGAATTCAATAATATTGTCCATTCATAAGAAAAGATATCGTTTGATTGAATGTATCTCACAAATGCAACTATAATTTTTTTTTACCATGAGATAATTTAGAAAAAAAAATTTAAACTTCATAATTTTTTTAGCTGATAATTCCTAAAAATTGCACTTATATTTACCATATATTTTTATATAATAAGTTCAAGAATCAAGATTCCTAAATTTACAAGAACATCAAATTTTACTATTCCCAAAAATAAAATACTACTACCATATATGCATATATGCACTCAATAATTCTAGATATTATAATATTATCATCTTAAATACACGAAATAAATATACACTTACTTGATTAGTAACAAGCTATTAATAGTCCAACTCCACACCATCGAATATTTGTAAAAAATTTGGAAAAATATTCTAGAGATTTGCCCTCAAAATATCAAGAGGTATAAATATATAATATTCTTTTTACAATATAAAATATCTGACACGTACAAGTAAGGCCGGCCTTCAATGGTGGGAATAGACGTCCTAGAATCAAGAGCTAGGACAGTTGTTGCTTTAGGTAGTTGTACCTTGGGAAGTGTACATTTATGAAGTGATTAATTAAATTAACATTATTAATTAGTAGCATTATTGAATAGCCAACGTTACAATTGTTTTTAAAGTATTATTACTACGGCCAGTTATAGAGAAATAGGTGGTGCGAGACTGCGAGAGTTACGACTATAAACAATTAATCTATTAATTAATATAGATTATTAAAGACAATATTAAATCTTGTGAAATAATATCTAATTTGATTTCCAATTTTGATCAATGGTGTCGTTTTCAATCTTTACTAGTAACGTTTTTTCTTTAAATGGTGGCCAAAGTTTGGCCTAAAAAGGCAGCAACTTTATATTCTGTGAAAGTGTATATTATCATTTACTATAAATATAGATAAGTGGCCTTATTTTTCCATAGTTTAGTTATATTCGGTCGTTTTTAAAAATGGATTAATAGATATTTAATTTTTTAAATTTGGCCAAATTCTGGTTAATCTTGAAATCGGAATATTGAACTATGAAGTTTTAACTTTTCTCCATTATCTCACTTATTCACAAAATATTATCTTTTGATGATGCTCGAAATGTTGATTTTTACTAAAATAAATATTTTAATTTTTATTTCTTCTTTTTTTTCTTGTTCTACTTAAACAATGTTAATTTTAACATCACTAAAAGATGTTGATTTTCATATAAATGAGATAAATGAGAAATTTTAAATTCATGATTTGATATTTTAAATTTAAAATTTATGTAACTAACCAGAAATCACCTAATTTTCATAATTTAATTAACTGTTAATCCGTTCTTATCTTTTAAATATTACTTCCCTTGTCCCATAGTAGAAGACACACTTGGAGAATGATACGAGATTTTAGAACTTGTTCTTTTCTATGTTAGGTGGAGAGAGAAAATAATATATTTTTTTAATATGAGAGATAATTTTAAAAAAAGAAAAAGAAATGTGACATCATTTATAGGTCAAATTAAAAAGGAAAGTGTGACGATATCTAGTATGGGACAGAGAGAGTCTATTATTAAAAATTTGGTGCGTGGGTATGGAATGCAAAAGAAAAAATAGTATTTGAAATTCATTTTAAGAAAGTGGTTATGTTGAATATAATAAAGGGAATATGACTTTATTCAAGATTAGTATACCTTATTTTTGTTACTTTATTTTTGTATATACATAGGTGATTTTCACTTCTAAATTAGATTGCGTTTCATACTTGTATGTTTCGTGGACTTGATTGGACTTGGACTTATGAATTTAAATCGTCCACGATTTATATTAATAAGGTCATTTTCAGTGGCTATCAGCCTATCAGCATCTTCCAGGTTAGAACTTTTGTTATTTAGAAATTGTTTTCTTTTAAAAATATATAATTAGTAATTGACTATTTATCTTTACATATTTAATTTAAAAGTAATAATACCATGTCGGTAAATAAACATACTGTTTATTTAGATGTTCCATGATGTTCATAAGTCATAATTTAATTTTTTTACCATGGACGACGTTACATTTTAATATTTTACCATCCCAATAATTTCACTCAATAAAAATTGTTTTAAAAATTCTCTAAATGCACGGAAAAAAGGGGTTGTGCCTCATGGAATTCATACAATTTCCCATATTAAATATATTTATAACCCACAATTTAATTTAATTTAATTTTGAAATTAGTCTAAGCTCCATCATCTTTTGCTAAAAATAATCAGCGAAATTGGCTCAAGATTCCTTCATTTTTATAAGAAAAGGTGTCTTCCAATGTGTGGACAAGATCAAGATCAATTGATTCGTGATGCCATCAATAATTTAGTATGTGTGGTGGATCATTATGTATGTCTGCATATTACAGAAAATAAATAAAAAAATTATGTACGAAATTAAAATATATGTACGAAACTCATAGGCTGCTTCATGCGGTCGTCTATTTATTTAATCTTATAGCATTCTATAATATAAATCAATTTCTATTAATCTAATTTAAATCGAACATGCAATTTAGAGTTTAGCTGGAACCCACGTTAAGTAATCCCATAATATTATTCCATGTTGAGAGAATTTGTAATAGAAATCCACAAATTAACACTAAATAATTGTAATCAACTAATTAGTGATGTTTTTCCCCTAGATTGTCAATCGCTTTCATGTCTTATACACAAGATTTGATATGTTCTATTTTAGTTGGGAATTTTATTTATCCATTTAAAATTTCTATGATACTTGCGTAATTTTTAAGGATAATGGAATAATGGGTTGTATCTTTTTATTTGGGGATAGTCTGAAAAAGGTAGTACTCCTATAAGATTTCATATTATAACCATTTGAGAGTTTAATTTTGTTTATTACTAGAATATATTTCATACCATTTCATGTAACAAATATATTTTTAAACTTTTTTTTGATACCTTGAAGATTTTAACTTTTAACGATTATGTAAATTTACACTTAATTTATTTTACCGTTTCGTTTTACCAAAAATTTGTTCATTGACCTTCTTGGCTAAGGACTGAAGTCAAGTTGGTAAGTGACAATTTCATAAATGAAATATTTAATGAATATATTTAATATTTTCTATATCCGAATATTTAATAAAATGCATTTATACAAAGCGGTTGCAAACACAAAAAAAGTATTTTGATAAATTGTGTTTAAATTAGTCACACGACTAAAACGTTAATGAGTAAAAATAATTTGTTACTATGCACAAGAAAATAAATTTATATAATTAGTATTTAATTAAATACATAATCTCAATCGTAATCCTTCGTATATATAAAGATAATATCTGTTGACCGTTAGCTTAATTTGGTAGGACGTAAAAACTGTAAATTACATACCAACAAATTAAATATCTCTTAAATGAAATTGCTAAAATGAGAATATGATGAAATCACAAAAACAATTATGGATATATTTTTTCCGATCTTAATCCATTTTAGCAATAATGAATATTACACATTTCACTTGTCACTCAATGATGACATATTTGATGATTTCTCCTACGCAAACGAAGTGTGTGATTTTTAAAATTTCTGTTATGTTTGTATCATTGTGTGATAAGCAATGCTTACATGTAGTGAACTTTTCGTTCCAATTTAGGGAATATTTGATGAAGAAAAAGTGCTCCTAATTATGAATTGATAAGCAGAGTTCATACAAAACACACAAAATTTATGAATTGATATGCAGAGTTCATACAAAATACACAAAATTTATGAATTGATATGCAGAGTTCATACAAAACAATGACAATTTTCGAACAATAATAATGTTGATCACAACATCAAAAGTATATTCTCTGTCTAGAGATGTTTGATACTAGAGATGTTTTGGATCCTTATATTCTCTGTCTATTTCCTCATTGATTTGGGATAATTCAAATAAAATCACTATTCTAATTTCTAAGGATTGGAAACCAATTAAATTTTCCATATAATTAATTTCTCTCCTACACTAGTTTCCAATATAATTTATCCCCATTTATTGGGTTTGCATAATTTCAACAAACATTGTAAATCAGCCCATGGCGCCACTTAAACAGCTGGTACGAAAATTATCAAATATAGTTTCAACTAATTCGACTTAGCATAATTAATGATTTAAACCTAAATTCAGTCCATACCTACAAATTGAGGGCTATCATTCATTCAATTCCCCTACCAAATCAAATTCATAATTAATTACTCCATATGAAACTGAAATAGATTCAATATAGGTATGAAAATTGCTGAGTTGAAGAGAAAAACCCACCGAAAAACCGACTATATCTGCCCGAGATAAATATAAATATCGGACTTTGAAAGAGGAGGAGAAGAAAGTAAGGATAGAGTTAATGTAAATGTTAAATTTTGAATTATAGGAAATTAGACCAAAACCTTCTAGTATGCAATAAATATCGGACTTTGAAAGAGAGGAAAAAAGTAAACATAGTGTTAATGTAAATGTTAAATTTTGAATTATAGCAAATTAGAATTTGTATTGGATTTTGAAGTTGAAATTTCAATATTTAGCATGAAGTTAAAACTCGAATTCATTGAGAGTTTTGAAGCCCATTGTTGAAGTTGCCACATGTTATTGTCTTGTCGTATGATGTTTTTGGGTTGTTATCTTTTATTGTCTTGTTGTCATAAGTCTACTGAGTAGTTGAGTCGGAATTCCGTGTAACAAATTAGAAGCTTTGTAATAGTTATTGTCTAAACAACAAAAAATAACCAATAAAACAGTTAAAAGTAATCAATTAATTTTGAATTTCATCATCTATATATATATAAAATGCGAGTTTTGGCCTTATTTTAAAATATTTATAAATTATGAGATAAATTTGCAAATTTATAAAACATGTCATAATCAATGTAGAGCATGAAAGGTCATAAAATTAATTATAATTGTGCATTGATAATTCAGCCATGGATATCAATTTATAGAATGGGGTTACGACTTACGAGTCCTAAAAGCAGCTACAAATTTCCAACTGCATTCTACAAAATAATTATAATAAATGTGCATGGAAGTTTAGTAACTGTGATTTAGATTTAATAGGTCCTATACAATTCAAAGTTTCAAACATTTAAGTGGACAGTGATTTCAAAAACTAGCAAAATATAGCAACAATATATCATTTGTCATACTTCAAAAAACAGTAAAATAAAATAATGTGGTTTAATTAGCAATATGTCATTAATCCTTAGCCACAATATTTGTAACCGCCAACAATCGCAACAATATATGTCATTTTGTCATATACAAATATATAAATTAGTCGTTTAAATAACAGTTACAAATTCATAATTCTAAAAAATAAATTTTATTTTGACTTTACAGTACAACATAATGACCATATTAATGACCATTGATGTTATAAATAATGGCTAATGTTGAATGCACGACTCTATAAATACAACTACAAAAACTTAACTCAAAATCATTAGGAGTGAGGTTAGCCTATCTACATAACAACAAAAATTGTTGAATGCTCAACGTCGTCGCCATGGTTCGCTAAGAGAATGTGATCTCCTCAAGTGAGGGGTAGGACATGCAGAATCAAGCAAGAGTCTCAAACATGCAAAAACGAGTAATCAAGAAAAAACCCTGATAATAATCTCCTGAAGAAAGGACCGATGGTTTACCGTCCGACCTACGGTGCGGAAACAAATATGAAGAATGAAATGGCAGTGGTGGTGGTGCAGAGGTAGAAGCCGTGAGTAAGGGCTGGTGGCAACGAGCTTTACCTATTGCCGGCAGGTTGGATTGGCAATGGAGAGAGAGTTTTGAGAAATAGATGAGATGTAAAATTTGAGATTCTATATAGTTTTGAAATTTGAGATTTTATTTTTTCAAAATAAGACGGATTAAATGGGTGAAATGTTGACTTATTGACAATTAATGAGATTAGTGGGTGTCAATCCATTCTTAATTTATGGGATTGATGAATGAACAATTTAATATGTCCATATATGATTATATTTTGAATTTTCTATCTTCCATAATATTAATAATGTCAATTATGTTGTTTGAATGTTCTTTCTAAAGTTTTTGCCGTTTTTTATTCTTCATAATTAAATAAATTACCTTTATACATACTACTCTAATTTTGCAATTTATTAATATTTAATAATTAATTAAAATAAATGTATTATTTATTACTCCGTTGGTGTTTAATTTAATATAGTAAAAAAACTCACCAAAATTTGTGTTAATATTTAAATTTATTTTATTTTTATTTTTAAAGTTCGTATAACTATATTGTTTTTCATATTTTTTTATTAATCAACAATATGAATATTAACTCGAGAAAAATAAAATGGATCGTGCAACGCACAGGTGTGATACTAGTCTTATGAATACCTAACTATCATTTTCAAGAAATTAAGAAAGGGCAAATATAAAAAAAACTTATTTATAAGAGCATCTCTAATAGCGGCTAGCCGATTCGCATCGCTAGCCGGTCGGCTAGCCGAACTACTGCAACCGGCGAGCGCCGAATCGGAGAGAAACTAGGCGAGCGCACGCCGATTTCCAGGCGCTGGCCGATTCGCTCGCCGATGTGCTGACCGCCATTGCAGGCTGGCGATCGGCGAGCGATCGGCCAATGCAATTTTTTATTATTTTTTTAAAATTTTTGAAACACTATATATTCGCGATTTTCACGTCATTTTCATTTGCACCACTTGTTTTAACGAGTTTTCTCTCTATCTAAATTTCTGTACAATAGCAACATCGAGAGATGGACAACAACAACGAGTCTACTCCGGCGACGAGCAGGTCTCAGACTGCCATGGTACCCGTGGGGGCTGGATGGGGGCAGATGGGCGGGCAGATAGGCGGGCACTACAACATGTACCCTTGGCAACAGTTGATGGGATTGATGGCGGGTGGGTAGGCGATGCCGGGTGGGGGGCAAGCCAGGGGCAGGCAAACAATGCCGGGTGGGGATGTATGCCGCAGATGACGCCGCAGATGATACAAGAGATGATGGGGATGATGCCGGTATGGCGGGGGGTGTAGCCCGGGATGCAGGGGTCGTCGGGGAGGGACACGGTCTACCGTCCCACTCTTGACTTTTTGACGACTTCGTCTCACACATCGACCCCGGTGGAGACGCAGTTCACTGGGGATGAGACTTTCTCATTACAGGAGTTGGGGATCGATGTCGAGGAGACGGACACTCCCGTTCCAACGGGAGGAGTAGAGCGCGAGTTCGGGCCGCGCCAAGAAGAAGAAGAAGAAGAAGAAGAAGAAGAAGAAGAAGAAGAAGAAGAAGAAGGGGAAGAGCAAGGTGGTCGGCGAGTAGTCGCAGCCGGCCGGTTGACGACACCACCCCACGGAGGAAGTGGACGGACGATGAGAACGTCGCCCTGTCCAAGGCGTGGGTGTCGGTTTACGACGATCCCCTGGTTGCAAACAACCAGAGGATCGTCAACATGTGGGCTAAGATTAGAGCAGCCTACAAGAGGAACTGCCCGCATGGAAAGGACTACACCGAGGAGGAGTGCCGGAAGGCGTGGGAACGCATCAGGGCCGCGGTTGGCCGATTTTCGGGCTTGTACGCCAACACCCTCCGCATGCAGGACTAGTGGGCAGACTGAGGAGGACTGCCGGAGGATAGCGGAGAGTTAGTTCCCCGTGTCGGGACTTATAAGGAATTCACCTACCGGAACCGGCTATCGGGTGCCGAAGGACTCCGAGAAGTTCCGGGTGGGGGTCGATGCTGGGTGACCGAAGAAGCAGAGGCCGAACTATTCCGGCGACATGGGCGGTAGCGGCGACGGTTCCCACGACCTCCCCCCGGATGCCGAGGAGTTTCCGTCCCTCCATCGTTTGCTCGCCGCACTCATCCGGTTGGTCAAAGGCGGGCGCAACGGGCAGCGATGGGGGATCCCCCCTATCGCCCCAGGAGGTCCAGTCGGCAACCCACCACCCGAGCTCATCTTCTTCTCGCGTCAAAAAACGCGGGAGCAGATGTACACGGTCTTCCAAGATTGGAAGGCCGCAACTGACCTATGGAGAAGAGGTTTCTTCACTCGATGCTCCAGAGCATGCTGGTCGATTTGGATGCCGTGAGGGCATAGTTGGGGGGCTCAGACGCGGGCTCAGATGCCACAAATGTGGAGGTCCCGGGTGGCGGCGGCAACGGCGGTGAGGACGGCAACGAGGAGTAGAGAGAGGCGGGGCTCGTGTGTGGAAGTGCGATTTATTTTTATTATGTAATTTTCTTAATCAATGTAATTTTTTTATATCAATGTACCTTTTTATATTTAAATGAAATTAATGAATTTCCCGTATATGTCTCGTAAATTCAATTCCGTAATTTGTCATAAATTTAATTCCATAAATTGAATTATTTTTACTGCGGCTAGCCTATTTGCTTAAAATGATGATGCAGTAGATGGAATTTTAGTGCTGATGACGTGGCAAGGAGGGAGAGTGACTAGCCTGTGGCTAGCCTATCTCCATTGGAGATGCTCTAAGGACATTGTCGATATGTTTTAAAGAATATGACAAAACTTAATCAGATAAAGTGGGGAGCTTGAGAGTACGGAGCACCAAACCCGATTCCCGTGATCCCAATTGGCGCTTGATAGTACTAAACACGATAACAAATTAACAACACAACTCTTATTTTGGTTGAAACAGATCCTGATGAGTTCTATGATTCGCGCTTGGTTGCTATATACTTCCCCCATCCGCCATTAGAAGTCCTGGTTGACCATTTTAGTCCGTCCGCCATTAGGAGTCCCGGTTTACTTTTACAATAAATGGTAGGTACAACTCACTTTCTACTAACACATTCCACTCACATTCTTAAAACCCGTGCCTAACAAATATATAAAAATAGCCCCACATTCCACTATTTTTTCTCACCCACTTTCCTTTATATTTTTTAAAACCTGTGCCTAACTCAACCGGGACTTCTAATGGCGGACGGAGGGAGTATGAGTATTTGAATAACTATTTCTCTGTGTTCTTTATCCTAAATTCATAGTGTGAAAAATCACGACCTGGTATTGGTATCTTCAACGGGCGTATTTAATTACAAATTGTAACGAACCGAATAAATATTTTAATTATGTTTTTATTATGGGCTTCTAGAATAAATGCAAGCAATTAGAACGTGACTTTTAACTGTGCTGAAAGGTTGCAATATTTCGGTACCTAACAAATGGACCACTTCCTACTTGAACGGTTCATGATTAAATGAAAAGTATTTTTCTAAAATATGATTTTAGTAACAAAAACACATTTCCACAAAACGACAGCGGATCGTGTGGGGTATGGGTGGAAAATCAAGCTTGAAAAGGAGGGAGAATCGGATTATATAAGATATCACTCAGTCGTATCTCTATGATAAACATCAAAGCATTATTTTGTACAGCCAATTTAGACAAATATAGGTGATTGTTTTTTGACCCAATTTATAATTAAAAGATCTATTTTTTTTATAAGAATAAAAGGCATATAAATAGTAGTATCACTGACCCAAGATAACTCCATTCTTAAATAATGCATAATTTTATACAGTATTATTTTATGTGTAAAATAGAAAAAAAATTAAATAGAAAATGAAAAAATTAGTAGTATGACAATATTTACATTTTAGAAATAAGTCATTTTCATCGTAAAAACTAAAAAAAAAAGTAATGTTTGTCGCGACACAAAGAATATTTGTTACTAGTTGAATTTAAAATTTTTAAAAAGAATTATATAAGCATCGTTAAAAAACTACTGCATAACTGCACAGAAAGATTCTCGAAGATTGAGCTGGACTTAAACGATGTAGTGTGTCTTAGTTCGCAAGATGTTTCTCTCCTTGTCCAATATAACAAAAATTTAAGTAACTACGACTATGTAATAAAGAAAAAACGTTATTAATTGTTTTTTTAGAAAGAGAGAAAAAATGCGTGTAAAGAAATTTTGGAGGTATGCCATTTCAATTAAACTAATTGTAGATGACAAATAATTAAATAATACTCTCTTTTATGCATATATGTATTTTAGTAGCAAAAGTAGTAACTGGTCATATTCTAGGGCCATGAGAGGTTAAGCAATACTGCAATGGTATGGGCCCAAACGGGAAGCAAATAAGCCAGGCCTATTTTTTTACTAAAGTTTGGCCCTTTTCAATGGGCTACCAAAGGCCCGTAACCAAAGTCTATGGATAAGGGAATATTCTAAAATTAATTAAAGCAATGATTTATAACCTTTTGTTAATATTAGTGGGGAAAAAAGGAAATATAATATTAAATTTTTTTATTAATATTTAAATATTAATAATTACGTGAAGCCCATTAAAAAATTAATCATTATTATAAATAAGCCCACTCAATATACTTAAATATGAAGTGAGGCAAAGTAAACCTAATTACAAAACCTTCTCTCTTCTTCTTCTTTCTCACGATCGTCAAGACTCAAGGTATGTCTCTATCTTGCTACAAAGTGTTTCCAACTTTATCTCCTTGTCAACATAGGATTATGATTTATTTTGGCTTAAATATATCCTTGTGTTTTTAATGTACAAGTAATTTTCCTCTTTCGTAATTTGCAATATAATTTCGTTGATAGGCAAAGGAAATCATCGTTCGCTCGGTCTTATTGTGTCCTCTGCTTGGAATCTGATAGAATTATGGTTATAATGAAGAAAGATTTGTATGTACCGCAAGAAATATGCAGAAATATCCTCGAGAGACTCCCGATTAGAAGCATTATAAGGTGTAAGAGTGTTTGTAAATCATGGCGCGATATGATACAAGGAAAAGTGGGTGAGTTTGCAATATCGTATACTCCGAAACCGTGCCTGGCTTATGTTCATCCTGACATGAGGGGTTACACGGTCTGCGATGAGGCCTTCCAACCACTTTTTCGATTCAGCTTGCCTCCTCAGAATGCAATTTTTGATTATCATCGTGTTATAATTGGTTCAATTAATGGTTTGATTTTGCTGTGGGATGGATTTGATGATAATCATCATAATCTTTTCACGGTCAATCCAATGACTTGTGAATATATTGAGCTTCCTCATCTACATGCACGTAGGCCCATCTTTGGGTTTGGAGTGAGCAAATTAAGTGGGCAATATAAGATTTTAAGCGTTGATGAATCTAGGTCGTCTCATGTATATACTCTAAGTAGAGGAGGAGGGTTGTGGAGATGTATCCCGACAGCAACAACAACTGTACTGCCTTGCGATGCACGGTTGAATAGAAGACCAACAACAGGAATGCCTTTTGGTTATGTTTCATTTTTGAACGGAAATCTTCACTGGTTGGCAATTGATTGCAAGAATAATATCTTAGTTTCTTGTTTTGATCTTGAAACTGAACTTTTTGCCAATTTTTCTCCACCTCCTTTTTATGATGGATATTCAAGTGATCTATATGGCTCTTATCAGCTGTGTATTTTGGATGATCGGCTATGCTTTTGTGATAATATGAGCGATATTTTTTGTATTTATTTGGATGATGGCCGAATATGGAGAACCAAATTCTTGGATAACGACGTTTTCCTTCTTCGATCCACCAACACAAAGTGCCTATGATATTGTTTTTCCACTCAAAGTTTTGCCAGATGATGACATACTCTTCAGTATTGGAGAGTGGCTATATATTTACTCCAAAAACAGTGAAGCTTTTGTGACATATGGTATTCTTCCACGTTCTCCTTGTTATAATTTGTTAAACTGGGCTATTTACACGCCAAGCTTTCTTTCGCTCAAAACCATTGGAATTCATAATGTTCAATCATTAAGTGTTAGTAGAGAAAACATTTCTATGTATTGACTTGTAATTTTGTAGATTCTTGTAGTGTTTTTTGTTACAATGTTCAATCACAATATCGAGCAAAATTGGTTTTGATAAATGTTAGCTATGGAAAAAATATTTTTGTATACACCAATATAAATTAAAATTATGCTAGCAGGTATACTTTTTTCTCGTCGATCATGTTTGGATCAAACCACAAACAGACATCAAAACTGAAAGAGAAGAACTATTAAATATAAGACGGTTGGCAAAGCTGAGACGCTCTAAATTTAATGTGAGAAAAAGGAATATACACAATATGAATGAGACTTGAGAGTCGAGACTAATTAAAGTGGGAACTATTTTCGCAAATAAAATGAACTTTAAAGGAAAACAAGTTAAAATGAACAACAAAATGACAAACTAGGCGATGCGAACAGAATACAAACAGTGGCGAGAAAATAAAATACTTTGCAAAAATAAACAGCTCCCAAGAATAAATTAAGTAAAAGGAAAGGAGCCAAATATTTTTTTTTATTTTCTTTCCCAAAATTTCAACAAACACTACTTCAAAGATTAAAATGTTAATAAGCTAAACTAGAACCGAAAACTAAAAGTTTTGAACATAAGAAATTTAAAAACTTCACACAAAACAATAACTAGCAAAGATTAAAAAGCTTGACAACCTAGAGCAATAAATACACAAAATGCTTCTTATGTTTTTTTTTTCTTTTGAATTGGAAGCCATGATAGAACTTCGTATACTTTTTTTTATTTTTTTTATTTTTATGAAATGGTATGCAAAGCGTTAGTCACTCAATATTAGTAAGTTTATACTTAAGAGTATAATATTAGGTCAAAATTGGTCAAGAATTCTAAATTGAATAACATTGTAAATGTTTCTAGTTGCATAAGGAGTATATATTGCTACCGTTCAACCTTACAATACAAAAGTTCATCTATATATTTCTAGACATACAAGCACCCTACGTCCTCTTCCGCCTACTCCTCTTCCTCCAAAATGCTTGTTCACTCATAGATATTCCTTCATGTGTTCTTCCCATACTGGGCCAACGAGCTTATACCATATGATTAGTCGATCCCTCAAGTTTCTCAAATATCAGTTCTTCTCACCATTATCAACCTTTCGAAAATGCATAGCATAAATGTGTTTGTACACTCTTATGTAGTGTTTCATATGCTATTCCTAAACTGGATTAAACTCAGCCTCGTATTTAATAATATAGAGAATGACATGGGTAAAATTTGGGAACTAGCAGTATCTATCTTAAGTTAAATTTGGGAAAAACCACCACGATAATAGTATTATATTTTGACTGATATGAAAAATTATCGAGATATTACATGAAAGAGAGAACTACCAAAATTGATCATCGATAAATTGTGGTTGAATATGTTAGAGTTTGTATACTAGAAATCACGTTTCGAGTGATTGAATACTGTAAAACTTTTATTCTATTTTTCAAGGAATAAAACAGATTATTTTTGTCATAATGTTAACATTATATTTTACATTTAATGGATGTTAATTGCATGGTTAAATGTATAAGTTAACTTAACAAAGTCTAAGTCTTTGTTTTAGTAGACCGGTTGTGGGCGGCGTCCACCTTAAGGTAACACGGTCAGTCCTAAACAAAGAAAAGAAGAATTTCACGACCTAAATGGAATTAGACTATTCATCGTGAAAGGTTGCAATGTCAGTCCGCATATTTCTAAGCCTTACTGAAATAAGATGACATTGGTGTGGTAAAGCACTGAACGGATCTAACAACAAGACTTGTTTTTGTGCTATCTACTGAAAGGCGAGGTCTTGATATATATTTATTTCTTAATCAATGTAGGCTAGCATTGAGCATACGGTATTGATTATGCATTACTTTGACTTATCAAATGGTGCGGGTTTTTCGTAACCCAATAATCCCGATATATTGGGTAGTGGTGATTAATATCTAGCGGTGCTAGGATTGCTATTATATTGAATCGTGCGCGAGGTGAGTCTCGTTTGATAATGTCCTCAAGAGGAGCGCGAAACAAGGTTTTATTATTCGGAACCTAGCTAGTTGGAGTTTGATCACTCTATGAATAATAAATAAGCGTTTCATGCTAAGTCCACTCTTAGAATTGATAAGAAATTAATTAATTAAGTCCATAGCATACATTAATTAATTAATGGACATTTTTATCTTACGCGCGGGAAATGAAAGTTAAAACGGAAACCCGGATTACTTATAATTTCGGATTTGGATGGAGAGAGTTCAATATTACTTCTGTAGTGGCTGCTCGTAATATTCCAATTAAAGCTTATATTAAATTGTGGGTTCAATTTAATTCATAAAAAGTAAATTGGATGAGCCAATTTCCAAAACCATCCATAGATCCCTGTCTGGGCCCAAAAAGAACTTAATATAAATAGGAAAATAAAGGAGACAAAAAAGAACACAACACATTATATTTCCACTTAAAATTTCGTCCCCCCCTATAGGAGTTGGGCGAATTTTTCTTCTCCTCCGTGGAGTAGAATTTCTGTCTTCTTTATTTAAGTCCTAGTATTCCGGTGAGATCAGCCCACACTGATATTGGAGTACAATTTGGGAACCAGAAAGAAGATCTGTGGTCTAGTATTCAAAACGTCACGTGGAGAAGTCGCTAGTCATCATCAATTCTTTGAAGAATTAATTAGGTATTATTTCTGCTCCGTAGAAAAACATATTTTAGGTTTCAATTATACTTAAAGCATAATTAATTCAAGTTATGAGCATGATACATGTGAGAATTACGCGAATAGATTTTATCTAAATAATCTGCTAAATAAATCTAATTATTATGTGATTTATTTGGTCGATTAATTATTAAATTATTCGAAACGCGCTTCCGCTGTCAGTTCCTTCAGAATATTCACAGTTTCCAATAAATTTTATCAGTAAAAATAGATTCCGGACATAGGAGTAATCACATTTAAGGTATTTTTTGTATTTTTTTTGACCTTTTTACCATTTAAAATTTTTGCTTAAGTGAAATTTTTATCAATTAAAATAATTCGCTAACATGCGCTATTTAGAGGATACACGCACTGGTTATTTATATCCTCAAAATAGTGCATGTTGGTGGCTGAATGCTGATAAACTCAACCGACAAATGCCCTAGAGGCAGGAATTTGAAAAATGGCAAAAATATTAGTATGAGAAATGTAAAGGGACTTCAATTGTGAAAATGTGATTACCCCTATGTTGAAGATCCGTCCATGGTAATAAACCTGATTTTTATAATTCACTCTATATAGAAACTATTAAAATGAAGAACCTAGAATACTTTAGAATATAATCTATACACTAGCATCATATGCACTCTTCAATTCGTTTCAAAATTTAATTCTATTTTTATTTTTTCGAATATATGACTAGATGTTAGAAATAACAACAAGGAACAAATATATATTACTAGTACTTGTTCTCATAAGCATAAAAATTGTATGGTATGAGTTTAAATATCGTGTTGCGTAAATCGAGTCACAAATTATTTTCAAATTTGCATTGTAAAATGCAATGAATAGATTGTCAATTGTGAAATCCCTACTGCTTAAGTTTAAGATTATTGAGGCAATATGGGCTTCGTAAGTTGTGAACTATATAAATTTTGCATAAGGCAATTTTCTATTTTATCAAGTTACATAGAAAAAAAAAAAAAATCAAAACTCAGCCTAACTTATATTCTAACGTGGATATGGGTATTGAAATATTTATAGAGTCACATTGTCTGTGAATTGACTGAGGGATAGTGTGTTAATATGCAAGCTAATGGTTTCGGGTTCAATATCACAATAGCATAATCTTTTAAATTTATGTTTATTTGCCTATATAAAAATATACTCCTAATAATAGAAATACGTCTGTTAATCTAACTAATCAGATAATCAATCCCATACTCCCTCCATTTCAAGTTACTTGAGTCGTAAACTATTTTGGATTGTCCCAAGTTACTTGAGTCATTTCTCTTTTTAGCTAAAGGCAAAACATCTAAGAGCATCCGCAGCGGTGGAGTTTTGCCGTCCGTCCGTCCGTGCCGCTGAGCACGAGCTCGTCCGTCCGCCGCTGCGAGCTGTCCGTCCGTGCCAGCGGCACGGCGCTGCTCTTAGCTAAGAGCACGTCCGTGCCGCTGAGCAGCCATACGTGGCGTCTTCTTATTGGCCAACGGCATAGCCGTTGGCAAATTCGATTTTTATTTTTTATTTTTTAAAAAAATCATAAATAATTCAAAATAATACCAAAAAATAGAAAAAAATATTTTTGGATTCCCAAAAAAATAGAGCCGTTTATAGACTTTTTTTTTGGATTTTTGTGATTTTTTTTAATCCCAAAATCATCTATAAATACACACATTCATCATCCACTTTTCACATCAAATTATCTCTCATTCATACTTTTTCATACTAAATCATCTACATCTTCCTCTCTCACCCAAACTCTCTCTAAAAAATTCAAAAATAGATTTCACCAATCTCATTGCGGAAGCGGAGCGCGAAGAACAAGAATATTATGAACAATATCGTGCCGCCTATGAAGCCTATGTCGCCGCCAATAACCCCGCCCCTCCTCCTCAACCAACTAGAGCAAAACGTCGCTACATCCCTCATGATCGAGAGGGAGCCCATGAAAGGCTCGTTGCCGACTATTTTTCCGATCAGCCGCGGTATCCAGAAGATTACTTTTGGCGCCGTTTTTGCATGTCAAAACGATTGTTTATGCGTATTGTCAACACATTGTCCATCCGCGTTGAATATTTTCAAGAAGGTGCAGACGCAACCGGTCGGCAAAGTCTCACGGCGTTGCAAAAGTGTACTCGTGCCATCCGACAACTTGCTACTGGGCAAACGGCTGACCTCTTCGACGAGTATTTGCATGTCGGTGAGTCAACTGGAATCCTATGCCTCAAGAGTTTTTGCGACGGCGTTCGTTCTGCTTTCGGCGAGGAATTCCTTCGGGCACCCACCACCCGACGATTGTCAACGGTTGCTTCGTCTTCACGAAACAGTCCACGGTTTTCCCGGTATGCTAGGCAGCATTGACTGCATGCATTGGAAGTGGAAGAATTGCCCGACTGCTTGGAGGGGGCAACACTTAAGCGGCCACAAAGGAGGCGGCCCAACGCTTATCCTTGAAGCGGTCTCCGACTACCGCCTATGGATTTGGCATGCATATTTCGGTGTTGCCGGATCTAACAACGACTTGAACGTGTTATATTCTTCACCACTCTTCGATGATGTTTTGAATGGTGTAGCACCGGCGATCGACTTCACCGTCAACGGAAATGCATACCACATGGGTTACTATCTCGCCGATGGTATCTACCCAAGGTGGTCGACTTTTGTGAAGTCGTTCAGCAATCCACAAGAGCAAAGACGGATTCTTTTTGCGCAGCGTCAAGAGTCTGCTCGGAAAGACGTCGAAAGAGCTTTTGGTGTCCTTCAAGGCCGATTCAACATTGTGAAGTCCCCTTCTCGGCTTTGGTACGTTAAGAATATCGCCGACATCATGTACACGTGTATTATCTTGCACAACATGATTATAGCCGACGAAGGACCGATGGCGGCTAACTTTTACGACGAGGATGAAGCCGGAAGCTCAACCGCGAGGTCTCCCCCACGCCGAGGTGTGCATACGACGGTGAACGAGAGGATGGAAAGAAGACACACAATGCGCGATACAAGAGCCCACACTGAGCTACAAAAAGATCTAATCAATCACATTTGGGCGAAATTCGGCAACGAGTAGTATAATTTTTAATTTTTAGGATTTTAATTGTGTAATTTTTAATTTTTAGGATTTTAATTATGTAATTTTTAATTATTTTGTAATTTGTAATAGTATTTCGGGTATTTTTAATGCATTTTAATATCGTGGAAATGTTTTTATTTAAATTGAATAATAGAATGGTGGGACCCTTGAGCTTGTCCTTAGCTAAGAGCACGGATGTGGGTGTAGTGCTCTTAGCTAAGGACAAATAGTAAAAGTGGGTCCAGGCCCACTTCCGTGCTCTTAGCTAAGAGCACGGATGGGGATGCTCTAATCACATCTACTTTATTCTTTCTTTTACTTTACCTTCTATTATTTATTCTCTCTTATGGAGTACTTTATTTTACTTTATTTAACTCACTAAACACAACTTTCTTAAATCTTGTGCCGAAAAGAAACGCCTCAAGTAACGTGAGATGGAGGGAGTATATTAGTGGTGAGTTCATGAACAATGAATAGGAGTAATACAAATAATTTGTAGAGAAACACATCATAGTGATCAGTTTCTTACGCTCAAAACGTTAAGTGGTTCACATTGTTCAATCATTATGCCAAAATATATATTGGCAACTTGCCATAATTTAATCATGCTTCATTGCTATATTTAATAATTTAAACAATATATTTTCATAGATTTATGTACTTTTGTCGATTTTTGTATTATTTTCATTCACAATTGGATTTAGTACTCACGTTTCAGAATTTCGAGAAATTAATTAACCAATATTTCAATAATTAAAGTGTGAAAATTTATTCTTAAATAAAATAATTTTGTTAAGTTCAAGCTTAGTTGTTTAAATACCAATAAAAAAAGGCCATCTTTTTCGCTGACACTTCACTTCCTTCTCTCTCCCGCCGCCGCTTCATCCCGCCGGAGCCGCGTCGCCGCAATTGGAGCTTAGTCAAAATAGCTACGTCTGCTGCAAAATTGGCTTCGGACACTGTTCGAATCTTCGAACAAAGTCTAATCTTACTGATAAAATCATGTAAGACGTCGAAACACCTCCAACAAATTCAATCCCAGATCCTAATCAACGCCACCGATCACAGCAACCACATCGTCACCTCTCATTTCCTCGCTAAATGCATCGATCTGAGGCAAACAAACCACGCCCGCCAAGTGTTCGACCGATTGCCTGACCGAAGGCACACCTCGCTCTGGAACGTAATGTCAAAAGGGTATCTCCAAAACGACGCCTTTAATGAGTGTGTGGAGTTATTCCGTGACTTGATGAGGGAGAATGTGAATCCCAATTGCTACACATTGCCTGTGGTGTTGAAGTCTTGCTGCAAGTCATTGGGTTGGAAGGAAGGGGAGGAGGTGCATTGCGTTGCTGTCAAGAACGGTTTTGTCTCGAATACTTACGTCGGCACTAATTTGATCGAGTTTTACTCGGGGGCAGGGCGCGTGGCGTGTGCGTACAGGGCTTTCACTGAGATGGTGGATAGGAATGTGGTTTCTTGGACTGCGATGATAGCGGGATATGTTGCGAATCATGATCTCGTTTCAGCGAGGAGGCTCTTTGATCTGGCTCCAGAGCGAGATGTCGTGTTGTGGAATAGGATGTTTACAGTTCACATAGAGTTGGGAGATATGGTGGAGGCGAAGCGCCTTTTTGATATGATGCCGTGTAAAGACTTGATGGCTTACAACACTTTGTTGAATGGATATGCGAAGAATGGGGATGTGGAGCGTTGCCAGAGGCTGTTTGAGTCGATGCGGGAGAGAAATCACTTCTCTTGGAATGGATTGATTGGAGCTTATGCACAAAATGGGCAGTTTCTTGAGATTCTCGATGCTTTTAAACGGATGGTGAAGGAGGCGAATGTGCAGCCTAATGATGCGACGCTGGTTCATGTGCTGGCCGCCTGTGCAAAACTAGGCGATCTCGATTTTGGGAAAAAGGTGCATAGACTTGCTGAAGAGTATGGCTATGAAAGGAATGTTTATGTTTGCAATGGCTTGATAGATATGTATGCGAAATGTGGATTGGTGGAATGTGCGATTCGTGTATTCGAGGGCGTGGTTGAGAAGGATTTGATAACGTGGAACACAGTCATAAACGCCTTAGCTGTGCACGGCCATGGAGGCGAAGCTCTGAGTGTTTTCCGCAAGATGAGAGCCTGTGGAGAGAAGCCGGACGGGATCACTTTCATCGGAATCCTCTCTGCTTGTTCTCACATGGGATTCGTCCGAGACGGATTGGCCTATTTCCACTCCATGACCAATGAATACGCGATCCAGCCTAGAATCGAGCACTATGGCTGTGTGGTCGACCTCTTGGCGAGAGGAGGGCATCTCGCGGAGGCTGTGGAGTTCATTGAGAGCATGCCGGTGGACCCCGACAGTGTGATGTGGACGGCCTTGCTTGCAGCCTCGCGGATTCACAAGAAAATCGAGTTTGCTGAGCTCTCGCTTGAGAGGCTGATTGAGCTCGATCCCCACAATCCTGCAAACTACGTGATGCTGTCGAACGTGTATGGGGAGGCCGGGAAGTGGGAGGCGCGGGCGAGGGTGAAGGTCGCAATGAGAGACACCGGGTCTAAGAAGGTGCCCGGGTGGAGCTCGGTCCGGACGGAAGATGGTGGTGTGGCTGAGTTTTATTGCTTTGATGAGAAGCATTCAAGAAGTGAAGATATATATCTTACATTGAGAGGATTGACAAAGTTGTTGAGGTTGTTTGTATACAAATTTGAGGAGATCATGGAGTTTCACCTAGAAAGTTAGACTCTATAGTTGTGTTATTTGATATTTATTATTTTTGTTTAAATTTTGGAGTTATATAGTAATTTGTGCCATATTTTTGGATTTAAGATGTTTATCGACAATAATTTGGTTATAGACTTATAGTTTATGTTTTTATTATTAAGGGTTATTGCTCATGAAAATCACAAAATTTGAATAAATTTTGAAACTTTTAAAAACTGAATGATTAATCACGAATTGCCAAAAATACTCAATTGTCCCATTTGATCAAATTTGTTTTATTTTATATTTCTCTCTTTTTAATTTCTCATGCTCAAAAGAACATCGTTTACTTATCGTCACAATAATACACATTACACAACTATTCATTGACATCACTAAAATTTCATGTGTGCATGCACCAATTTAGTATCAAACTTATACCAAAACATGTTAATATGAGCACATTAAGAATATTTGAAACTTCATGATTCATCATTCAAATTTGAAAGGCAGAGGAAAAAAAATTTGTCCAAACTTTAATTTTATAGACAATTAACAATTAATATAATAGTCTATCATATATAATTTCATCATTTTTTCAATTCCAACTGCAACCTTTTAATGGAAGTCTTCAATTGTTTTATCTCGGCATTTCCAATGTATTTTAATCTATCATTGGTTTATGATTTATGGTTTTACAAACATAATCTTCTATGCTAGTCAGTAGTTACATTTCAAATAAAATAAATAAATAAAAATGATGGATTTATCAACAAAATTTTGCAATAATGAACAATAAGGATCAATTTTGTCTCATCATTTAAAATATTTCCCTGAAATTATCCTACAGTTTAAATAATTATCAATTAATAGAAATATCCTACAGTTTAAGTAATACTAGCTTTTCGTAGAAATCTTTTCATATTTTGGAATAAATTGTCTTGTAAAACATTTATAGCTATCAAAGTCGATGGAATAATCAAACATATATTTAGTACTACAAGTTCAGTAGTACTACATTTTGTGATAAAAAAGTTTTTGTGTACACGTGGAATAAACACATTTTGTGCAGAAGTAATCAAACGTAGGGTTTCTTTTTTTTTTTTGGGAATATAAAATACACAAAAAAAAAAGACAATACCCAACCTTTTGACCTCAACTTAACTAGTAAAAGGAAAAGCATCTACAAATATTTATTTCAGAAAATACTCCTTCGATATATTTGTTGAACATACGAAAAATACTACAAAAATCAATAGAAGTGCGAAAGGAAAAATGAAACTAAGTAGTACATGTTTGGCCTAATAAGAGTTTAATAATTAAACATTGTTAATTCCCATGGCGGTGAGCGACAAAAAATTTGGGATATAATGAGTGATGCTAGGCAAATTACAAAAGAAAGATCGTCGAAGAAGACCATATTTACTGAATGCTCTAGTGTCTTTCGAGTGGATCAAAAGTTGATTTTGAATACTAATCAATAAGTCACCATTTGTCAAAACTTTAAGCGGGAGAACAATTGAATGTGCATCTGATGGAAGGGTATTATTTGGTGGTTGGTCGAAGCTATATTCAATTATCCAAGACTCTGAATCCCTATAGTTGTTCATCTTCCAAATAGCAACATGCGAATGATGTGATATATCACATACACATAGTTGATCCTCCAAAATGCATAGCTGATATGAACCATAAGTATCGATCGTGTACCGAAGATTGCGAGGAGGAGGCGAAAAACTTGTAAGAGGAGGAAGCGAAAACCTTGTAAAAAGCTCGGTTTCAAGATCAAAGCAACAAATCACGAAATTATTCTTCAAGTCACATGCCGGCCAGTGAAGATTTCCATTAAAAAATAAAGTATAATCGAGAAGTGGATTAGTTCTCTTTGATATGTCAGCCAATCTAGTTGATACATCTGTTGGGATGCTTCTCCACAAGCATCCTCCTCCTAGAGTGTATATGTCACAACACCCAGATTCATCATAGCATAAAACTTTATATTTCCCACTTAATTTGCTAACTCCAAACCCAAATAAGCACCTATGTGTAGACGAACGAGGAGGAAGTTGAATACATTCACAAGTCATTGGATTGACTACGAAAAGAATATTGTGATGGTCATCCCATCCATCCCACAACAAAAGTAAACCATTAACAGAACCAATTATAACACGATGGTAATCATGAGTTTCATCATGATCGTGATATTGATCGTGAGGAGGTGGCAACCTGAATCGGACAAGAGGCTGACAGGCCTCGTCGCAGACTGCATACCCCATCTTGTCTCGATGAAGGAAAGCCATACCTTTTGGAGTATATGATGTCGCAAATAGTCCCCCTTCGCCTTGTATTAGATCGTGCCATGATTTACAAACACTTTTACAAGTTACGATGCTCTTAATCGGAAGTCTCTCTAGAATATCTCTCCATATTTCTTGCGGTAGACACATAGCTTGCTTCATTATAACCAGAATTGGGAAAAAAAAGACTCTGTTTTGTTGTGCAACTCGTACATATATAACATGGAAATAAAGCTTAGTATATTCTTAAGCAACTCGTGCATATTTATATAATAAGATCTGGGAAGATATCCCTATACAAAGAAATAATTAGAAATCACTAACATGGAAATTAATCTTAAATATATAAGGAATTATGTAAATCCTATAGGAAATAAGTCTAAATTTAAGGAAATAAAGATTTGTCTCGATACGTAAATCAAAAATATAAGTAATGATGTAAATCTTAATGGGCATAAGTCTTAAATTTAAGGAAATAAAGATTCGTGTCTATTTATAATAACTTAGAAAAGCAATTCAAAATTAAATTTATAAAATAATAAAATATAGTACATGATTAATTGTAAAAATGAATTTATACCGTATTACCGTTCTCATAGACAAGAAAAAGATGTTATGAAAAGGTAATCTCTTATTTCAAAAGCCAAAAGTAGGGATAATTTCATAAGTACTTCCGAAAGTATGATATTTGTATCAAATTGATTACTAAAGTTTGATTATATTAGTTTCAAGATGAGTACTAAGCTTTATACTTCATACCATCTATGATTAAATTATATTTTTAAATTATTTTATCCCTCGTACAATTAATATATCGCATCACATTTTCTTTTCTACGTATGTTAATTTAATACATCATTATTTATTCCAAAGAAGTTTTAATTTAGTGTAAAACCTTAACGTAGTAGATTTTGTTTGTGTAAAATGATGATTGTAAACTAAGTTAGTGTATCAAACCACAACATTTATTTCTTAATATTCAATAAATATTTGGCTTTTAGTGTTGACGTTGAATTGTATATTTATGACCTTCTATCAACGAGGACCCTTAGATAGTTAGATTTATGAGTTGATTCAATTTTAGTATGCAATTTAGCAGGCTTGTTTGCCTATGTATCACAGATTGTTTGATTCTCTCTGATTTCGTATCGCAGATTGCTTAGAACCGTATGTCGGGTTGTTTGCCTATGTATCACATATTGCTGTATGTATCGTAGATTGTTTGCCTAGGTTATCATTTTAACTATAATGTCATCATAGTGCTTAAGGTTGTCATTTTATTTATGACATCACCGTAGTGCTCCATGACTGCATGACAGTAGTATTATATATACTTTAATCGTTTTTATTTGTAACGTAAAAATTGGACTGACAATTTGGTGTTGGATGGAGTAATATTTATGAGTATGGTGGTGGATTAACAATTTTAGCTTTATCTTGTATCTCGTGACGAACCACTTTGATACAGAATATAAATAAAATAAATAAAATTGTAAATGATATTTTTCTTATATCATCCTCAAGAAATATTTTTGGTATGCATTTATGTTATATTCATAAAATATCTTTGTGAAAGGACATCAATTCCGATCCTAATCCTAAGATTCAATGCATAATGTATATTGTGACAGTAGTGATTTAGGTTCCAAATAAACGTATTCTTGTAAAAATATTGTGGAAATGTTTTTATTTAAATTGAATAATAAAATGGTGGGACCTTGAGCTTGTCCTTAGCTGAGAGCACGAATGTAGGTGTTGTGCTCTTAGTAAGGACAAAGAGTAAAAGTGGGTCCGGATCCACTTCCGTGCTCTTAGCTAAGAGTACGAATGGGGATGCTCTTAGGTTCCAAATAAACGTATTCTTGTAATAGTCCAAAATTGCAAAAATGAGCTCACCACCGATACATATATACACATAGTGAGAGAGATATGTGTTGAAATAATTGAATGAACAATTACATAAAGCTCTCTATGATGATTAACCGAGAACGATGGAGAAGGAGTATAAACTGTAGAGCGGAAGCGTACCTTGATCCATGATGAATTGAAAGGCGGAATTGCTTTGCAGCGGCTATGGATCTTCCAAACGATCAGAGACATTCTTCGCAATAGTCTGCCGAGAGAATACAGAAATATCGAATGTTCTTCTGACGTCTGGGGACCATAACCCTAGCTTATATTTATATTAAATATAAACCCTTTTATTTTCTATTCGGTCCCTCATCAAATAGAAAATCACTTTATGGTATCTACACTTATTTCCATAACAAAATAAATACACTTTAGCCCAAACTTTAATCTTTATTGGATCACTTTAATTGGACAACTGAAAGATAGCCATACACATTAAATTAGTCATGTGGAAGCCCAAATTTCTAACAATCTCCCACTTGGGCAACACATGACACCAAATAAATGTGTACAAACCGAATGAGCGCTCAAAAGTGCTATCACATAGTGTATTTCCGAACAATCTTATTATCAACCATATCGACATGGGACTAAAGGGGCAGTCACCATATTTTTTCATGATTAAACCTATCAGTAGTCACATATGCAAATATAATCAACAACAAATCAATTATGGAGTGTAGCATGGAAATTTCATGCAAGGTGATCATACATGCCTATTTCCAACTGGTCCTCCCAAAGTGAGATCAAACAAAAAATAATGGACAAAAACATAATACTTTAATTCTGCAAAGAATAACATGAGTTTATAACTTCATGTTCAAAACACAATATAGAGCAACAACCCTAACTACTCCCACTGAACGGAAGTACCCTTAAACAACATAACACCCATTTGGGCTACATGCCCATGAAAGACCTTGGGTGATAGTCCCTTAATGAGCGGATTTGTCATCATCAAATCCGTTCCCTTATGCTCTATATGCATTTGTCCATTCCGAACTCTTTATTTAACAACCAGGAAGCTCCTGTTGTTTTAGAATATAATACTGCAGAGTTATTGTCACAACATAACTTAAGTGGTCTTTCAATACCTTACAATATGCAACCTAGTGACAAAATTTCTTAGTTATATTCCTTAACTAGATGCCCCAAAACAAGTTACGAATTCTGTTGTCATGGCAGAAGTAGCTACAAGTGTTTGCTTAGCACTTCTCCACGAAATGGCTCTACAGCCAACAGACACACGTAATCTAAAATGGATCCTTTACTGTATTGGCATCTAATAAAATCAGAATAAAAATGCCTAAAGATCTCTCCAAATGATCCGATTTTTTGTATGCGAGCATGTAATGCTTAGTTCTCTATAAATATCTCATAACCTGTTTTGCTGCTTCGTAATGATCCATATCGGGTTATAGAGATAATTGCCCAACATATAAACAATTAAAACCAAATTGGGTCTAATACATCCTTGAGCACACATTAGGCTCCCAATCGCCGAAGCATATGGAACCTTCTGCATTTTCTAAATCTCAAGATTTATCTTAGGGCACTGAATGAGACTAGGTTTGTCTCCTTTAGTCATAGGGGTATTTCTTTACTTGCAATTATGCATCTCAAATACTTTAGACACTTTTTCCCTATATCCCTTCTGTGACAATCGAAAATTATTTCTTTCGATTCCAAATACAAAAGAGGCTTCCCCAAGATCTTTCATCTCAAATTTCTTCGCAATAAAATTCTTGGTGTTAGTGCAACATATCCTTATCGAAAATTATTTCTTTCGATTCCAAATACAAAAGAAGATGCATTTGCTCCCACTGAACTTGTGATACACACAACCATCAATAGCATTCTTTCTGAATCCAAATGAAAGAACTACTTCATAAAATTTGTGGTACCATTGACGAGAGTCTTAATTGTGGTTGTTGAGATTAACTTTAAATGATATCATCCGCATGAGATTGAATTTTTACAACAATATCATCTTAAGGTTCTTAATATGCTTCTTCTTCAATGATAGTAATTGATACCTGATCATTGTCAGAAGTACTAGTAGGTGTCTATATAGACTCCTCCTCAAAAGTAATGTTCCTTTAACACATTCTTCCCCCCAAACTCAACATCCTCAAGGAATTCTATATTTCTCGTCCCAAAAATTAGTTCCTTTTGTGGGTCATAAAATTTAAAACTCCTAAATTTTTCTGGAAGACCAAAGTGAGAATATATGCTACAGTCTTTAATGCCTATCCCTAAAGCGAATGCGACAAGGAAGAATGATAAATCATACTCCTTCACATATCTTTAAGAGTTTTATTTTGTCTTTTTGCTACACCACTCATGCAAGGCGATCCGGCATGGTGTACAAAAGGACTATCCCACACTCTTCCAAATAGAAGGCAAAAGGTCTTTGACATTGTTCACCTGAACAGTCATTTCTGTCGTAGTATTCACCACCACGGTCAGATTTGGCTTTCTTAATGCCTTTGTTGAGTTGGAGCTCAACATTAGCCCTGAATATTTTGAACTTGTCTAAAACCTCAGACTTTTAATAGATTAAACGTAGGTGCCCAAAACAAGAATATTCGTTTATGAATGATATAAAATATTGTTGATCATTCCAAGAAACCGAAGTGAATGAACCACAAATGTCCGTATATATCAATTCTAAATGTATAGCTCTATTAGCACCTAATTTTTTAAGTTTGGTCTGCTTTCCTTCGATAAATTAAACACATAAATCAAGTTCTGAAAAGATAAGTGTATTCAATACAACATCTGACACAAGTCTCACAATCCTTTATTTTGAGATATAACCATAACACTTGTGTCATAAATTAACCAAATTTTCATTATTTAATTTGCTTAGTCCCTTTTGATTCAACATGTAAAGCTTCTGAATATGAAGTAACATAATCGAGCATACAAAGATTGTTATATGCACTTAAGAAACAGTGCTCACAATACTAGAATTATTTGAAGGAATAACTTTTACTATTTCTGAATGAACAAGAGAAACCAAATTTGTCCGAAGCAGAAATAGAAACCAAATTTTGTCTAAAAGACAATACAAGGTATCATTCAAAACCGAAAAATTCCAGTCTTTAATAACAATCTATAATGCCCAATAGCCTATACTTCCACCGATTTGTCATATCACACTTAGATGTATCTTTCAACATCAATTGACTTGCGGCAGCTCAGACAGCCTTGCATATGATAACCTTATGTGAGTAGTAGCAGCAAAATCTACCCACTAAATATCATTAGGGACTAAAGTCAAATTAACTTCAGAACATACCAAAAACAAGAATTGTAACTTCCTTTGTACGACATGCGTGATATTTGTCACAATTCTTTTTTTTTTTATATCCATGTCTACCACAAAAGAAACAACTATCATTGTCCTTATGTTGTTACCTTTGTGATGAACCCTTATCCATAGCAGCATTCTCAATACACTTTTTCTTAATGCCCTTTACTTTATTTCTTGAGATACTGACCAAATGTACACCACCAAATGCACAAGCAAGTCTTTAGAATTCAAGCTTAAGTGAAGCAACGTGTGACATTTTCATAATGTGCTCCCTTATGTTGCCCTTGCCCTTGTATACTTTATTGAGATCAAGCATGCTTGTCTCAACCTTGTCGTTTTTCGCAAAACGTTCTTTAATTTCGGCAAGGTATTCACTGGCCTTAGCGATATACTAAGATGCAGTGCCTCGAAAGGCTTCTGGGATGCTAAACCGAATGATCAATAGACTTACACAATTCGAGTATTCCTACTTCTCGTAGTTTCTCCTTTGATAAGAAGTACTACCGTCCGTAGGAGAAGTAGGTTGCTCAATCCTTAGCGGTAATCTAGATCCATGCAACCCAGAGCAATCAAAATATAATCTTTGCAATCCTTAAAATTTGACCCAATCAACACTATCATATTGTTCATGTTGGAAGAAATTGCAGAAGCATACATCATAACTGAACAAAGAACAAAACCAAAACAGTTGTCATGCTCACATAATAAAATTCAAATAAGAAGGTAACATCTCTAGGTACCGACACAACATTCATATCAAGTCTTTGGACAGTAATATGAACTTGTAAGTGGCAACCTCTTTGTAGTGATCAAACACTGACAATAAGATCATGTCAAGTAATGTCCACCTTTGGGCATCACAACTACTTACATGAAAACTGGATAATTGTCACCTATTTATCACCACAGGTATATGTGTATCTCGTGCCAAATATCAATCTTTCTTTGGGCCGACTAATATCCGCATTAAAATACACACACACATCACCGTCCTAACATTCGCAATAAAGAAATCTAGACAAGAGAGGTTACTTTGGCAACGTCTTGCTTCGACTAATCTACTTTGAACATTAGTAAAACATTACGAGGTTCCGAGCTCAACATCCACATCAAGTCTTTTGACAGTAATGTGAACTTGCAAGTGGCAACCTCCTTATAGTGATCAAACACTGACAATAAAATCATGTCAAATAGTGTCCACCTTTGGGCATCACACTACTTACACGAAAACTGAATAACTGTCACGTATTTATCACCAAAGGTATGTGTGTATCTCGTGCCAAATTAATCTTCCTTTAGGCCGACTAATATTCGCATTAAAATACACACATCAATAAGGGAACATGAGATGTACCAAAAATTATTGAATTTAAAACTTTAATTGAATTCTCAACTTTATGTGAATTAAATAATTTTAATTCCTTAACGTAAAAGATAACGTGCAAAAAAATGCACAATTAATTGAATCATTTATTCACGTATTCCATAGAACGTACGTATACATAAATTTTTGGCGAAAGGAAATTCACCATCACCAATACATCAAATAATATATATACACCACCGTACATATATGCAGAAACAATTTTCCACAAAATTTCCATATAGTTGATGAAACAACAATTCTCAATTAATGCAGAAAAGCGTGCATGAAGATAATTCCACAGAGAATTCTCCTTGTTCCAAATGAATTAAGCACAGATTCATGGATTATATATACCCACAATAAACACAACCAATTATTCTAGGCATGATTGGAATTAACATAAAACCATATAAAATAACCAATCAATTCGGTGTGTGCAAGTATACATAGTCAATTTTGTTTCACATGAATTGAGAATCAAATTTATAAACGAAAATTTCCATACCAAAAAAATATATATGTGGAAACAAGTTCTCCGTAATTAATATGAAAGAAATCACCAACCAAAAATACATTATGTATTCACCAATCAATTGATTCTACCATATATCTCGATAAGCGTGCATAAAACATGACCTTGTATCAAATAAAATTTACCAAAGTAATCAAGAATTGATCCAATTCAACCATCGCATATGTGATTCGCAAAGCATAAACTCAATTCATTCATTCATTCTTTCTAGATATGCGGCAGCCACAACGAATGTAAACAACCACAAACCCTAATATCAAGAAATTTGATTTCTTGATCCAAAAGCAAACGAAAACATATAACTTTAATTATCTTTTTTTCCAATTCTCAGAGAATCATCAATAGAGTGACTCTGATACCACTTGTTGAAATAATTGAATGAACAATTACATAAAGCTCTCTATGATGATTAACCGAGAACGATGGAGAAGGAGTATAAACTGTAGAGCGGAAGCGTACCTTGATCCATGATGAATTGAAAGGCGGAATTGCTTTGTGTTAGGAACCTAAATTCCTAACGAACCGATTAAACGGAAAATAACAAGATAAGAGAATCCGGCGCCCGTGAGGGTCGGCGGGGATAAGGATCTGGGCGGCTGTGCGCGGGTTCCAACCCGTCGGGCAACGACTACAGATCAGATATACGTTTCTGGCTGTGCGCAGAGAGATTCCGTCGGGCAGCCGGTGGCGTATGGAATTTAGGATTCAACGTATTATACATGGAACTTCACCAAAATAATGTATTCATTGAATGATTAAAATGATAATAACATCTCCTATTTATAATACTCTAATACTACTACCCTAACTTATTGAGCAAGAAATAAAATATATGGAAGATACTATGAATCAAAAGATAACTTACTAAAAGATATGGAAGATATGGTGAATCAAAATATACTAATTAATTGGGGAAACCTAAGATATGGAGAATCAAAATATACTAATTAACTGGGGAAACCTAAGATATGGAGATCGTAACAACTCCCCCACGGTTGAAATCCACCTTGTCCTCAAGGTGGGAACCACGAAGCAACGAAGAGAGTTGAAATCAGAAGCTTTGGCGAGACGTCTCCTCCGGGATCAAACGCAAAAGATAGTTGTTTTGTACCCCAATAACCAACTATCATATGCTCAATGTAAACATCTCTGAGATCCGAACGTCCTCTTCATTACATCAGTGAATGACATGTCTGACAAACCATTAACCATTTCTCTCCGAGCATCCTGTAGCTCAACAATATACAAATTCTGGAGTTTCTCTGTTTTCATTGAAGGATACATGAGGGAAAATGCATTTGCCCCTACTCTCTTCCCATATGTCATTGCAAGACCTCCATCAAACTCAAAGGTTGCAATTGTACTTGAATCAAGAAGACCACCAACCTTATCAATTTTATTCACCTCTATAGCACTTACTTCTTCATCTACCAATTTCTTCTCGATGAGCAGCAAGTCAACTTGATTTAACACTTCAGAATCACCTTCAACTCCCAAGTATTTCTCTTCACAAGAAACAAGCTTCGTAGCCGAGTGGAGGCTCGGTGGATGCAGGCAGGAAGGCGGGCGTTGGAGCAGGGGCTGCTGCACAGTAGTGGGCAATTTGAGGCAGGCCTCGGCTTGACGGAGGTGAGTCGTAGCATGGCAGCAGGATGGTGATCGATGCTGATCCACGTGTAGCGGTGGGGGCGGTGCAGCAGCAGGGGCGGGTGGCGCTGCTGCGCGGCGGTGACTTGGTTGTGGTTGTTGGTCAAGCAGGTGCTGCAGCGGTGGCTTCTGGTCGAGCACGAGTTGCGGTTGTGATGGTGTATGGCTGTGGTTCGAGATGGTGGTAAGCGGATGGTTAGGCGTGGCTGAATCAACAGGAAGAAAGCCTCGGGGCCAGAAAGAGGAGCGCGTCGTGTGTTCTGACGCGTAGGTATCTGATGTTCCACACGGCGGCGGACCGTACAACAGGTCTGGAACCGACTGTGGTGGTGGTTCCGGCAGCGGAGGAGCGCGGATCTCTCCCACACGGCGAGTGGATGTTCGGGAGGGCGGATCCCAGCAAGTCGGGCGACGCCTGGGCTGTCTGCAATCGAAGTCCACATGATGATGTTGTTGATAGGGATCAGTGTCATAGTTGGAGGAGTAACGTCGATACGCTGCTTTTGATGCCTGCAATTTTGTCACACGTCGCTCGATTGCTTCCCAACGTGATTCTAATCTGGACATAGCGGCATCCAATTGATCGAACAGTTGTTCATAACGCCCCAATCCGGTGTAGCTGCGCGACATGATGACGTTGAATAGCGGCGGTGGAACTCGGCAGTGGGAGGTGATCGGGGCAGGTGCTGGGGCTGATTTTTTTTTTTTTTTTTTTGATATGGTGATTTAAATTGGGGGATATGGATGAACGAAGACGGAGGATGAGCACGGGATGAAAGCACCAGTTGTTAGAGGGACTCTTCCCTCAACGTCTCAGAAAACACTCAAGAAACACGACCCGGGGTCGACGAGCGCCCAAGAGGTTTGGGTCGGCGTATTCCTCCGGTGATAAGGGTACCGTTCGCGAGAGAGATTCTCGTCGACGGCGATAAGGAAGGGTTTCTTGATGCACAAATAAATTGGGCCGATAAAAATGAATTTCATAGAATGATTAAAATGATAATAACATCTCCTATTTATAATACTCTAATACTACTACCCTAACTTATTGAGCAAGAAATAAAATATATGGAAGATAATATGAATCAAAAGATAACTAACTAAAAGATATGGAAGATATGGTGAATCAAAATATACTAATTAATTGGGGAAACCTAAGATATGGAGAATCAAAATATACTAATTAATTGGGGAAACCTAAGATATGGAGATCGTAACACTTTGCAGCGGCTATGGATCTTCCAAACGATCAGAGACATTCTTCGCAATAGTCTGCCGAGAGAATACAGAGATATCGAATGTTCTTCTGACGTCTGGGGACCATAACCCTAGCTTATATTTATATTAAATATAAACCCCTTTATTTTCTATTCGGTCCCTCATCAAATAGAAAATCACTTTATGGTATCTACACTTATTTCCATAACAAAATAAATACACTTTAGCCCAAACTTTAATCTTTATTGGATCACTTTAATTGGACAACTAAAAGATAGTCATACACATTAAATTAGTCATGTGGAAGCCCAAATTTCTAACAATATGTTCAACTCAAATAATCATTTAGTATCATTTATCAATGGATAGTAGAAATGGTAAAAGGGGAAGGGCCAAATTAAAGTTGTGCCTCTCCAATCTCCATTGGATCAAATGAATACAGAAACCCATTTTCCCACATTTGGTCATAACCCTGAAGAATGTCGAGGGATATACTTGCATTCCAAAATAAATTACTATTACTACTTTGCTAAAATAAGTAGCAATTTTCTAACATTGTATGATTAATAAGGTCGTGTGTTAGTGTTTATGTTCACGCATGGTTGAATGTGGAAGGAAGTTCTACATTTAAAATGCACTCTTCACTCTAAGATAATCCTCCTAAGTAGTACTATACATTTCTAGACATACATGTTAAAATCAAATAAACTAGTTAGAATCAAAGAAAGAAGATGAAGCCGAAGCCGAAGCCAAAGCCAAAGCTTACTCAAAATGCCTATAATCCATCTCTGTTTAGATTTGTGCAAAAAATACAACAATCTATCCAATGGCTTCCACCCTTTAATCTCTACAAACTGTTGGCTTCTACCCTTTAATCTCTACAAACTGTTGGTTTCTATCCTTTAATCTCTACAAAAAAATACAACAGGATCCATGTTTAACAATAGAGACACCATACATCTTCCTCAAAATCATCATCAGTTTTACCGAAATGGACCTCATGAACGATACTGTTGACTCGAAGGTAATCCTTCATATGCTCATCCCATACCGGACCAGCAAGCCTGTGCGATATGATAACCACACCACCCCCCAGGTTCCTCGATATAGGGTCAAATCGTGCAGCATAGGACTTGTCACTTAAAATGATCATATGGAAATCTGAACCCAAAGCAGCCCCAACCAGTTTCTCTACTTCTTCAGTGGTGAATATCAACTCCTCCCCAACGACCTTTTTAACGATATCACTATCATCCCCATTGAGATCAAAACCATAGAATTCATCATCCCCACCATCACCGCCCCCATCCTCACCCTCGCCATTATCATCCTCATCCCCACCATTATCGTCCTCATCACTGCTGCCACTAGAATCATCATCACCGCTGCCACCAGAATCATCACCACTGCTGCCACTAGAACCATCATCACTGCTGCTGCTAGAATCCTCATCACCGCTGCCACCAGAATCATCACCACCACCGCCACTAGAAAGTACGTCCCTGAGGTCTTGAGGAGAAAACTGGATGCGGTGTGCTTGAACTCCAACACTCTCGACAAAGTTTAGACCTCTGTAACTCTGTCCACCATTAGTGAAAAATAAAAATAACATCAGAAATCTATATTGGGAAAACAATATACTGCATTAATCAAGTTCATTTGTTGCATCCTTGTTCTGTTATCAGAGAGACAGAGACCAAACTCCAATCGATCAACACCTCCATGATTTGATGCAACTTAAACCAAAATCAAATAAACAAATCGATAGAATGAATGAATAGGGATGAGTATTACACAAATGGAACTTCAAATGTAAATGGAAACAAAAGATACATTCACCGGATTCTCACTATGACCACAGCTCGGAAGCTAACACACTATTTTCATGAATGCCTATCAAGGAAGAAAGTATCTGCATTTATACCCAATCCGTTTCTCTTCTCTCCATTTTGCATTTATACCCCTCAACTTTCCTTCTCTCCCATTTCTGTTTGCTCTGCTGATGTGGCTTATCCCTCTCCACCTCAGCTTGTATGATGGTGAACTTGTAATTGCAACATCATTCCGACCCCCCAAAAAATAAAACACATACCAAATTCATACTAAAAATTTAACACTAAGCATACCATTTGAATTCCAACTATCTTGAGCGAATTCAGCCCTCCTCTGCGCTCGAACTCTTGGCGCAGAATCCTCATTTTGATTTCGATTTCCTTCAAACACATATCGCAAGATTCAACCGACGAAGAAAAAAAATTCAAGATTATACCAAAAAAGTATTGAAGAACAGAAACACATCAAGAAAGTACCTTTGGAACACCAAGAAATTTCAGCCCTCCGTCAAAGGCGCGCAATGTGCGATTTGCGACTCGAACTCAAACCTCACTTCGAAAATCGACTTCTTCTCTGCTTCTCTCCCTGTTTTGATTTTGACTTCACTCTTCTTGAACCCTTGATCTTTTGCAGTAACCGTTTTTTGATTTTATTTGCCCGCCCCTACCAAAGTTCACTGACATGACAAAATTGCCCCTTACTTCACCCATTTTAGTAGGCATTTCTTTAATCTTTATTTTCTTAATAAAATAAGGTAGCCACATACGGGAATTAAAACAATACTTAGAAAATAATAATTCATTCAATAAATCAAATCCAACAATCAAAGTAAAATTATAAGAATACATACATGGAATAAATCATCCACCACCACCACTACCCTAGTTAAAATTTAGTCTCAATTAACTACGGATCATGTTTACAATTTCCCACACCAATTTAATATTTTAATGGTTTTCATCCCATTTATATTATTGTAACTGAAGCTAATGTGATAATTAAGTTAATTAATTTCGAAAACAAAAATGAAACAAAAACTAATACTTTCAAATAAAGAAAAAGAATTCCCGTACAATAAAAAATAACCCTCTATATTTCCAAGCCACCTCTGCAAGTGTCAGAACTGTGATTACCACTAAAAGTTCACTTCACAGTTATCATGGGTCCCACGGGATTATGAAATAATAAAAATTAAAAACCCGATTAGAGCATCCAAGTCTATATTTTTAGGCAAGAGCATTGACGTGGGTTCAGATCCATTTTTATTCATTTTTTACATCATGTTTTTTCGCAAGAGTACAACATCCATATCCTTGCTCTTTTATCTATCATTTTATTATTCAATTTAAATACTTCAATTACTAAAAATATTTCCACAATATTAAAATGCATTAAAAATACCCGAACTACTATTACAAATTATAAAAAAAAATTACATAATTAAAATTCTACAAATTAAAAATTACATAATTAAATCCTAAAAAATCATCTATGGAAATTTTAAGAAGACTAGTCCGACGGATTGTTGTCGGAGAGCTCGTATCATTGCATGATGTGCATCAAATTGCTGGGGAGTCATTGAAACGCTCAGGTTTGTTCCCCCCTTTTTGGTTTTGGTTTTGGTTTTCGTATGTGAATTGGAGTGTATCCAACTGATCAGGAAGAGATTCCCGACCTAGTTGAGTCGTTGGTACGATAACCGGGACCTGGCTTCAAACAAATTTCCTCAACCCACTTCTACTGGTTAGTATAATGGAGGTAAGGGTCGAATCCCACGAGGATGGACACGTTTTGATAACTGTGGTGACTTTCCTGGGTGTTTGGTTAGCTACCACGCTTGGGTTGAGATTTTACCTAGACAGGAAATAAAGGTGGTGCTCTACTGACTAGTAGGCGGGAAAATAACAGACATGTGGGAGTGTTCGTGAAAATAGGGGACAAGGTGTATCAGAGACATATGGAAAGTGGACAGTTACTAAAAGAGGAAATTTAGACAACAAGGTATATCTGATGGCTGGGGGCTTTCTGACAGGTCTGGATAGTACATCTGAAAAGTAGGGAACAAAAACAAAAGTAACTTAAAAGTAAAAGTGGTCCAATAAAGTTGATTTTGACGTTTTCTTCCTCACCAAGTATTGACAAAAATCATATGAACACAGACACCATAACTAGAACTTCAGATTCATAAATTCAAACTCAAGATCCATTGATTAAAAGGCTTAAACTTAAATTAAACGGTAAAACTGCAACTTTACTTCTACTGACTGACATGCAAGGTGGTAATCACGGCGCAGAAAAGAAACTCATGCACGAAAACTTGACTAAACTGGCTACAACTTCAAATCAACAACTCCCGATAAGAAAACACTTAGAAATTGAAAGCAATAACTAAATCTAACTTTCCTAGGCAGAATGAAGCAAACTCGAACCAAAGTGACATGCGAAATAGAAACTTCATAATGTAAATGTTGGAAAATAACACGTACTTCAAAAGAGCAACAGCGATGAGTGTTTGCAAATAACTTAAATGATGAAAACAAGTAAACTTTAAACTAAGAAAGCGATTAAGATTGTTTGTGCCACTCCGGGCGATGATACTACTACACTGCTACGATAACTGGCTGGAACGACGGACTGATGACTTCTCCGGCAAACTCTGGACGTCAAGTGACCATGGCTGTGGCGAGGAACGAGAAGTGGGATAATGCTGAAGGATGGATCTTCTAGAGAGAATTCTACTAAGTGTAATTGTCGAACTGCGAACTGAGAGCTTCGAAAAACCGAACTCCTCCTCTCTCTCCAAGTGGCTTCTTTTATAGGGAGGCTTGCCCTTGCTTTTAGGGTAGACTTCTCCCGCACTTTGACCTTTTTGCCCTTGTCAATGATCATCCCAGCTATCCTCCTTCTCCATCTCGAGCCTTTTCTCTGGCATGCATCCTGGTCAGTATCGCACCCTTCTGGCGCCCTTTTCACTTGCGTCACCCGAATCGTCTCCTACTGACTTGGATCCTTCAATCCTGCACACTTAAGCAACTGTTTTGCACATAATACATGCATTTCACGACATACTGACCAGTAACCAAGGCTTAGAATACGACTTATCAAACTGCTCACACTTACCACATGCTTGTCCTCAAGCGTGAAGACAAACAAAAAGAAATAAGTCGAATTCGAGCCTGGTTACTCCCCCTGACCGACTCTACCTAACTAGACTCAAGACTCTGACGCAAAAGAAAAGAAAACAAAAACGACACAAACACATAAGACACATAGTTAACTTAAACACATAGAACAGGCTATATTTTCAACCACCCTTCCCCTCGAGATCAGGTGCAATCCGGCCTTAGGCAGCCTTGAACTTCCGCCGCCCCCCTTTTCTTCCCCAGTCAGTATATCTGCTTGTCGGGATCACCCAATCCTAGGCCAAACACTGGGTTCACTCAGTCACTCATTCCTCATAGGGGATGTTAGGACTGTTTTCTCTCAATGCTAAACCACAGATGTTTCGGACTCAGATCTCACATGCAGCTCCCGAAGGTCTTTAAGGTTTGTAATGGGGCTAGTGGCTTGTAATGTTTGGGGTAGTTGTCCCTAAGGCTCTAAGGTCCAACAATAACTACTTATTTGATGAGGGAGAACTGTGTGCATTCGAGCTTCTGGCTAGGGCTTCTTCTTTGGCTGGACAATTTCTGACATTGGCTTCCAACTGGTCAGTAACTTTTTCGTGGCTTCGCCACCCTTGTTCCTTCTTCTCCTTTCTCTTTTTGTGGTCAAGTATCTGCGACCATTTTCTTCAATTTTTCTTTCTGTGGCTTCGCCACCCTTATTCCTTCTTCTATTTTTTGGATCTGAAAACTTCAGATCGATTTTCTCCTTCTTTCTTTGTTTTTCTCTTCTTCAGCTGGTTCCTTTTGTATGTCCTCCTGGGCAGTTGCTTCCTTGCCTCATGCCTTGCACGCACACAGTTCCAGTGGCTGATGGGTTATTTCGGGGTATAATTCAGGCTAGAAAATGGGGTTCTAAGGGTAGTTTTTTTTTTTTTTTTTTTTTTTATGGGGGGGTTTCCTACTGCCTTCAGGGTTTGCTACACGCGGTCACCTTGCCCTAGACATCATGTGGTAGCCTCTCTTTTTTTTTCCAGTACTTAGTGGAAAATAGTTCCACTTTGGGGTTTCTAACTCACCTTTTAAGAGGGTTTTCGTGTCTGACCTAAGGGATGGGTTTTTCCTTCATACTTGCATCATCTATACTGACTAGGGGTTACTGGAGGGGGTGGTTTCTGTTTTCCGGCATGCCTTATCTCCCTCAATTCCCCTCACCGTCAGTTCGAGGCAGTTGAGTTTTAAGCCCATTCATAAAACATAACACATAATTCCTAGACCTAAACAAACCTAAAAAAAACTAACATGCACTGACTCAAATAACACATATATACATGTCATACTGGCCATTTGCTCCCCCCTCTCACTTCACAAGTGTCTGCCCCAGATACGGGCTGTGAAGTGAAAATTGGGAATGGCTAGTATGACAGACACACACTTATAACAAACATATATTATATCTAAAAACTTCTCACACTTAGACTACGCAGTAGGCTAAGTGTGAGGTAACATGCTCACGACAAAACACAAAGAAAAACATAATAAACATACATGCACCAAAAGTAGCAAACCCTTTACTTCTCACACTTAGACTATTAAATAGGCTAAGTGTTATGAATGAGGTTTGCATACAATTAAAACACATAAATCTACCTATTTAAAAAAATACGAAAACATAAACAAAAGAAAAAAAACTTAAAAAAAATAAAAAAAATAAAAAGAAAACTAACTGGTCAGTTGGGGGTGGTGGTTGTGAGAGAGAGAGTGCAGGTAAGGGTTTGTAAAGTGAAAGGGAGTAGGCGGTGGGGTGTTTTATAGAGGGGTGGGTAGTTGAGGGTTTTGACCGGTTGTAGGCGGTCGCTCGGTTGAGACGCTTCGTGTGGAAGGCGGTTGTGCTTGCTGGCAGCCGATTGGACGTTGCTTGTCACGTCCTTGCTTCACGCGCCTCCCAGCCTCTGTACTCGCCTGCAAAGCTGCAACACCCCAAAATTCAAACTTTACTCAACTCCCTCTTCTCAATTAGCTAGAAATAGAAATAAAGCAAATAAATGGCTCTTTAATATAATTCAGAGTTTCACCCAAGTGGTATCCTCGTGGTCAGTACGAACTCCGAATTAATATTTAAGATCCGAAAAATCTTTGTTGTTGTTTTTCCTTCTTAACTTAAATTAAATTACCAAATATTTAAAATATTTACATCATTACTAAGGGTATTTGAAGTTTTACCCGGTCAGTAAGTACAATACATATGACGTTGACCAGGTGGAACTTCAAATCCCTTTCCTACTGGTCATTTAGACGCTCTTAAAGTGTAGTGGAATTTCTTCCACTACACACACCTCTTCATTTTCCCTATATATTTTCAATCTATGTCCATTAACGACAAAAGGTTCAGAGTTAGGGATACTCCCTGAAATCTCGACCGCTCCATTAGCACGTAGTGCAGTGATAATGTAAGGTCCTGCCCATTTGGACTTGAGCTTCCCAGGCATTAGCTTCAATCTTGACTGGAAGAGTAGTACTTTCTGACCAACTTGGAGATCCTTGGTTCTCAGATTTTTGTCGTGCCACATCTTTGTTTTCTCCTTGTACCACATGGCTGAGTCGAACGACTCCAATCTGAGTTCTTCCAGCTCTTGAAGTTGTAGCTTCCTTTCCTCTTCACAGGCCTTAGCATCCACATTAACCTGTTGTACTGCCCAGTATGCTCGGTGTTCAATTCCCACTGGCAAGTGACACATCTTCCCAAAGACGATGCGATAGGGGGACATCCCTATAGGAGTTTTGTAGGCTGTCCGATATGCCCACAGAGCATCTTCCAACCTTGTGCTCCAATCTTTTCTGGAGGGGTTGACTGTCTTCTCTAAAATGCTCTTTATTTCCCTGTTTGAGATCTCTGCTTGCCCGTTGGCTTGAGGGTGGTAAGGACTGGATAGGCGGTGATGAACTCCGTACTTCTTCATCAATGCTTCGACCGTTCGGTTGCAGAAGTGAGTCCCTTGATCGGAGATGATTGCCCTTGGTATCCCAAATCGGCTGAATATATGACTCTTGAGGAACTTGGTGACTTCCTTAGATTCACAAGTGCTTGTGGCCTTGGCTTCTATCCATTTTGACACGTAGTCAACTGCCACTAGGATGTAGGAGTTCCCATAAGATGAGGGAAAAGGACCCATGAAGTCCATACCCCAGATGTCGAACACCTCACAAACTATTACTGGAACTTGCGGCATTTCATCTCTCGCGGAGATCCCACCGGTCAGTTGGCAACGGTCACAGCCCTTGCAGAACTCGTATGCATCTCTATTCAGGGTCGGCCAGTAGAATCCGCTATCTAGCACTTTTCTGGCAGTCTTCCTTGGCCCGAAATGTCCTCCACATGCCAAGGAGTGGCAGTGCGTCAGTACATCCCGTTGCTCCCAGTCAGGAACACATCTTCTAATGACCTGGTCTGCTCCTGCCTTCCACAAGTATGGGTCGTCCCAGAAATAATACTTTGCTTCGCTCTTGATCTTCATCCTCTGAGCCTTTGTCACGTTTGGCACCATTGGCAGCTCTCCTGTTACTAGGTAGTTTGCCAAGTCCGCATACCAGGGTTCCTGTCCCACTTTCTCCTTGCCCTTGGTTGTTGCGTCCTGACCAGTGAGTCTCATCACTTCTTCCCAATCGATCTTCCTTGCGGAGAAAATTACTTCACATAAATGCTCTTCCGGGAATCGATCCCTTACATCTTCACTGTTCCCTTCTTGTATTATTCTGCTCAAGTGGTCCGCTACCTTGTTCTCAACTCCCTTCTTGTCTTCTACCTCCCAGTCGAATTCTTGTAAAAGCAGCACCCATCTGATCAGTCGGGGCTTTGACTCCTTCTTCGCAATGAGATACTTGATCGCCGCATGATCAGTATAGACGATGACTCTGGATCCCAGTAGGTACTGCCTGAACTTCTCGAATGAATAGACAACCGCCAACATCTCCTTCTCGGTGGTGTCATAATTCCGTTGGGCTTGATTCAGGGTTTTTGATGCATAGAATATCACGTACCTTTTCCCATCTATCTTCTGACCCAGTACGGCCCCCACTGCATAGTCACTAGCATCGCACATCACCTCGAAGGGGTGATCCCAGTCAGGAGCCTGAATGATCGGTGCAGAAATCAATTTTTCCTTAAGGAGGTTGAAAGCAGCCTTGCAATGCTCATCGAAGACGAACTCCACCTCGTTCTGGAGAAGCCTGGTAAGAGGTTGGGCAATCTTGGCGAAATCCTTGATAAATCTTCGATAAAATCCAGCATGGCCAAGGAAACCTCTTATTCCTTTCTGATCAGTAGGGAAGGGTAGTTTGGATATGACATCCACTTTAGCTTGATCCACCTGGATCCCCTTTTCTGACACCACGTGTCCTAGAACAATTCCTTCTGTAACCATAAAGTGGCATTTCTCAAAGTTCAAGACCAGACTCTTTGCTTGACACCTTCCTAGCACCACATCCAAATGTTGCAAGCACGAGTCGAAAGAGTCTCCATAGACAGTGAAATCATCCATAAAGATCTCTATACAATCTTCAATCAAGTCCGAGAATATGCTCATCATGCACCGTTGGAAAGTACCGGGGGCGTTGCATAGGCCAAATGGCATACGCCTATACGCATAGGTTCCAAACGGGCACGTGAACGTGGTCTTATCCTGGTCCTCCGGGTTCACATAAATTTGAAAGTATCCACTGTACCCATCCAAAAAGCAGAAGTACTTCCTCCCAGCCAGTCGCTCCAGCATTTGATCGATGAATGGCAGGGGGAAGTGGTCCTTCCTGGTTGCAGTGTTCAGCTTTCGGTAATCTATACACATTCGCCACCCAGTAACTAGTCTGGTGGGCACTAGTTCATTCCTCTCATTCTTAATCACCTGGATCCCTGACTTCTTGGGGACCATATGGATTGGGCTAACCCATTCACTGTCTGGCACCGAGTATATAATGCCCAGTGAGAGCAACTTCAAGATTTCCTTCAGTATCTCTTCTCGCATGTTTGGGTTCACCTTTCTTTGAGAGTCCCTATGCGCCTTGGCTCCATCCTCTAGCCTAATGTGGTGCATGCAGACGTCCGGGCTTATACCTACCAGGTCCGTAAGGCTCCATCCAATAGCCTTCTTGTTTTTGCTCAGCACAGTTAGTAGTCTTGCCTCTTGCTCTTCAGTCAACCCGCTGTTGATGATTACAGGGAATGAGTCTTCCTCCCCTAGGTAGGCATACTTAAGGTTTGCTGGCAACTTTTTCAACTCCACTTGCGGGGGTAGTGTGTCTGTAGGTAGAGGGTTCTTCTTTGAATCCTCCTCTTGTTCTTGTTCAGCATCTGATTTTTCCTCCATACTGGCCGGTACCACGGCCCCTACGGATCCTGCTAGTTCTGACTTCTGACAGAATTCCGTAATTGCTTCTTCGATCTCTTCGTCAGTCAACCCTCGGCTACTGATCAGATCACACCATGCGGCTGCTTCCACATCAGCCTGGGCATACACATCCAAGGCTTGGAGCTTTTCCTGCAATAATTCGGTCTCAAGAAATTCTTGGACTAGGGGGTCAATTACATCAACATAACATAGATTTTCAGAATCTATTGGTCTTTTCATGGCTTCATTGATGTCAAAGACAAATTTCTCACCATTAAAGTCAATGCATATTGTCCCCTCGGCCATATCCACAATTGTCTTAGCCGTTCTTAAAAATGGTCTTCCTAACAATATCCCGCTAGACTCCCTAGCTTCTGGTTCACTCATTTTAATGACATAAAAATCAGCGGGATAAGTAAAGTTCTGTATCCTGACCAACACATTTTCTAACACACCCTCAGGATTGATACATGACCTATCAGCCAGTTGGATCAACACCCTAGTATTCGACAATTTTACCCCCTTTAACCGATTATAAATGGATAACGGCATAACATTGATAGATGCTCCTAAATCACACATTGCATGCTCGATTTTCACATCTCCAATCGTTATGGGTAGGGTAAACATACCTGGGTCGGCTCTCTTGGGTGGTAGCTTCTCCTGTACAATGGCTGACGCTATTCCCTCCACCATGATCTTTCCATCCTCCTGGGCTTTCCCAGCTATGAACTCCTTTATAAACTTCCCCAGAGGGGGCAGTCTCACGGCTTGGAGGAATGGTATGGTGACATCCAACTTCCCAAAGATCGACATGAAATCCACAGGGTTTTCCTTCTTCCTCTTCGTCACAAACCGATATGGAAACGGTTTTTCTCCCTTAGCTTCTCCAGTCAGTCCTTGTGGAATTCCCTTTGGCTCCTCCTGGGCTTGAGGTTCCGATGTGGGTATTACTCCTCCCGGTTGCTCATTCCCAGGTTGTGTTTCTCCCTCCTTTTCTTCCACGGTAGGCTCCTTGTTTAGAAAAAACGGATCCTCCATCTGAGGCAGAGGCCTCTTGAGCTCTTCCGCTGGGATGACGTCGCTCAGCACCCCTTCTCTACTAGACTCCCCAACAGGGTTCTTGAGCTGAGGTCCATTATAGGCTGTCCCGGACCGCAGTGTAATTTTGCTCACATTTGCCTTTTCAGGTACATGGACTGTAGATGGGAGTTTCCCTGAGTTCCCTTTCATTTCGCCCACCGAGTTAGCGAGTTGGGCCAACTGCCTGTTCATCATGTCCATATTTGCCCTATGCTCCTTCTGGGCACTTTGCATCCCTTGCATTGTTTCATTACTGGACTGCAAGTCATTTTTAATGCTTTGCTGCGAGGCAAGCATCTCCCCCATCATGTCCTCCAGATGCTGGTTCCTTCCTACCCAGTTAGATTGGTAGTCAGGGTTTGTTGGTCCGCGGTTGGGATATTGGTTCGGTTGGGGGTTGGGTTGATTTGGAGCCTGATTTTGGTTCTGATTCTGATTTCCATCTCCCCATCGGAAATTTTGGTGGTCCCTCCACGGTGCATCTCTTTGTTTCCCCGGAATCCAATTGCCATTGGAATTGTAGTATCCTGCGGCATTTGCTTGCTCCACATCCAGCGAGTTGTCCGGCTGATCATATGGTAGTGTTGGGGCTTCTTGGCCTCCAGTTGGAGAAGGTGGTGGAGTGTTCTGCTTGATTGCAGTCAGCAATTCCTTCTTTAATTCCTCCATCTTCAAGTCCATCCGTTCCTCCTGGTCAGTAGCCGAAGCACTCGCTACCCTTTCTCTGCTGTACCCATCTCTCGCGTTGTCGTACGTCTTCTTCGCATTCAACAGCTTGCGTAGCACCTTTTTGGCTTCACTTACTCTCAACTGGGTGAAATCACCTCCAGATGATGAATTCGCCAGATCCTTGGTTTCCTTGTTCATCCCCTCATAGAAGGTGTGGTGCACCTCTATCTCCTTCATGCGATGGTTGGGGCATGACTCCAAAAGGCTCATGTACTTCTCCCAGTACTCACTCAGAGTTTCATCATATTCTTGCCTTATGCACGATATTTTCCTCTTCAATGCACTTGTCTTCGAAGACGGGAAAAACTCGGCTAGGAAAACTGACTTGAAATCAGCCCATGTATTGATAGAGTCGGCTGGCAGGCGCATGAACCAAGTGTTGGCCTCTCCCTTTAGGACAAAAGGTAGGGCCTTCAGTCTGTAATCGTCCTCGCTCGCTCCTGCTGGCCGCCTCTGTGCCTTACAGATTTTGCAGAACTCATTTAAGAATTCGTATGGTCCCTCGTAGCTCTTCCCACAGTACGTCGGTAAGATTGCGATAACGTGGGGTTTCACATCACAGGCGGTCTGGCCTGGGGTGACCACTATGGCTTGTGGGGGATCTCCGTCGGCGTGTGCGGTAAGTGTTGCGAGCTCGGGATCGTCCTCACCATGGTCAGCCATCCTCACTAGTGTTCTTACTGGCTGGGGTGGAAGCTCCGGGAGTTGGTACTCTAGCTCCTCTTTTTCTTCGTCGCTACTCGTGCCTAGGTCGGACAGTGCTGTCGACAGGCCAGAACGAGTGGTAACGAGTATTGTTCCTCTGGGAAGTATCCTTGGTCTCCACTGGCCAGGAGCCGAGCCACTTCTCATAAACGAAAACAAAAAGAAAAGAAAAATTATAAAGAGTATGTACACCAAAAAGATTACACACAATAACAGGTATGAACGCCATCCATCCCCGGCAACGGCGCCATTTTGAAACGCTCAGGTTTGTTCCCCCCTTTTTGGTTTTGGTTTTCGTATGTGAATTAGAGTGTATCCAACTGATCAGGAAGAGATTCCCGACCTAGTTGAGTCGTTGGTACGATAACCGGGACCTGGCTTCAAACAAATTTCCTTAACCCACTTCTACTGGTTAGTATAATGGAGGTAAGGGTCGAATCCCACGATGATGGACACGTTTTGATAACTGCGGTGACTTTCCTGGGTGTTTGGTTAGCTACCACGCTTGGGTTGAGATTTTACCTAGACAGGAAATAAAGGTGGTACTCTACTGACTAGTAGGCGGGAAAATAACAGACATGTGGGAGTGTTCGTGAAAATAGGGGACAAGGTGTATCAGAGACATATGGAAAGTGGACAGTTACTAAAAGAGGAAATTTAGACAACAAGGTATATCTGATGGCTGGGGGCTTCTGACAGGTCTGGATAGTACATCTGAAAAGTAGGGAACAAAAACAAAAGTAACTTAAAAGTAAAAGTGGTCCAATAAAGTTGATTTTGACGTTTTCTTCCTCACCAAGTATTGACAAAAATCATATGAACACAGACACCATAACTAGAACTTCAGATTCATAAATTCAAACTCAAGATCCATTGATTAAAAGGCTTAAACTTAAATTAAACGGTAAAACTGTAGCTTTACTTCTACTGACTGACATGCAAGGTGGTAATCACGGCGCAGAAAAAAAACTCATACACGAAAGCTTGACTAAACTGGCTACAACTTCAAATCAACAACTCCCGATAAGAAAACACTTAGAAATTGAAAGCAATAACTAAATCTAACTTTCCTAGGCAGAATGAAGCAAACTCGAACCAAAGTGACATGCGAAATAGAAACTTCATAATGTAAATGTTGGAAAATAACACGTACTTCAAAAGAGCAACAGCGATGAGTGTTTGCAAATAACTTAAATGATGAAAACAAGTAAACTTTAAACTAATAAAGCGATTAAGATTGTTTGTGCCACTCCGGGCGATGATACTACTACACTGCTACGATAACTGGCTGGAACGACGGACTGATGACTTCTCCGGCAAACTCTGGACGTCAAGTGACCATGGCTGTGGCGAGGAACGAGAAGTGGGATAATGCTGAAGGATGGATCTTCTAGAGAGAATTCTACTAAGTGTAATTGTCGAACTACGAACTGAGAGCTTCGAAAAACCGAACTCCTCCTCTCTCTCCAAGTGGCTTCTTTTATAGGGAGGCTTGCCCTTGCTTTTAGGGTAGACTTCTCCCGCACTTTGACCTTTTTGCCCTTGTCAATGATCATCCCAGCTATCCTCCTTCTCCATCTCGAGCCTTTTCTCTGGCATGCATCCTGGTCAGTATCGCACCCTTCTGGCACCCTTTTCACTTGCGTCACCTGAATCGTCTCCTACTGACTTGGATCCCTCAATCCTGCACACTTAAGCAACTGTTTTGCACATAATACATGCATTTCACGACATACTGACTAGTAACCAAGGCTTAGAATACGACTTATCAGTCATCCAAGACGTATCGGCTTTAGTGGCTTGATACAAAATGGCCCACAAACTGTTGTTGGGGATGGAGGCGGCACAAAGGGAGTGGAAGCAAGAGTGGGAGCTGGACATTTTTGCAAGAGACAAAGAGTGAGAATTTAGTGAATATATTGATGAGAGAATAGTTTGGTGTAGTGAAGTGTAATTTTTTGTGTTAAAATGGAGGTATTTATAGTTATAGATGAAAATGTGAATTTTGGGGTAAAAATAATGAAAAATAAACTAAAACTGGAGAAATTGAAGCCTGAAATGTCTTGATGAAGAAATTGAAGTGAATAATCATCTTTCATTACTTCTTAGATTCCATGATTCGTACTAAATTACTATACAATTTCCACAAAATTAGTACTAGTACTAGTATATTATAATTTTGATTTTGGAATCATAAAATTAGGGGTTCGGTACGGTATATCGTACTGTGAGTTCGGTACGGTATACTGTACTGTGAGTGTCATACCGTATACCGCACCAAAAGTTACGGTATGACAAAAAGTTACGGTAGGACAAAACAAAACAAATCCATTCGCAAGTCATAGGATTGACGATGAAAAGAATATTTTGATTTTTATTGAATCTCATCCCACAACAAAAGTGAACCATTAACTGAACTAATTATAACACGATGGTAAGCAGGAGTTTCATCATGATCGTGAGGAGGTGGCAACCTGAATCGGACAATTGGCTGAAAGGCCTCGTCGCAGACTGCATACCCCATCTTGTCTCGATGAAGGAAAGCCATACCTTTTGGAGTATACGATGTCCCAAACAATCCCCCTTCACCTTGTATTAGATCGTGCCATGATTTACAAACACTTTTAAAAGTTATGATGCTCTTAATCGAAAGTCCCTCTGAATATCTCTCCATATTTCTTGCGGTAGATACAAAAATTGTTTCATTGTAAAGAGAAAAGTAGGTGTTTTCTTAAGCAACTCGTACATATTTATATTATGATTTGTGAAGATATCCTTATACAATGAAATAATTCAAAATCACTAACAAACAAATAAATCTTAATTATATAAGGAGAGATGTAAATCGCATGAAATATATGATTAAATTAAATTTTAAATTATTTTATCCCTTATAGCAATTAATATATCACATATTCTTTTCTATGTATGCTAAGTGAAGGAGATAATGGAGCTTCACCTAGAATGTTACACTCTATATTAGTGTTATTTGATTAATATTTTGTTTGTTTAAATTTTGGCGTTAGAAAGTAATTTGTGCCATATATTTGGATTTAAGATGATTATCTACAATAATTTGGTTATAGTTTATGTTTTTATTATTAAGGGTTATTGCTCATGAAAATCACAAAATTGAATAAATTTTGAAACTTTTAAAAACTGAATGACAAATCACGAAATATAAAAAATTCTCAATTCTCCCATTTGATCAAAATACACTTTTATATTTATTGAACATAAGAAAAATACTTGTACAAAAATAAATATAAGTGCCAGAAGAAAAAAAAAGACGAAGTACTACAAAAATGTATAAAACTATAACTATATGATGTTTAATAATTGAACATTGTTATTTCCCATGGCGGTGAGCGAAAAAAAAATTGGGATATAATGAGTGATGCTAGGCAAATTACAATAGAAAGATCGTCGAAGAAGACCATATTTACTGAATGCTCTAGTGTCTTTCGAGTGGATCAAAAGTTGATTTTGAATACTAATCAATAAGTCACCATTTGTCGAAACGTTAAGCGGGAGAACAATTGAATGTGCATCTGATGGAAGGGTATTATTTGGTGGTTGGTCGAAGCTATATTCAATTATCCAAGACTCTGAATCCCTATAGTTGTTCATCTTCCAAATAGCAACATGCGAATGATGTGATATATCACATACACATAGTTGATCCTCCAAAACGCATAGCTGATATGAACCATAAGTATCAATCGTGTACCGAAGATTGCGAGGAGGCGGTGAAAAACTTGTAAGAGGAGGAAGCAAAAAACTTGTAAAAAGCTCGGTTTCAATCTCAAAGCAACAAATCACAAAATTATTCTTCAAATCACATGCTGGCTAGTGAAGGTTTCCATTAAAAAATAAAGTATAATCAGGAAGTGGATTAGTTCTCTTTGATATGTCAGTCAATCTAGTTGGTACATCTGTTGGGATGTTTCTCCACAAGCATCCTCCTCCTAGAGTGTATATGTCACAACACCCAGATTCATCGACACATAAAACTTTATATCGCCCACTTAATTTGTTAACTCCAAACCCAAATAAGCACCTATGTGTAGACGACCGAGGAGGAAGCTGAATACATTCACAAGTGATCGGATTGACTACAAAAAGAATATTTTGATGGTCATCCCATCCATCCCACAACAAAAGTAAACCATTAACAGAACCAATTATAACACGATGGTAATCATGAGTTTCATCATGATCATGATATTGATCGTTAGGAGATGGCAACCTGAATCGGAGAAGAGGCTGACAGGCCTCGTCACAGACTGCATAACTCGACATGTCTTGATGAAGGAAAGCCATACCTTTTGGAGTATACGATACGCGAACAAACCTGCTTCCCCTTGTATCAAATCACACCATGATTTACACACACTTTTACAAGTTACGATGCTCTTAATTGAAAGTCTCTCTAGAATATCTCTCCATATTTCTTGCGGTAGACACATAGCTTGCTTCATTATAACCAGAATTGAGAAAAATTCAAAATCACTAACATGGAAATAAAGCTTAATATATTCTTAAGCAACTCGTGCATATTTATATAATAAGGTCTGGGAAGATATCCCTATACAAAGAAATAATTCAAAATCACTAACATGGAAATTAATCCTAAATATATAAGGAATTATGTCTAAATTTAAGGAAATAAAGATTTGTCCCAATTTATTGTTAAATAGTATGCAAATCTAAATATAAGGAATGATGTAAATCCTAATGGACATAAGTCTTAAATTTAAGGAAATAAAGATTTGTGTCAATTTATAATAAGTTAGAAAACTGAAAAGAAATACAGATCGTCTTTCGTAATTCAAAATTAAATTTATAAAATAATAAAATATACATGAATAATTGTAAAAATGAATATATACCGTTTTCATCGACAAGAGAAAAATGTTATGAAAAGGAAATCTCTTATTTCAAAAGCTAAAAGTAGGGATAATTTCATAAATAGTTACGTAAGTATGATATTTGTATCAAATTGATTACTAAAGTTTAGTTATATTAGTTTCAAGATGAGTACTAAGCTTTCGTTGACATGAAAATATTTCTTGTTGACATTAATTATTTGTAAAATGTTGTTGTTGACATAATAGTTGACATAAATAACGTTTGTTGTCGACATCGTAATTGACATAATGTCTCTTTCGTTGACATCGCACGAAAATGACAATTATGCCCCCTAGTTGACATAATGTTTCTGTTGTTGACATCACGCGAAATTTGTGAATGAGTGGCTGGAAATGCATCTTAGTTCTCAATTAGGACCAAAAATCTCAACCTAACAGGACCCTATATGTTTATATATATAATAATCAATCGGTATACCACAGTATACCGCGGTATAGGAAATCTAATCCATTACCGTACCGAAAACTACGGTATACTGAAATATCGATATTTTCAGTATTTTTTCGGTACGATAAGTCCGATATACCGGTATATTTCCCCATCCCTGTATAAAATACTCATAAAAGTATAAAACACAATACCCACCTTTTAATATATCGGTGTGATTGTTGCGCATGCGTTCAAATATTTTTTGACACTTTCTAAAAATATTAATTTTAGAGCTATTATTAATTTTAGAAAAGAAACATTCTTTTGAAAAACATCTGGAATTATACGAAAACATGCATGATACTTTTGAAAAACATCTAGAATAATAATTTTAGAAAAAACACCTTCTATATACTCCCTTCATCCCACAATAGGAGTCACTCTTATTGTGGACACGAATTTTAAGAAATGTAAAGAATAGTGAATTAGAAAAGTTAGTGGAATATAAGACCTGCTTTTTTATTTTGGTTTTATAATAAAATGTGAGTGAAGTGAGTTAGTGGAATGTGAGACATATTTATCATTTATGAAAAAATGAATTGTGACTCTTATTGTAGGATGGACCAAAATAGCAAATTATGACTCTTATTGTGAGATAGAGGGAGTATTTGCAATCAATGTTAAATTGTTATTGAACTTGAACATAATTAGTATCTCTGCTTCATCTGTGGTAAAAAGGAGCTCTTCTCATGATACATTTTACCAGACCACCATCTTCATCTTCCCCCTCTCCATCATCGTCCTCAATGCTATCATCATTCCCCATCGTCACCTCCTTCGTCATCCCCATCGTCCTCATCTTCCTCTTCGTGTTCGTCCTCGTCCGCATTTTCATTCTCATTCCCGTCTTGACCATCATCATGATCGTCCCCAACTCCATCGCCGTTATCACCCCATATCAGCAAGATAGCGTCTAAGATCATCCGGTGAAAACTGAACTTGGTGTGCCTGAAAAGAGATTGGGATTCGCAGGATTCATATCAACAATATCTTAGAATAGTACTTAGGATATTCAATCAGGGAATACTATAGTATAAACTAACCTCATTAATAGCATAAATACAGTCACTAATCAGGCCATGACTAAGGCAGAGGAAATCAAGCTTAACACCACTATATAGTACTCCCTCCGTCCCACTTTAGCAGTCCCATTGACTTTTCTGCCCTATTTTTGTGAAAATGATAAAAAAAATAGTTAAAGATGAGAAATTGTAAAGTAAGAGAGAGAATAATATAGAGAAGAGTCTTATCTACATTATTGTCTCTCTTATTTTACCATTTCATCACTTTAACTAATTTTTATCATTTTTATAAAAAGATGACCGAAAAGTTAATGGGACTGCTAAAGCGGGACGGAGGGAGTAAGTGATTGCGGTCTACCGGAGAAAATTGAATGCGATGTGCCTGTATTCCAAGAATAATTTGATCATAAATCAAGATAAATATAACAAATTGAAGGGTATATGGTAAAGTAGAGCTCAAGATGTGCATATACTAACAAAATAAAATAGGGCTGGTGAATTATACCGAAATGGGACAGAGAAATTCTACAAGTTAAATTAATTTCAACCCTCCTAAACAATGGCTATCATTCAATAACATGCAAACAAATGTAGAATAACACTATTTGAAACAGTGTCAATCAAGTAAGTTCGGTCCAAAATAAAACACATCTCAAAGTTCTTGAAATAAAACACTTCTCCGCGCCTCTCTCATCATTTTCATTTTAATTTCCTTCAAACACCCGACTAGTTTAGATAAAGATAAACAATTTCAATTCTTGAAAACAATTTCATTCCTAAAGCCAAAAAAGCAAACAAAACAGGATATTCAAATCAACAAAAAACATGTTTATGGTGTTTCCGAATCCCAGAAATTCTACCCAGATTAATAAATGAACATTCCAAAATAAAGCACATCTAAAATTGAATCGGGACTCCTAATGGCGGATATAAGGAGAACTATTTCTAGATGTTACCTTATTCGTCCCTGAAAAGTATGAATATTTGGTTTGACACGAGTTTTAAAGCATAATAGGAAAAGTAAGAGAGATAAAAAGAAAAAGTTTTTACCGTATTGTTAGCTGAGAATGAGTCACATCTCATTAGAAAGAAAAAAGTTTCCAAAATTAGAAAGTTCATACTTTTCAAGAACGGACTAAAAAGGAAATAGTTCATACTTTTCAGAGACGTAGGGAGTATTACTTTTTCGTTTTTCAAATATAGAATACAGGTTGGGTATTATGTTGTATGTGTTTTTTGTAATTTAAAATTTTATAAAATCATAAATTATGTACATGAATAATTTTGTCAAATTTTAAATTTAGAAGGACAAGAATTTGACTAAATTTGACTATTTTTCTTTTACTACTTTCTTTTTTTAAAGATGTCTCGTCGTAAAAGTTTCGTAATTGAGGGGGACTGGGGGAGGGAGCGGCCAATTTCGATTTTGAGGGTGAAGGCATAAATACAAATAAAAAGTAGTAGTAATAAAATGTTTTACGATTTTTGCTCGAACAAAAATAATTGCACTATATTCTAAAATCTAGCAAAATAGCTAGGTTTGGCTTTGGATTCATTAATGTGATCAAACATGCCATTTTAACTTTGAGTATTTATTTAAGGGATATTGGTCTCTAAAATCATGAACTTTGCTCATATTTTGGTATTTCCCATGAACTTTGAAATTGGTCTAATAAATCACAAACTTTACATTTTGTTTGTTATTTCCCATGGCAACCTAAATAAGAAATCTTCGGCAAAAATCTTATTATACGTGATAATTGTGAAATGTTTATAATATTTTAGATTACTTTTTAAATTCGTGATAAGTAGGATAAAAAGCTATGTAGAAAATCACATTGATTTAGTAGTGTCAAGTAGGATAAAAAATGCACGGAAGTTGGTTGGATATGGTGATTGAGCCGCCATGGGAAATAACAAACAAAATGTAAAGTTTATGATTTTTTAGGCTAATTTTAAAGTTTATGGGAAATACCAAAATTTGAGCAAAGTTCATGATTTTAGAGACCAATATCCATTTATTTAACAAGTCAAAGCTAATGTGGAGATCATGGCAAGAAAAAGGTTTAATTTTAAAATCTAGTCTATTTTATGCTTAGATAATGCTTAAACAAACTAAATATATGATGAATGAAAATCCAATTGGTATGCAATTTGCCCAACTTAGCCGGTAATATGATTTCATTTCCATCAATATATAGTTTGGATGTTCGAGTCATTTTACATGTGAACGACCATAGAAATACCGTTTGAACCAATGGAAGTTTCTTTTCTTTGAAAGTTTAATTAGATACAATACTAATCTATGTTCCATTCGACTTTGATCCATATAAATATATATTGTAAATGGAATTCTTATTTCTGTTCCATTTTCGGATGATAAGTTGCATCGCCATACATAGAACATTTTCGGAGTAATATTATAAGTACAAAAATGTTCCTAACAACAACATACAAACAATGAAGGGAAAAATAGATAAAAATCTATAAAAGTGCAAAAATATTCTAAACAAAAATCTATAAAACTGCAAACTTAATGACTGAAAGTTGTGAATCCTCGTACTTTTGAGGGAAACAAAACTAAGGGTATAAATAGTTATATATGCAACACAAATTATAATAAGCATATCGTTGAAGAAAACCATATGTCTCAAAATCTTCGGTATTTTTGGAGTAGCCTATTAATCCCTTTTCTATTTTATTTTTAGTATCTAACAACAAGTCGCAATTAACCAAAACTTTGAACGGATCAGCATATAGTGAATCTTTGAAGATATATTCCATTATCCAAGAACTTGTATCTCCATCATTGTCCATCTTCCAAATATGATCATGTACAAAATAAGCGTAGTTGATCCTTCAAAATGCATGAATGAAATCCCAAATGTAACAAATCCAGTCATATGTCATCATGCAAATTCGAATATGCATCGTCCGGAAGAGAAAAACCAGAAAAGAACTCAGTTTCAAGATCAAAGCAGCTTACCCTACATCCCGAGGCAGGTCCATCTTTAGATAGTATAGGCAATCTAGTTGTTGTTGATGCTAGGATCCTTCTCCACGCACATCCTCCTCCATGAGTGTATACATGACAAAACCAAGACTCGTTGACACACAAAATCTTATATTGTCCACTTAATTTGCTCATACCAAACCCAAACAGGCACCTACATGTAGGTAGTGGAGGAAGCTCGATATATTCACAAGTCACTGGATTGGCTATGAAAAGAATGCCATGATTATCATTCAATCCATCCTACAATAAAAGCAAACCATTAACTGAATTAATTACCAAACGATGGTGACCAGTAGTCGAATAAGGAGGTAAGCCAAATCGGAAAAGTGGCTCGCAAGCCTCATCAGCCAATGAATACCCCATCTTGTCTTGGTGAATGCCATGCATTGTTTTGGAGTATACGATGTCGCAAAGTGACCCCCTTTCTGTTAGATCGCGCCATGACTTACAAAACGCACTTGCACCTCATAATGCATTTGATGGGGACTCTTCCAAGGATCTCTATCCATATTTCTTGTGGTACATGTGATTGAGAAAAATAAATTCAGGAGATGATCGGATCAAGCAAAAAACATGGATATAAATTTTTGCACTTCTTTCTCAAACAAAAAAATTCATATTTAAATTTGAAATATAAATTTTTTCTAGGTTTACTACTCCTATATCATGATTAAATTCATAAGCTCGTGAACTGTTGGAAAATTATAAGCAAGCATGATCAATCCAATTATAAAGAAATAGTACTCCCTCCGTCCCAGATAATTCGGGACACTTTGACCCGGCACGAGTTTTAAGAAATCTAATGGAAAGTGAGTTGAAAAAGTTGGTGGGATGTGGGTCCTACTTTTAAATTATTAGTTTTATAATAAAATGTGAGTAGGAATGAGTTAGTGGAATATGGGGTCCACTACCAAAAATGGTAAAAGTGAAATGGGACAAATTATGTGGGACGACCCAAAATGAAATAATGGATCGAATTATCTGGGACGGATGGAGTAGTAAAAAACAAGACTAACATTGCAATACTAATTAATTTGAATTAATTCAAGTCAATTCTATTAAACTAATTTTACCGTAAATCTTTATCATCTAAGAGCTATAAATGGTTTATACTTCATAGTTTATAGTCTTAAGGAGTTGTTTATAGAATAACTCATCCCAATATATTTCATTAAAAACTAAAAGTAATAGTATATGATTAAATATATTAGCGGTTCTCGTACTTTATGCATTATAAATAAACTTGAATTTGGCCTTAATCCGCAAGCCCGGTCGAGCAGGATTAGTCAGATTCCGCCAAAAGACGAGTTCGGTACACCTGTGGTTAAACAAAAAAAAAAAAACTTGAAGTTTCATATTTTGGTCAATTTGTCCTATGCAATAGCAGCCCACAAACATAATCTAATGTATCAGAAATATGGACCTTTATAAATTATATTTAAGCACTATATATATTTAGGCCCACATATTATGTTAGAGTTGTAAATAGTATTCCCTCTGTCCATCGAAGAGGCCATTTTTTTTTTTTTTAATTTGTCACGCTCAAAGGGTCCTTACTAAAATTTGTAAACTCTTTTTAATCTATTTCTCTTATTTTATTCGTTCCACCTAAAAAAATAAAATTATAAATTACATAAAATCTCATACCATCCTAAAAAAGAGTTATTTAATAATTATAACTTTTTAAATAATTATTTAATTATAACCTGTCACTATCACAGAAAGATGATTCCACTTGCAAAATAACATTTTTAAAATTATTTGTTATGTCTGAACTGACCATTTCAAAAAAAGTTGATTTTGTTTAAGAAGAAAGTTGACCATATTTTGACTGAATTAAATATAAATTTGGTATGACTTTTATGTGTAAACACTTACGGTCAATTATTTGGAACCCTCTTTACAAAGAGAAAATATACTACTTCGTATATCATATAAATAAATATTATATAAATTTATGTTGAGGTAAGTCAAATGTGACATGATTACAATTCAATAATTAATTAAACGTTTCAAACTGGCTCAACAATATTTATTAAAACAAAAATGTTAAATCTGCGACTGTTGAATATCAATAAATCAAAATAGATATATTTGACTTTTACGGAAAAACAAAATGTCAAAAAGTTCCATTAAAATTGCACAAATTTTTGACTGACAAATATTATTGATACTTTTAAAGTTATATTCAATTTTAGTCAAAAAAGTTTTAATTATAACTTTTAACAACTAAATCGCATGAAAGAGTAGAACATATTTAAACAAAATAAATTTTAAATGATTTGATACTCTTTAATATTATAACAACGTTTAGATATACATGCTCAAATTTCATTTCCTTCATCAAAATTCAACTCTTTTTATAGTATATTATATAGAATTATAAAGAGTGTATTATATTTTTATAGTTATATCTTGTTTACATGTTGTACATGAGTTCGTATTTATAGTATGCTAACAATCTAGAATTATATAGAAGTTGTTTAATATGACCTAGATAGAAATTTTCTACCAATATGCAAGACTCTAACTATTTATTCTTTTTTTATTAATTTTGTATTAAAATATGTATCATCCACTTGTCAATGTTATTAGTAATGGACAAATTGAGTATCAATTAAAATACTACCTTATCCGCAAGCAAAGCCATTGTATAATCACACAAGGTCATAAATAGTATTCACTTCGTCTGTCATTAAATATGTCAAACTATCATTTAAAACTATCCATCGTCAATTGTCTTATTTCATTTTCACTATTTTTAATAAATAACCTCATCTTCTGTTAACTCATTTAACTCTTAGTTTTCTATCAAATCCCATCAAAATTTTCTTTACAATTTAAACTGTGTTCTGAGTAAAAATGTGACATTTAAACATAAATGAATGAAATACTATAGTCTATAGAGACATGCATGTAATATCCCTATATATACCAAAATGAAAATATAAATAATCCAAAATCTTTACCATGGGTAATTTTAGGATGCCTCAACTTTATCACTTAAATAGAGCCACATGCATTACCATCTTAATTAACTTAAAAATGTTAATAAATAACGTGTAAATCATAGATCATTCATCTCAAAGTAGTTACAAAATGGCAACACCACCGCAAAAAATGGCAAACAAAGTGAAACCAACCACTCTTTCTCCACCACCACTCTCACTCAACTCCGCCGCAAACCCTAAAATTCCACCACCATTTCAATGGTCAGAAATCACCGCCCAATAAAAAACAAATCCACCAAATTCCTATATAAACACCACACTTTCCATACTTCCCACTTATCATTTTTTTAATCATCTCTATATATATTAACCAAAGCCCCCACTCTCAAAATCAATACTTTCCCTATATACTTAGCATCAAAATCACATTTTTTTTAGTTCACATTTCTTTTTCTAATTTCAATTTGTTCAATTTTGGATACATGAAGAAAGAAGTTAGTAATTGTGATGGATCGGTCAACGGTCAACGCCCTCCGCCGCTGCGGACGGGCAAGGATTCCCACGCCATCCAAAAACCGGCGGCGGCGGCGAGGGCGCGGCAGCCGGTGATCATATACACGCACCCGCCGAAGGTGATCCGCGCGGCGCCGAACGACTTCATGAAGCTGGTGCAGCGGCTCACCGGACTATCGAGCGGCGACGACGGATCGCCGCCGGCGCCGGCGCCGGCGGAGGAGAATAATTGCGAGACGGCGGAAGCGAAGCCGGATCCGGCGATGTACGAAATGTCGAACGCGTATTTGGTGGAGGCGGCGGGAACGGGCGATTTCTTCTGCTCGCCGAGGACGAGCGCGGTGTTCGAGGCGGCGACCGCGATCTCGCCGTCGATCGTGGAATACATGAAGATGTATCCTGATTACTTGTGAAGATTGAATTGATGAATGAGGTGAAATTGTTTCATTTTTTTATATGTTTAATTATGATTTAGGTTTGGATTTAGGATAGTATAGATGTGATAAATTAGTTAGTTAGGGGGAAAATAAGTGCTTAGATTTTATTCTTTATTTAATTAGCCGTCGTTAGCAAATAAATGTAGCTATTGCTCTTATGAATCTATGTGTTGGCTTATCCGTAAAAGAGTCTCAATTATGTACATTTATACTACTCATTATATAATTTGTTGTGTTGTCGTAAAGATATAAAAAATACTCCATTCGTATACAATGCATGTATGAGAGCAATTCCGAACTATTTTCTTGTGCAAGAAAGTGTCTCAGCCAAAATGTCAATTGCATCAACATAAGAACAATTATAAACAACATATGGGCAATAATACTACTACTAACTATAGCATAAAATTAAACTGTCTCAAATCTAAACTCCAAATTAACATGATTTATCTATGGATTTGGCTCTAGTTGAAAAGTGCACATATGTCAAGGTAATATTCACGGTGTATTTCTATCTTGAAAAATTAAGTTTTAGTATATTAGAACTGGGCCACTGTCATTCCGGCCCACACGTGAGGGGGCATGTTAAATTCTCGAAATTCTGTCTGCTTGGTGATGATCCTATCTCTTCTATATAAGGATGGATAACACTCACCCCTTAAGAAGCCTCTAACCCCTTAAAAAGCCTCATAAGGGGAGAGTTATCCAAACTTATATAGATTAGATTGGATCAGATGTGGGACAAGATATTAGAATTTTAATATAGTATATTTTTAGCATTTATCAACAGTTTATCTTATTTTGAATCGTTGGAAAAGTTTTTGACAGAACCATATTACTACATAAAAATTGGTGGATATAAACATAGTAGTCTATATAATTGGAAAAATCTTATATACTTGGATGGAATTTTTTGGAAACTACGTTGTTTACAGTTTCGTTGTGGAGTAATTTTTTTCAAAGAAAACACAGTTAATCGAGCTGGAGAGAATAGTAATGCAATCAATACATGAAAATGGCAGTCTAATACAAGCATGTTTCTGAAAGTTTTCTAATGGAGTTATACTTGCAGGAATTCCCCAACTTCACCACCACATTTACGACAAAATGGCTGCGACACCATCACTTACTAGCGAGTTAACAGAAACGATGCAGCTTAGAACTCTCGCTGCTGGCTCGCATTGTGTCTTGCCAGCTCAACCTATACAGAGATGAGCAAAATTCATATCAATTCACCACGTTGGAAGTGCAAGTTTTGGTGAGCACAGATAGTGATACAAGAAACCGAATAAAAACCCAACAGCATAGTTGACAGAGGGAGTATCACTAATTTCACAGCAACAAACAGTAGAAAGATAGTGTTACCTCAAAGGCGTTCTTCAAATGATCGAGCTCCTTGTCCAGATCATTGATAGCCTGATTATACGCCTGCATTGGCGAAGACTGGCTCGTGGTTTGAATCTGCAAATTGACCAGCCAAGATATGTCAAACACAAGAAAATCCAAGAACAGCCAGACTCACGAAGTAACCAACAACAAGCAAGTCGGGAGACAAATCATCGAATTGTTAGAAAAGATTCGCACTTTAGTAAACAGCAATGCTTCATAGTTACAAAACATTTCAATTTCAGATAAAATTCAACATATCATGCCAATAATTGACAAAAGAGTAAAAGACATTGCTTTAATCCCAAAACAGGAACACATTGTTCTAAAAACAATGCTAAACTTATATATTCAGATGAAATTAAACAGAAAAAAGAGTTTCTGTTCAATGTTACAAACTGCAAATTGAGATAAAGAAAATATCAGATCATCAGTTCTAACTTTACCACAATTCTGCAGAATTAATTCTGTATAAACAGCCACACTAAGCTAATCACATTGCCATTGCCTACACTAAACTTGTGAGCCATCAATTATGCACAACTCCATCAACACAGTTCTCAATAAGAGTCCTAAATTCAATTCAGTAAAATGTAAGAGTAACAGAGAAACTCAAAAAAGCACAAATACAAACCCTTATAAGGATTTTGTACTGAAGCGGGTGCGGCAGCTTGTAGCCAGCAAACAAAACGTTCTCGTCTCTGTGCAATTGCCTGATTTAGGGAAAAAATTAGGGCTTTTTTCACGAAATTAACAACGAAATTGGAAGTGTAAAATTCACATACATGCGTAGAATGTTTCCGATCGTGTGATCCTCACGCTCGACGGTGAACGTCGCCGCGTTGATGATCTTCGTGTCCCTCTCATACGAAACCCTTGTTCAACCAATTTTAAAAAATCACCACCAAAAATCGAAAATCGCAGAAATTGGGCAGTGCAATCGACAAGTAAATACACATATGCATTTAGAGAGAGAGAGAGAGAAAGAGTACTTGGAGACGCCTTCGGGGACGACGAATCGCTCGTAACGATCGGGGGCATTCATCTTTCTCCCTTCTTCTTCTCACTGTGTATTTCAGCTGAAATTGGGAAACAGGATTTTGAGGTGAACTGTGTAGAAGCAAAGCGACGTCGTTTATTAATCTGGGAAAAGTGGGCTTATTAGTCGGGGAAATGGGCCAATACCTGGGCTTGCTATTTGAATAATTGGATACAACGTTTTTTATTCATTTATTGCCAACTCTCAAATATGCTATATAATCGTGCATGAATAGGAGTCTTACTTTTTCTCGGCATAGTAAAAGAAAATGGAGCACTTGAACATTTTCAAAAATCAAGAACTACGAGTTCACTACATTCATTTTGGGGTGACAGAGGGATCGTATTATTCGGGACGTTTTTTCATGCTTTTCTCAGAGATTTGAAAAAGGATGACATCGATGGGAATTACCTAATCTTTCCTTCTTGATGGGAAGAGCGTGGCATTCTTTTTTTCTTTACTTGGTTTTAAGAGATGGGAGTTGAAAAAAATTAGTAGAATCTGAATCTCATTTTTATACTCATATTGTAAAAATTTTAAAAGGAAATACTATGAGTTAACAAATTCATGGAATTGAGATCTACTTCGGTTTATAGTAAAAACGAAACCAGATTCCTATTAATGGGTTAACTAAAATAGCAAAATGATCATTTTGTTGATGGAGTGATAGAGGATGCTCAATACCTAATTTGTAGATTTATGCTGATAGTTTTTAAATTTGTCATTTGGTTATTAGTTGTTTAGATATGATCCTTTTGTAAGGAGTCTTTATTTATGTTTCTTATTTAATTTATTATAGTTTGTTAAGGGTCTTTTTTAGATCTTATAAATAGGCCTTTGTATTCGGTAGAAGAATTGTTCAAAAATATATTGAGATTGAGTGACTGTGACCTTTTCGTATTAGGAAGAGTGTTATCTTTTCTTTTCGACTTGCATACAAACAAAATTGTTTGTGAGTTTAATTATTCTGTTTTCTTTTATTTTTGGTCAGCCAAGTCAACTAATTGCAATCTTAACAAGAAGGGTATTATTAATTCTCATAAATTAATTTTTAATAGTTTATTTTTGACAGATAATGGGTATTGGAGAATGAAGAGTAGCTAAGAATACATCTGAACAATAATTGTTCAGTTGTTCTACTTAGCTGCACACAACTGGCCTTATTTAATGCACAAATTATGTAAAAGTCACCATCTTTATTCGGTTCATTTAATATTATTAATTAATTAATTAGTCCCACACGAGGAAATTAATGAGAAATTTCTCAGATATATTACCGTGAAAACATATATAGAGTCGTTGCTAAAAATGTTTGCACAAAAACTTTTATGTTTGATTTGTGATATATACAACTTAATTATCCTCTCTCATCGAGGTGATTTTTAATTAATTAATTTATTTATTTATAATCCCTCACTAAATTATTACTACTTCTACCCACCTAATTAAGCACTCGAAATATTTATTTCGATATGCACTTAATAAGTCAAATGAAACCAATCATTTTATGTCATGGTGTCGCTAGCAAATTGAAATTTTCCGACCACTAACATTTTTTTTTATTATTACAACGTTGGGCATATCACAATCATTAATCAGTGGGATTATTTTAGTTTTGTTAATTATTATGACGAGACGACAACTGCAAAATATTGTATCCAACTAATTCGAATACTTTATCATGAAATAAGATGTTTAAGCATATAATTCAAAGTAACTTGTGAAGCATTTTGGTCTTAACAATCGGGTTTACAACTTGCACAAGTATGTAAATCTTCAATAATTGATTTCGTAACTTAATTATGAGATAAAAGCCTAAAATCACTAAATCAAAATTACCATACATGTATGATTTTATATTTTGAGACAATGAGATATATCGAAATTGACAATATTTATCATTTTAGACCATGAATTTTGCATCAATTTTTATCTATCACTTGCTTTTCACAAATTAAATAATAATTTACGAAGCTTCACTTTTTCCGAATTTTAAATAACTACTTGAGGTGGAATACCGAAATAAATGGTGAGCTATAAGCTTGAAATTACATCAAACAAACCAAAATTAAAAGATGTTGTGGTGTGTGCATCACTTGCGCATCGCTTTGTCCCTATTACCTGAATTTTTTAATTAATTATATGCATTAAAACACGTAATAATCACGTCAATTTTGGTTTTGCAATAAATCTTCACTAGGGAAAAGTTATAAAGATCGAAACTTTATGATTGTTTCATTCAAATTTGAAAGTTATACTAATTACAAATGATCAAAAGTTCATATTTTAGCAACAAATTTATCATTTAAAATACCTACCTAAAAATCGTGTGATCGTAAAGGGACAGACGACTTCTTGGCCACGCCAAAAATGTGATGTAAAATTAATGTATTTATTGTATTTGAGCTGTCATTATTACATAGGAAGGAAAAAAATTGCAAGTTCGTGTTTTGTCACTCTTCCTTTAGTCAAACTGGTCCTTAATCAATACTCGTTTAACACCTCTCAATTTTTTATCTTTCTTTAGCATTTATGCAATGGAAAATTTCCCAACACACAATCAATCTTGGCAAACAAAGAGAAGTTAAATCTTATTTTAAACGATTTTGTCAAAAAAATGCGTTCGCACAAAAAAAAAAAAAAAAAAAAAAAAAAAAAAAAAAAAAAAAAAAAAAAGAATGTCGTGCAAGATAGTAATAATTTTATTAGGAGCAACTCCAATTTATTAATCCTTTTCCAATGGATTATACAATAGTAATTAATAAATATCTATGTGAATTGCTTGGTAAAATTATGATTTTTGTCGCATTTGATTTGCTGACTAGTGCGGATAAGTTTTGATAGCATTCAAATCTGAGCTTTAACTTTTTCTAAAATTTAATTAATTAATTAGAAATCGTTTTGCCAGAGTCTGCAAATCTTGTAGTACTACTATTTATTTATTAATCTCATATACGTGCAATAATAATAATAATTTTAAAAACATTTTTAAATTGCGTAATTACTCAACTAATCTTCCTCGAGATCTGTTTTGCGTACCCGCAAAGATAAATTATTGTATGCGTACTAAAAAAAATTCACCGGCCAAACAAGGCAGACGAATTTAGGGCTAAGCAATTTTAAATAAGAAAGTTAAGTAATTGTTTTACTCCTGTTACTTTATTTTAATTTCTTTTGGCAAAATTGTTTTTCAAGGGGTGAATTTTGGACAAATTTTGGTTCATCTTAGTGCAATCAAAAGGAGGCGTAAAAATTATGAACTTAGCCTCTCTTTTTTTTCAATTTTTCCATGAAATATTTTATTTTCTTATGGAAAAATTATCTTAAAAATCATGAATCAAGTACTCCCTTCGTTCCACTCAAGATGACCAAATTCTTAAGTGGCACGGGATTTTAGAAAGTATTGTTAGGTGGAATAAAGTAGAAAGTAAAAAAGTAGTTAAATATTTTAATGAGACAGGAGAGAAGAGGTTATTTTCAAAATTAGAAAATGGTTATCTTAATTGGAACAAATTAAAAAGGAAATGGGATAGAAGGAGTAAGATTTTGATTTATCTTATAGTAATTTAAAAATAAACCATAAAAATCACGATTGTAACATTTTTTCTAATATTCCCATGAAATCTAATTCGGATAAAATTAATTATATCCATTTGGCATCTGAAAAAATTTACAAGGATGAGACCGCCCAAGACACTTATATAAAACAACTCAACAATATAACCAAATTTTCAAAATCAGATGTACAATCATCGATTTTAAAATTAGGCGTTAAATCATGAATTTAACATTTTCTCAATTTCTCCATGGACTATAGTTTCGGATAAAGTTCTATTTAATGTGATACTCTAAAAAGTATAAATTATACAAGAACAAGACTAGTATATCATTTTTTTCTAACACATTTTGAGAAACAACTCAACCACATCATTAGTTATAAAGATGAACGCAACATATTGCAAACTTAGGTGGCGTTCGGTTATCATGACTAATCCATCTAGGATTAAGTTGTGAGATTATTTTAGTTGGAGGAGGGAGGCTATGACTAATTATCATGAGACTATTCATCTAGGATTAAGTTGTGGGGATCAATCTTATGAACCAAACATAATACATATTTAATCATGAGATTTAGTCTTGCCAACCGAACACTCCCTTAAAGAGTAGTATCAGAATATTTTCGACATGAGAAACTTAGCCAAAATGTTAAGCTCATGCTACAAATTTTAAGTTCTATTGAAGGTTAGTAAATCACCAAAATTTATGATTTTTTCGGATGTTTTAACTTTTTTTTAATAAGTAAAGTCATTGTTTATAATTTACTCGTGAATTTCGTTGTATTATAGACATAGTAATTTTTTTCTTTAAAACTGCACCCTTTTTTCACAGTTGTGCAAAAAAATGTCAACTTAAAAAATATGTCAACTAGATTATAAATTTAGACACTACACAAGCCCATATTTATTTATTTACGATCAAATAATACGATAATCACCATTGAATAAAAATGTGAAATTAAATAATAAATAATCGAGCAAATTTTTATTGAAATAATTATTTACAGAGACCAAAGCTTTCCATCATTTCTTCCAAAATTAAATCTTGGGGCATCAATTCGCCCACTTCCATTAAATCGGCCGCGTCACCTCAGGAAAACCCGGTCTAACTCGAAAACCCGGTTCTTCACTCATTCTCCACGATAACGGCGTCAGCGTCCCACCACGTCTCGCCGTCAGACTCTCTCACACACTCTAACGGCCTCCTAACATTCCTCACATCGCCAACCGTCACCACCCCGCTGACGTCATCCCTCACATACACCTTGCTAACTCCGCCGCCGCTAGCCAATCCTCCGCCGCCGCTCAGCTTCCACTCCGCCACCAGCGCCGGCACTCCGCTCCTCATCCTCCGATCGTATCCGCCTAAAATCACGCCGTCGCCCTTCGCGTTCCCCTCCGCCGTCAGCACCACCGCCGGCGCCGGCCAAATCTCGCCGGAGAAATCGCCAGATCTCTCCTCGCGATCGCGATTCCAGGTCGAGACTACGCTACTCGAATCGTAATTGAACAGATCCTCGTCGAGATCTAGATTAAACCCCAAGCTATCCCAGAGCTTGACGACGTTTTTACCGGAGGCGATCTCCGACCACGCGCCGCCGCCGCAGCTGCTCCGGCGATTGCGCTGCCGCAATTGACCGCTTCGGAAGCTGAGAATCGAGCCCCGCACGCAGAAATCTTCACCGTCGCGGCGTCGATCTCGATCCTCCTCCGCTTCCTGTTCGTCATCCGAAGACGCGACCGATACGGCGTCGTCTTCGTCGTCGCTGAAATCGAATTCGTCTTCGGTTTGGATAAAACAGGGTTTAACAGTGTGGAAACGGATGAAAATCAGCTTAATTCGTCTAATTAAACTGCTGAAAGTAGCGAAAATTGCGAAAATCAAAGCGCCGTATTTCCAGAAGCCTGGAAACGAGAAGAAACGGGAGATTGTTGAAGGATTTTGCAGGCATTTGATTCCTGCTTCGAAATCGCACAACATGTTTATCTCTGGAATTTCCATAGTTTTTTCAATTTTTTGCCGGATTTGCTTCTCAGATTGTGATGAGATTTACAGCTGGATGCAGATTGTGTGATGGAGATGAAGAAATTTGAGAAAGAAATTTGAGAAAGAAATTGCCTTTTTGTGAACTGATTAAAGAGAGAGAGGAAGAGAGTTGGAATGGTAAGCTGTATATATAAGAAACGTTAGTAGAGAGAGAGAGACAGGGTGTGGATAATGACCTTTTAAAAAGAAGGTTTGCTTGATTAATGATAATTATCCAACCCTCCATATTTAATTGGCATAACTTTTTTTTTTCGGTAAGAAATAAATCAATAATAATTTTATTTTTTTATTAATAATGTTCCATTAATTCATCGAATTCACATTTTATTATGAAATTAGTAATATAAAAAATATAGGATTGATATTTCAATAAAAAAAATTCATTTTTTTATCAATAATATTTTATAAAATTCAAGCGGAGTAAATTCATGTCAATTAATCATGGAAGGAGTATTGTTTAATTAAAAAGACGACTAGCAAATGGGGTGGTTAGATTAGCCATTATTAGTGTGGTGGAGATGATTGGATTATAAGATAAAGATTGATTATCTTAATTCTTAGTTTCAAAAACCAGTATGACTCGGAAAAAGGGAATCTTTAATACACAATTGCTTTCTAAATAATTAAATTTAGAAAATTGAAAAGTGCACTTATCTAATGGAATTATTATTTGGGATATACCTCATTTGATAAGACACTCCAACAATAGCTGTTTTAATAAATTTCCATGTATTACCTCATATTTTCATGGTAGTTAACATTAGTATATTTTTGGAAATGGCTTTGTCTTCCTTGTACTTACCAATCACATCCATGAAACATTCATTTACCCATCTAATTTTTTTTCCATATAAAGTAAATCTGTGCCTCATACTCTTGATTTACAATTACAGTATATTATAAAAAAATTCATAAATGTGGCATTAGAGTGAAATAGTTTTCAACAAAACACAAATAGGGTCAATGTTATTGATTTAACTACGTACAATCTCGAGGGTCGAAAAACTCCATTAAATTTGGTATTTGAAGTTCTAGTTAATCTTACAGTGCGACAAGTCGACAACTATGTCTCAACTCTTTGGGATTGGTGTTCACTTTCGTTGTACCACATCCATTATTGGAGACGAGCTCGTTTACTATGTCCGAGCTCTACATTTTTAATTCCTATAACTAGCAATTGTGAAATTCTCCATTGCATTAAAGAAATTTGAATTGATGAATAAAGCATTGATTATAAAATAGGGAGTAGTACTAGCATTATACATTGCTACATGATAGTAATAAATTAAATAATTTAAATAAAAAAACATTAATTAGAATACGTAATTACTTAATTAAATTGCCTAATGGAAAAAGTGCCAAAAAGAGATAGGAGTAAAATAGACTAACTCAGTCCTGAGTCAGCAGCATCTACAGGCAATACCAAATTTGTGGTTGCATTTTCTCGGTAAACAACTCACCATTACTCTCTCGCCACGTGTCGGCTTCTGGTTGCTTCGTAAGCCCACACATCTTTTTCCAATCATTTCGGCTTTTCTAGGATTTTCTAACTTGCTCTTTTTATGTTTTTGTCTTTTATTTTATTTATTTACATAGAAAAAACAGTGAAATTTGAAGTTTATACCTCTTCGTTAACTCTAAAAAATGTTACTATCGGATGTCCATATGATTTTCATATCCTTTATTTATTAACTCAAGTTTCCTAGATTAGACATGACTCGTTCCAATGTCATGTTTTTGGATTTACCTAGATTCAATAATTAATAGCCCTTTGTACATTAAAAATAGTCACATTTTTGAACGGCACACATTTAATAAGAAATTGCTAAAAGTAAGAGAGATGAGTAGAAAAAATAAGTAAAGTATAACAAGATGAGAAAAAGTAAGAAAAGTAAGACAAACTTTCTATAAAATTAGACTATTTTTTGTGGACATTCCAAAATGAAAAAATATATGAGATTATTTTCTATGGACAAAGAGAGTACTAAAAGGTAGTAATTTATACTCTCCTTCATAAAAATAAGGACATTTTGAGATGACAAATAAATTAATGCATAATTGATAAAGTAAGGGAGATGGAGAGAAAGATAATTAAAATAGTAAATAGTGAGACTCATATTATTATTAGTGTTTAATTATTAATGATGGTTCCTATTGATATAAGTTATAAATAAATTGATTTATATAAGTAATGAATTGAAGACAATTTTCTACAAATGAAAATAGACTACTTTTAAGAAACTGTCAGAAAAGAAAAGTGTCTCTATTTTTATGGAATGAATGGAATTTTATGGAATGAATGGAAAAAAAATTCAATTTTTAGCATTCTCGAGACAATTTTGATTTAATAACCAGACACTCTTAGCAATTTCAATCTAAAATTTTTTGCATTTAAAAGATCATTACAATTGACACTCTAGCATATTCGATTGTTTCAAGCTAAAAGTTTGTATGGTCAATTATGGATCAGATCAAAGTTGTATATCGTGTCATTGTTTACATCTCTAATCAAAATTGTTTACTTTACTCGTTTAAGGACCACTTTCCCCAAATTTTAAAAAACAACACTATCTAATTCATTGGTGTCATGCAATTTACCACAAGTAATTATTTTTCAACTAAAATAACAATTTTAGTTTTTCTTCTAAATTACACAATCAATAAAGGGTAGTATATTCTTTGAGTATAGTTCGAATCAAACTATATATAGGGAAGACTATTGTTGTTGTATGGTGGCTGCAATTAGTTTACTAATTCTACACTCTTTTAATCCCTTTTTTTTTTGTATTTGCGTGCAGTTCTTATCCACAGTTCAATCCCATCCATAGTGAAGGAAAAAATATTCGTCTTGGCATTGAAAGACTAAACTAATGGATCCATAATTGACTAATATTTCTAGAATTTTCAATTTCTTCGTGCCAATATATTACTCCCTCGTTCCACGAATAAAAGTTTCGTTTTTCCATTTTGTCCGTTCACAAATAGGAGTCCCGATTCATAATTACTATAAATGGTAAAGACACCTCACATTCAACTAACTCATCCCATTCACATATCATTTAAAACTAATATATACAAATGAGACTCATGTCCCACTAACTTTTTTCCACCCACTTTTCTTAATACCGTCCACAAAAAATAGATCATTTTTGCCATTTTGGGACGTCCACAAAAAATAGATCACTTTCTAAAAATGAAAAGTTTATCTCTCATACTTTTCTCACTTTTTCTTCCATCTCTCATACTTTACTCACTTTTTCTCCCTATCTCTCTTACTTTACCTACTTTTTCTCCTCCTCTCTCTTACTTTAACAATTCTACATTAAAATCAGTGCCGAACAATAATAAATCTATTGTTTGTGGATGGAGGGAGTATTTCTTAAAACCCGTGCCAGATAGAAATGTATCTACTATTCTTGGAGGGAGTACTACTAGTGTTTCAATTTCTTCCTAGCTAGACAACATTGAATTAATATGTCCGATATTTACTTATGGTTATTTTTAATACGAGTTATTATAGTTTATTATTTGTGCATTCAATTTGAAGTTTAAATTTTTATCTATGTTGTTAACTTTGAAAGTTTGTTTAATTATGTCCACTATCATTGATAATGTGAAGTTAACTTTTATTCAATTTTTTAATGTTTTATTTATGTTTGTGCTTTGTGTGGCATACCAAGACCATGACTATATAGCTTGACAATTTTGTGTAGTAGTAATAAGAATAAATTTGCAAAACAAAATGAAGAAAGACTATAAAAAGTTTGATTTTGAAAAATCATAAATTAGTCAATTTTTTATAGCCCATTATTCATAGTTCATACTAGTATTACTTAACATTTTCATCAACACATAAAATATAAATAAATTCGGAGATTTTACTATTTTCTTTCATAATTAAATTTCTAATTCTCTACTCAACATTTAAGACTATTCTAGCTATAAGCAGCATGACGAATTGTTAGTTATCAAACAAATTAATATAAGAAGTCAAAATAATAATTGTGGAGAAACGAGTTATTTTTGCCGTGGGGAGTTGAATTACGATGGATGTGCATGATTGAATTCCAAAAGAATTAATTATGAAAAGTCTTCAATTATTTTTGGATTAATGTCGCCTCAAACAGCAATCAGTTTGATTTTGACAAAGTTTCTCATTTTTTGCTGTTCAAAAGTGGAATTCTTCGACGTTGAAGTCAACAAAGGCTAATTCACATTTAACCATAAGCAAATTTACACGTAAACACGGTGAAATTAATTATAGCTAACTACATGCCATTAACTTGTTCAAACTCGGTTAATTTTGAAAAAATAGTCAAACAGAGTTCTTAATTTTTTCTGTATAACAATTTTTTTTGATACGCGATTTTAGTGTTCTTTTGTATGTACTCTTTGATTTTATTAGAAAATAAAATATGGTACTTCCTCTGTCAAAAAAATAGAGTAATTTGTGTATGACACGAGTTTTAATGTAGAATTGATAAAGTAAGAGAGAGAAAGGAAAAAAGTAAGTGAGAAGTAATGTTAGTGGAATGATGTGTAGGGTATTAGAGCATCCGCAATGGTCGGCTAGCGACCGGCTAGCCGATTCGTCGCGCTAGCCGATCGGCTAGCCGAACCATTGCAATCGGCAACACGAAATCGGCGAGCGGATCGGCGTGGGCTGGCCGAAGCGCTGGCCGATCGGCTAGCCGCCATTGTGGCGGCCCGATCGGCCAGCGCCGATTTTTTATTTATTTATTTTTTTAAAAAAAAATCATATATAAATGCGATTTTCGTTTCATTTTCATTTGCACCACTTGTTTTAACGAGTTTTCTCTCTCTCTAACTTTCTGTACAAGAGCATCATCGAGCGATGAGTAACGCGGGTGGTAGCGGTAGTGGTAGTGGTGGGGATCCTGAGGAGTACGAACGGAGGATGAACGAGGCTATGGAGGCCTACATGAACCGCGGGATGGAGCGGTACATGCGTATGGTGGAACAGCGGGCGATACCTCGCCCTCCATGCGAGTTGTCCACCACCGAGCGGTGATTGATCGGGATCACGTAGCTGCACATCGGCGGGCATGCGAGGACTACTTTGCGAGTACCCGCGGTTTCCCGCCAACATGTTCCGGCGGCGTTTTAGAATGCGCGGGGAGTTGTTTATGCGCATCGTTGGGGCATTGGAGCGTCAATATACGTGTTTCCGCTTCGGGCACGATGCGGGCGCAGCACCCGGCCACACCCCTATCCAAAAGTGCACGGCGGCAATTAGGCGGTTGGCCTACGGAGGCGCAGCGGACATGTGGGATGAGTACCTCCACATCGGTGAGTCGTCGGCCACGAAATGTGCGAAGGAGTTACGTGGGCGTGATCGGCATTTTCGGTGAAGCGGTACCTTCGAAGCCCTCTCCGAAGATTGTCGGAATTTGATGCAGATGCACGGGGAGAAGCATGGGTTCCCCGGGATGTTAGGAAGCATAGGCGCCGTATGCATTGGGAGTGGAAGAGCTGTCCGATTGCACTGGAAGGGGGCTACACGACCGGCTACAAGTCAAAGAACCCCACGATAATCCTCGAGGCCGTAGGCGGTCTGACCGGCTGTGGATGCGGCATGCGTATTTTGGGGTAGCCGGTCGAACAACGGCCTCAACGTCTGAACTCGTCTCCACTAACAACGAGAAGTGCCGGGGGCGTCGGTCCAGCCGTCTCTTTTGTGGCCAACGGCAACGGCATGATATGGGCTACTACTTGGCGGATGGGATATACCCTCGGTGGCCGGTCTTTGTGAAGACGATCCGACAAACAAGTGATGAAAAGAAGGCCTACTTTGCGCAACGACAGGAGTCGGCGCGCAAGGACGTGGAGCGCGCATTTGGTGTGCTCCAGGTCTCGATGGGCGGCAATTAAGGGCCCAACGCATTTATGGGATGTCGGATGCGTTTCCGAGATAATGTACGCTGCATTATCTTTGCACAACATGATCGTCGAAGACGACGGCGTACAACCGACTAGTTGGGTCGGTGGCGATGAAGCCGGTCCAACCCACGGGAACGGCCACCCCTAGTGTACGGCATGGGGTACCTCTCGATGAAGCCGGCCGACTCAAGGAATTTGCCAACATGCGCCAAGTGGATGCTCATATTCAACTCCAAAAGGATATAATTGAAGAGTTGTGGGCGCGGAGGATTGCACGGCGATAGTTTTTTTTCTTTATTATGCATGTAATTTTTTTTATCTATGTAACTTTTTTTAATACAATTAATGAATTTTTCCGTATATGTGTCGTAAATTTAATTCCGTATTTTAATCGTAATTTTAATTGAACGTAAATGTAGTATATTTTGAATTGTTTTTATCATGCTGGCCTGCATCGATGTGGCAGGTGGTTTTTTTAGTGTTGCGACGTGGCAGGGGAGAGAATGGCTGGCCTATGGCTGGCCTAAGCACCATTGCGGATGCTCTTATTTGTTGAAAACTTTCCATAAATGAATGTGCTCTATTTTTTATAGACGAAAGGAATATTTTTTTACAGACGATAAGAGTATTTACAATGGAACAAAAAATTTGGGATGGACCATTTCAAAGATATAAGGGGATTGGGACCAGGAGGGTTGTTAGACCCGACCTGAATAGCGGTCCAGCATCGACTGCGGTCCACGAGATATTTTTATATTTTTTTTATATAAATCCAAAAATATGTTTTAATTACATTTTTTTTGCAAAATTAAGTAAATTTAAATTGTACCATAATTTTTGGTGAATAATTACTATTTTTTTAGGAAATTTTGGTTTTGCATTTTTGGTATATAATGATTGTGACTTTTTGTTATTTATTTATATTGAAAGTAAATATTATAGTATAAAATTGTATAGTAATTAGAAATTAAAAAATAAAATCATACTATGGTACATTATGGCATAAAAAATGATTAAAATGATAACACTAGAGAGTTAGTGCAGGGAATAGAATATGTGGAGAAGGGTGAGTTGTGGACTATGCAACTTATTAAAATTGGACAGTCACGAATAATTTCAAGTAGCTATCGATGATGTGATAGGTGCATCAAACCACCTTGTTCTACTAAATTTATAATTACTTGTCATATTTGAGAAATAAAATAAACCTAACAATAAATGGTCGGAGGAATAAAAATAACATACATACTCATAAATATATGGTGGAAAAAAAAGAATTATGTCATTGTCACTATAGAAATATGCTTACTCCACCACCATTCATTCACAATTTAGTGCTAGCACTCTTTGTTTTTTACCGACCAATTAAATGGCCGGTGATAAATACTTGCATAAAATATCAGCGATACAAAAATTTCACAAAACTGAAATTTATATGTAACTACAATATTTTATAAATTCAGGTTAGAATACAATAATTAAAATATGCATTTTTCTAATATGCAAAAGTTATTGATATAACACACTAAAATAAAGACTTCAATTACAACTTCTTCGAAGAGCTTTTAATAAGTCGCAACAAGAAAAGCATTAAATATACATAGCTTTCTCCAATAATAAGGTTGTCACTTTCCAAATTCCAAATCTCATTACACCACGAAAAAGCCATTTTAACCATTTCAAACACATGTCGTCTCTCTCACAATGCAAATACAAAGATTGTGATAAAATCACAAAGGGTCCATTCCATACACAAAATTAGAATTAAAACTTAGCAGCTTTGATATTTAGTACCACTTTCATATTGTTAATTTATTTTTTTTCATATTTTTATGCTAGGAAATTCATCGACATAGAATTTACGCATTATCAACTGATTTTTCTGTATAATGATTTTTCTGAATCTTCCCGTTCTCCACTATGGAGAATATTAATAGAAGAATGGGTAGATAAATAGCCACATGGGCTAAAAGCCGATGGGCTCATGACTTCATATGAGTATAGCCCAACTATAATTAACTAACCCATATTAATCTAATTTTAGCCCATTTCCTTTCAGAACTTACATGGATTGATATGAACACCGGATAATCTCTAAGCAATTCTCTTCCTAGCCTATTTCATTGGAGACATCCATCAGGTTACAACGATCCTAGTTTCGATTTGACTAAGGTTTCGGTGATGGAGATACAATCTAAAATGAATCTAATGGTGCAGCCTCTACATGTGGGATTCACTTCAGACAGAGGAGGAAACACCATTGATGTGGATTGGTACACTACTAAATAAAACACTTCTTCATCATGTAAGTAGATTCAATCCCTCCTTAAAAATCTTCCTTTTTCGAAGATTCTATGTTTGATCCGTATCCTACATGTATGGGACGACAGCATTACTGAAACAGCAGAATAAAGGTTCTTTGATTCCAACGTATATAGACGAACTCACTAACATGCTCCAAAACGAACATAGCGGTATCCATACCATGCCATCTCAACTCAATGTGTTCAGTTGGTTTGCAACATAAGGATCACATTTCAGTAAGACATCAAAAACACCATTTTATATCACTCTATAACGTACAGGTTTGACAAGCAACAAGCGTGAATTTATTTCGAAATAAAAGCAAACACCAGATAATGACTAACTACACTTGATATACATACAAAGTATTGATTTATTGGATCATCACTAGATGTAAATACAAGCATCCTAATAGTAGTAGCAATGTGAGGCTCACTCATTTTTCTTAACAACTAGAACATGGCATTTGGCATTGTGAACACAATAGTCACTAACACTTCCAAGAAAAGCCCTGTTCAAATCCACACCAAAATGAAAATATGCAATAATGTTACAACGCATGAAAGGGTAGTAAGTACTCTTCTATATAAGTAAGAACAAGAAATGAAAAGAAAAAGATTTTTAAAATCTAACCTCTGCAAACCTCTGCGCCCATGGCTGCCAAGAACAAGTAAATCTATATTGAGCTTTTCCACAGCTTCACATATGACTTCTTTAGGTTCTCCAACTTGGGTAATGGTTTCACCACTTACCTGAACAAACACCAAATCTAATTTCCGGATAAACCATGACGTCTACATAATTTAATAGCCGAATTTATGAGAAAACCATGAATCATAGTCAAATTCTGATCTATCCTGCAACTTCAAAAACTATGAAATCTAATATTTTTCTCAGTTTTCCCGTGACCAAATATTCCAATTTCCTATTTGTAATATGTTGTTGATCTAATGTACATGTGTGATTTGTTCTATATGTATAGAAAAATGATGTCCTCATATAATTTTCAGGATACTACATTAGATACAATTTCACTCAAATTAAAATTCTTAATAGTTTTTAATTATGATTTCTTTCAAGTTGTGGGCAATTTGCTCTATTTTATTCCCATTTACTACTACTAGCATATTGTCAAAAGCATAGAACAAAGAAGTACAAGTAGATATTGTGAAGTACCCCATATTTAGAACAAATGCCCTTTGCTTTCTCCAACAAAGCTTCAGCAATCTTCCTATTGTTTTCTTGCAAAGAAGTAACTAATTCAATAGCTGCGAACACAAATAAGAATTCATCAGATAACAATCAAAACAATGTAGTACTCCATCTATTGTATCCATCTCACAATAGATATTGTATCCATCTCACAATAGATGTGAGACTTTCTTTTTTTAGTTTGTTCCACGAAATATGTCATATTTCTATTTTAGGTAAAAGTTCTGTTTCACATAAATATGAAAAATATATTTTCTCTCTGTGTTTAAAACACAAAACAAAATCTTTTAAAATTTCGTGTCGTCTAGAAGTGTGACATCTTTTATGAGACGGAGAGAGTAATAAATAATTATTTATTTAAGGGAATAATGAAGAGAAATTGAGACAAAGAAGTAAGGAGACATACGCGCGGCTCCATACGATGAAGCATAGAGAAAACCGAAATCGGAGAGGGATTGAGCAGTGAAGACGACGAGCTTCGAATCTTCTAGAGTTTCTAGAAGGTTCTGGAGAGTCCACTCGAGAGCGTAGAGGCTGAACTCGCTCTCGTCGATCGCCACCATCACCTTCTTCTTACCTCTTCTGCTATTTTCCATCTCTTTATCTTTTCTTCAACTCAACTCTCTCAAATTAAAATTTCTATTTCTTCTCTACGTAGAAGGATTGTGCTAGAATTTAAGGTGTGTGATAACATTAAAGTATTTGTCGGAAAAATAATTTGATATTTTGATTATTATAGTGTAGAATAGGCTGGAAAGAGCTACGTGTGATGCTTTCTTGATTTCTTCTGGAAATGTGTATAACCGCACTACGTGTGAATCCAATTTCTTTTATTTACCTAAAATATTTACAATAGAGTAAGAATAGCAATATATAAAAAAATCATGGATTTTAATTAAATTTTTATATGCTCCAATTCTAAAAGATCAACAGTTAAATAATACGGATTAGTAATTTTTAGTATTTCTTTTTGATAATGAAATATTCACATATTATATTTAAAAATACTGTTGTTGATGTACATATATTTCAAATTGATAATGTGATTATACTATTTGTTAATCATGTTGAGAAAATGATAAAATCACATGCATGCAATTGTTCATGTTGAAAAAAATGATAAAATTCATATACAATTTCGTTTATAAATGTCACAGTAGGGGAGTAATCAATTGTTAACCCATCATATAAAAGCTATCTACAACTAATTTAAGCCCATAGGATTTTAGAAAATGTGTGGTCTACAATTTGCCACGTGTAATTTTCGTTTTTATTAATTAAATCGAAAAAGATAAAAAAAATCTCCAAATTAGGGTTTTGGATGAAAATGTCAATATAGTGTTCTAAAAATATCAACACAATGCTTTGAGAATGTCAACTCATTCCTTATATTGACATTCTACATGTATTATATTGACATATTTTATATAGTATGTTGACATTTTTGCTTGTACGAAAAAATTTAAAAATTTTGAATTTTTTTTCAAATTTTGACGTCGGAACATATGCATGTAGGATATCGTTGAATCCTTATGAAATTATCTTTAATTTGATATGTTTTATGAATTTAAAGTTTTGAGATTTCTTTTAAAAATTAGTTATAACTAAACATGTAGGTAATTGACATTAATACCCCTATTGATATTTTTTGGAATTAATCCTATGTCTTTATTGACGTTTTTCGTTGATCATATTGACATTTAGAGATTAATGATCTAAGCCCTTAATTTGAATATCTAATGACTATTATTTAGTTGTAGTTCGCAATTAAGTTATGAGTTAGCAATATAACATTCCCCTGTCACAGTATATATAATTTCACTTAAATTATTTTATTATAATTTTTGAAAAATATTAAAATTATGATTTTTTCAGCTAATTATTAAAGTTGCCGGACAGAGAAAAAACCAAAATTCATAACTTTTCTGGCAGTTTGTCCAAATATATAAAAATAGGAGTAGCTAAATAGTTCTTGTTGTTGTAGACTTGTAGTTGGAGATTAAATTCAATTACCATAGGAATTAATAACCTTTTTAATATATATGGAAAATCTATTAATATCATTACAAATAGAAGATGCAACAATATTGAACCAGTGTTCCTTTCTGTTCTTTGTCTCTCTGACTAGTGACAGGAAAAGAGTGACGTTGGCAAAGAATACTAGGATGCAAATGAATAAATAGTTTATTGAATAAATAAACTAATATTATTAAACCAGAGATACAAAGACAAACACATGAAAGCACAACAGCATTACAGTTAATTGACTATGTCATAGTAAGACTTAATCATCAGCTCCTCTCCTTCTTCAACACTTTAGAAATTGCTCGAACCGTGCAAGGAGAAGTCCGGCAGCAGCCACCGATCAACGACGCTCCAGCATCCCGCCACCTCGTCGTGAACACCTCAAACTTGTCATCATCAAAGCATTTCGATGGCTGTTGAAGAACGAACAAGATAACAAAGTCAGGATAATCTATCATTTACTTCGATGGACTGATTAATTTCAATCTTGACTGATCATTTTTCCTTGCGAATACTCATTCGTACGACTCAAAGTAAACGCATATTACACTCACCAGCCATTTTTTGGCAATGCCATCCCATATCTCACCACTGTTGGGGTAGACAACTATGGCCTTATCAGTATGCTGCAAACAAACACAAGACGGGCATTCAATCTCCATAAAACCGGGCGTTTTCAACTCATTTTCACTCAAAATCTTACCAGCTTGAATCTCTGGATGAGGCTGAGAACAAAATGAGGAGGAGCACAGTTTATGCCAACAGCACCGACTCTGCTGCTCTTGTTGATCACGTCGAGGCATTCCTCGAAGCTCTCTCCCGAGGGGGCATTCTCCCCATCAACAGAGCTGAAACAGATCCAAGATGGGATTGAAACGCCCTCTTCATCAAGCAACTCTGCACATGCCTGGTAGTCAAGGTAAACATCAGTGGATTTCGAAAAGAGAAGGCTTTTGTAAGAAAATCGATGCTTCTAAGCATACCTGAGCCTCTAGTTTGTTAGGAATGGTCTCAAAAGCAAGCAAATCAGGACCTGCTTCGACAAGAACCTGCAGACGACGTCTATGGAAGTCCTTCAGCTTCTCCAAATTAACATCAGGGCCATAGTTCCCACTAAGGAAACAAGCATACACAGATCAATCAGATAAACAACGCCCGTTATCTTGCAAATGCTGTTATAAAGATTAGATTAAAAAAGTCAAAAAATCAACCTGTATTCGGAGCCATCAGCAAGATAAGCACCATAGCTTCCAATTGAAGCTGCAACTAGAGCTCTGTTGTAGTTATTTCCAGCTCTCCTCTTAGCTGAGGTCCAAAACTTATCACGAGCCTCAACTGCAATCCTTACACTCGTTGTAAGAAGTGATTCTGCTTCTTCCATCGACAATCCCCTCGACTGGAATCCTGGTAAAGTAGCCTGTTCGTTGAAATAATTGCTCAGTATCATATCATTGGTGTGAATATTTGCATAAATTTGTGTAAAAGCAATGGCAGAAACCTGATAAGACGAAGTTACTATAACATCCGCGCCAGCTTCCAGATACTCGAGATGCACCTGAAATTCATTGCAAGTTATGAGAAACAAACCACTCTTAGTTAATGCAACATAGATTTATCATTTATGAAACAATGGCTGATTTAGAATGCTCATAAACATATAATCAAGCATTTATCGTAATCCAGCACTCTCTATTCAACAAAGTAGATCTATATTTCTACTCATCATCGCTCAATTCCTCCATCCACCAAAACCAGCAATCATCTCTGCGCCTAATCATTCAATAAATCCATCATTGCAATAGCACAAATTTTAATGAGTTCATGCAATGCCAGTAACAAAAACCACGATTTCCACAACTAATTGCAAAACATCTTCATGAAATTCTTAACAACAGAAACTAATCACAATTAGGCATTACTCCAATTTCTGCAAAAAAAAAAAACAAAACCGCGTGCATTGAGTGCTAAGAGTACCAATTCAATCCCACAAATCCATCGATCAATAAGCCTTAATCAGCTGGAATCGCAAAATGCATTATTTGTAAAATTCTCAGCATCAAAAACTAAACACAATTTCTGCAAAAAAAAACGAAATTCCGTGCATTGCACCACAAATTGATGGATCAATAAACCTAAATCAGCTAAAATAGCAAAATGCATTTCCACAGAAATACCTTTTTGATCAAATCAGGGCTCTTAATGAGGCAGAGCGCGCTCCACAGAGGATCGTTAATGGAGGCGCCGTGCTTCTCCAGCTGCGTGGCGAAGCCGCCGTCCACGACGGCGCACCCCCCCGCCTTCGCTATCAAATCACGCAGCGCATCCGCCCTCAGATCTCCCTCCCTCTCTCTCCCCATCTCCCTCTCTCAAAACTCAAAAAAAAAAAACCAAAATTGAAAGCTCTCAAAATGTGGGGAATCGGGAGAGGAAACGAGCACGTTAAGTAGGAGTAAGTGTGGGGAATTAATTGCTGTTTTTGATGGGAAGAAGAGAAGCGGAGAGAGAATGAAAATGGCGTTTACGTGTGAAGGACGACGATGAACGCGGACGGTTTTGTGCTTTCACGTTCATATTTGGACTGAATTTGAGCTTTATTTATGAACTTGGTCAACATTTTCGATTTTACCAACTCCCATTCATTCTTTTCTTGTAAGCTTAATTTTTAATACTAAGTCTATTTTCCACCAACCTATATCAAGAATTTTTGAATAAATTGGCAAATATATAGGACTAGGTCCTTATAAATTATAAGGTCTTTGATTTAATTCCCCACTTGTTGAAAAATGTAAATTCATGGATATGTTTATAGTGATTTTATGAACTTTATAGGAGTACTGAGTATGTTTTAGAGCTAGGTAAAATATTCGAAATCCTAAAATTTGATATGGATTAAATCAAATTTTTTAATTCGGTTCAGAATTTTCAGATTTTAAGTTCGGATATGTTTAAATCTAAGGTAATCTGAAATATATTTATATACTAGTATTAATAAAATATATTATAATTATAATCTAACAAATATAAAATCGAACAAATTTATTGGTGTTTGGAAATTAGATTTTTGGATTTTGATATTGGATTATCCAATTTTCGGGGCTTTGTTATTGAATTTTCAATTTTTTGTTCTATGCAAATTTTTATTTTTCTGGATCAGATTTAATAATTTGGATTTTGGATTTTTAATGAAAATAAGATTTTATTGCACTCTAAAAATGGAAATTTCACCCATATAAGGATTTGAGATCATATGTTGCACTCATAGAGGAAAATGGTCCATTCACTACGAGTTTTCAAGATCAAATGCTTGCCATTAATACTACAGAGTTTTAATGGTAAAAAATATATCTCATCTATCTATAAAAGAAAGTAGTCTTAATTTTTCTTTATTGGAAGTTGAAAAAAAATTCTTGTTCCATTTATAAAATTAAGAATATTATCCTCAATTTATTAATTTATTCATCTATCTATAAAAAAATAATCTTAATTTTTCTTTATTGGAGGTTGAAAAAAAATCTTATTCCATTTATATAAATTAAGAATACTATCCTCAATTTATTAATTTATTTACATATTTTGTATAATGCGAACCACTTTTTTAACCAAACACGAAACCTACTAATATACTCGTATGATTTCATATCTCAAACTAGGAGTAATATCTTTGCAATATCCCCAAATCAGTGTTACCTTATCCTACAATTCATTTTTATGGAAATAAATGATGTACATATTTTTTCACTAAAAACACTGTATGTGAATAATAGCATTGTTTAATTCAAATGACATCCAATTTAACGGCGATCTATTCATTGCACAGCCGTCCCTACAAATACAAGAATTTAAAGAATGGTTTATTTTTATTGGATTCAACTAAAATATTGTCACTAGATCTGGATATTCTCTGACTTTGAATATAAGGATAAGAATAAAAAACAAATATTATTAAATTAGAAATTTCCCACTCCATAATGTCTATCCTTCATTTATATTACTCCTCACAGTATTCAAGTTAACTAAATTATGTATAAAACTTTTTAGGATATATCAAATTAAATGAGTCATTTTCTTATTTTTAAAATTTTACATCATTTGTTATTATTTCATCGTTTCTTTGTTTTATTCTCTATTTTTCTTAAATCAAAAGAAATAACATCGATTCATTAGAAATGAAAAGGGGTACTTTTTTTCTTTTCTTTTTTCTTTTTGACAAATGGAGTGAAATCTAAGAAACAAATTCCTCATTTCCGGCAGTCAAAATAATATTGAAAGAAATCAAACTATTATTGTTGAGTTAGGACTTAGCTAGGTTAGGTATAATACACATTTACTTATTCAAAACAAATATTGAAGTCATACCTAAAAGTACACGAGGGTTGGTGGCTCTATAAAACATAATTTTTTGAATTGGAATGAAATAAAACTTAAACCCACAAAAAAATTGTTCCTCGAGTTATTTTTTTGGTTTATTGTTTGTGGGAATATAGTACTACTACTATATGGTTAAGTGTTGGTCACCTATATATCCAGATATAAAGAACATGACCATGATTAATTTACAATCATATGTTTGACCAATCGAAACCTAGTCAGAATGATCTGACAAGATCCGCTTACATTTGATCAAATTTTGAAATTATGCTTAGAAACTTCTAAAATTGCTACTTTCTTATAATTGTCATGCGTATTATAATCATGCAATGGTTTAGATGGTGTAGTTCAAATATACTCCCTCCGTCCCACGTAATTTTATCCAGTATTCCATTTTAGTCTGTCCCACATAATTTTACTCATTTTACTTTTACCATTTTTGGTAGTAGACCTCATATTCCACTAACTCATTCTTACTCACATTTTATTATAAAACCAATACTTTAAAAGTAGGACCTATATCCTACCAACTTTTTCAACTCACTTTCTATTACATTTCTTAAAACTCGTGCCAAGTCAAACTGTGTAAAATTATGTGGGACGGAGGGAGTACCAAGGTACCTTACATTTAATGCGTAAGCCGTCAAGTATAAGGTACACTGTCTAAAAAATACTCCATCCGTCCCCCAAAGTTTGACTCATTTTGACCGGGCACGATTTTTAAGAAATGTACTCCTTCCGTCCCATAGTAGATGTCATACTTGGGAATTGACACAAGGTTTTAGGAGGTGTTATTTTGTGTGTTGTACGGAGTGAGAAAATAGTACTCCCTCCGTCCCGCTTTAGGAGTCCCGGTTGATCAATTTTGGGCGTCCCGCTTTAGGAGTCCCGGTTGAGATAAATTAATAAAAAATGCTTACAAAGTGTTAAAAGTGGGTCCCAACATCTACTACAACTAATAACAAAATGTTAAAAGTGGGTCCCAACATCCACTATAACATTTATTTATTGGACACTCAATTAAAAGTGGGTCCCAATATCCACTACAATATTTATTTATTACACACTTAAACACTTTTTTCTTAAAACATGTGCTCGACTCAACCGGGACTCTTAAAGCGGGACGGAGGGAGTATATTTATATTAATGTAAGAGAGAGTTTTTTCTAAAAAAAGGAAATGTGATATTTTTTGTGGGACAAACTAAAAAGGAAAGTGTGACATCTATTTTGGGACGGAGAAAGTAAAAAAAAAAGTGAGTTGAAAAAGTTAATGGAATATATAGAGTCCACTGCCAAAAATGGTAAAAAGTGAAATGAAATTTTGTGGGATGGACGAAAATGAGACAAACTTTCAGAAACTCAGGGAGTAAAATTTAGCCAAATTCTGGTATATTCTGCAATTTTAAAAATCGATAATAAAACTTTTTGATTTTGACATTTTTATAAATTTTCCAACTACCCCAATTATGTGATCTAATATGACATTTAAGAAATTCAATGCGGGACTGTCAATGAATTTTATCATTTTCTCTACTCACTTTGCAATTATAACCCATCCTCATCATCAATTTTTATTTTTAAATTATGAATTTTGACATTTTTATCAATATTTCAACGAGTCCAATTTGATTGAATTGTATCTAATGTGACATTAAAAAATATCTATATGTACGAGACCGACAACAACTTTCAATAATTTTTAGTGCTCTACATCAATAACATACTAACAAATAGACAAAACTATTACTATGAGAAAATTGAAAAAAAAATTGTTTAAATTGCAGTATAAGAAAATTGATAATCTTTGAATAATGTGGTTATACAACTCAGCCTATTTAGTGCATTTATACAAATGTGGCTAATCAATTCAGGTAATTTAATTGAGGTAGTTTTGTTAGGCGGATAATAAAAAAAGTGACACCAATTGAATACACACAAAACACAACACACACATATATGAATACAAAAAATTTATAAAATAAACCACCGACAAATCTATGGTATTAGATATTTGATATACAATTTCGAATAAATTATCAAAAGCGTACAAGGTGGATCTATTTTTGTAAGATTGCTAAAAGTGAATCAAATCGAGTTAAGCTAACTATTTAAAATTAAATCATAACATATATAAGTCCAGATTAGAAGCCCTAATAAAACAATTTACTTAAAAATGCTGAACACCTCGGACACACTTTATCATTTGAATATAGCAAAACGTAGTTAACATCTTTAATTAATTAATAGGAGTATATGATTCATCATCCACGTGAGGTACAATAAAATGTATCGATAAGTTCAATTAATATAGCAAGTTACTGTTGAGTTCATAAATGCATCTAATGACGAAGTTGCACAATCCGTTACTAAGAAATTAGAATCCTACTCGATTTCTTAAATTTAATTAAAGCTAATATATAGTTGTATATATAATATTCCTTTCATCCACGAAAACTAGTCTCATTTTTTCAGTTTAAGATGTCCACAATAAATAATCTCATTTCTATAAAACGAAAATAAATATATATATAGTATATTTTTTATTTTTTCTCATCTCTAATACATTACCTCCTTTTTTCCACATATCTCTTAGTTTATCATTTTTTCTCTTCTTCTCTTTTCATTTTCATGTACTCCCTCCATCCCATCGAAGATGACCCACTTTCTTTTTTGGTTTGTCTCAATCAAGATGATTCATTACTTAAAATAGAAACACTTTTATCTCTACTTTATTCCCTCTTTTTTAATTCACTCTCTCCTCCTACCACACAAAATATAACTGCATAAATACCTGTACTGCCCAAGGAAGGAGTCATCTTCCTTGAGACGGAAGGAGTACTAATTTTTTAATAAAACTTGTATTATCTATAAATGAAACTATTTTTTTTTTGGACCAAGAAGTATGTAATTGCAAATCAGCAATCTCTTTTCATTTTCATGTACTAATTTTTCAATAAAACTTGTATTATCCATAAATGAAACTATTTTTTTCTTTACCGAAGAAGCTTGCAATTGCAAATCACAATCACATCCTGAAATTGATTCCCTCCATTTTCCTTGTCAAACACCCAAGTGGCCAATCACTTTCAAATCTTAACTATGTGTCGATATAAAAAATCATCATATTTAGCGATGAAGCTAGAAATTTGACAGCGGGATTTAAGTTGTACTATACTACTTCCTACGTCCCGGCTAAAATGACACATTTTTTTACTAGCACGAGATTTTAGGAATTTTGGTTAAAGTGTTTAATTGAAGAGAGAAAATGTGAATGTATATATTAAAATAGAGAGAGACAGAAAGATGAATATTTTAATAGAAGTGAGAAAAAGTGATTGAGTATATTAATTGATATATTTACACATTAATGATAAATATTATATTTACACAAATGTAACCTTGAAATATTATACTAGGAGTACTATATAAGTATGTTTTAATAAGTCAGAAAATATCTTACTTCCTCCATCCCTAAAAAATATGAACTTTAGGTTCGACACGGATTTTAGTGCATTATTGGTAAAATAAGAGAAAAATAGATAGAGAAAGTTTTTTAAGTATTGTTAGTGGAAAATAGATCCCACCTTATTAGATAGAAGAGAGTTTCTAAAATTGGAATGTACACATTCTTTGAGAACGGACGAAAAAAGAAATAGTGCATACTCCCTCCGTCCCACATAATTTTACACAATTTGACTGGGCACGGGTTTTAAGAAATGTAATAGAAAGTGAGTTGAAAAAGTTGGTGGGATGTGAGTCCTACTTTTAAAGTATTGGTTTTATAATAAAATGTGAGTATAAATGAGTTAGTGGAATATGGGGTCCACTACAAAAAATGGTAAAAGTAAAATGAGTATGTGGGACAGACTAAAATGGAATATTGGGTAAAATTATGTGGGACAGAGGGAGTATTTATCAGAGACGGAAGGAGTATTATAGTAAATGTATTGAGCCTAATGTACCGATGATGAGCCTAATGTTCGATCCAAATGTGTCGTCGAAGATGACATGCATAAGTAATCGTATTTAGATATTAACAAATACATATGATTATCATAGATATACAGTATGTGGGTATGCAGAAACAAATATAACTAAAATATTAAAAATTGGTTGAATTGATAGGCAATTCGCGACTGAACTGACCGGTTTTTCCATCATACCAGCTTGAAACTATGATGGGACCTTATTGTTTTCAACCAAATAGATCAAATTGGTTAATCTGTTCAGTTTTTTCTTGAAATATTTTGTCCCATATAAAAAATATAAAGAAAAGGTATCATATCAACTTACATAAGTAAACAGTAGACTCACAAGTCCACTCCCAATCGAAACAAACCTCGCGATCCATCTCATTAAACCGTGACCGTCCATTTCCAGAGATTGAATCAATCCAACAGTTAAACTCAGCCCTACACCGAAACCTCTTAATTAGAACAATTATTCGATCAAAGCCCTCCGATTACGATACTCATCTACTTCCCTTTACAACTAACTCTTTCCCCACACTCCATTAATACTCCCTCTTTCCCTCACTCTTTAAATAACCAAATCTCCCTCCATTCAATCACTCCACCACCACCACCTCCGCCGCCATGGCTCCATTGTTAACCAAACGAACCTACCAATTCGTCGTAAACAATTTCTTAAAACTCATTTTCATACCAATCGCACTAGCTGTTTCATCCAAAGCGGACTATATCATACAGTTCTACAATTCCATGCATCTCACCCCACTCCACTTACTATGCACCACCTTCCTAATCCTCTACACCCTCACCGTGTTCCTCGTCTCCCGCCCGCGCCCCGTCTACCTCGTCGACTACGCCCTCTTCAAGCCCCCCCGCAGCTACCGCGCCTCCTTCGCCGGCTTCATTGAGCACGCCCGCATGGGGCGCCTCTTCTCCGAGCCGAAAAGCGTCCACTTCCAAATGAAGATTCTAGAACGTTCCGGCCTCGGAGAAGAGACATGCCTCCCCCCTGCCCTCCACTACATCCCCCCGACCCCAACGATGGCGCTGGCCCGGGAAGAAGCTGAGCTCGTTATTTTTTCCGCGATGGATTCACTATTTACCAAGACCGGAGTCAAACCGAGGGATATTGACATTTTAATTTTAAACTGTAGCTTATTTTCACCGACGCCGTCGCTGACGGCGTCGGTGATTAATAAGTACAAAATGAGGAGTAATATAAAAAGCTTCAATCTCTCCGGCATGGGCTGCAGCGCCGGCCTGATCTCAATCGATCTCGCCTCCGATCTCCTCCAAAAGCATCCTAATTCAAACGCGATTGTGATCAGCACCGAGATTTTAACCCCAAATTCCTACCTAGGGAAGGAGAGAGCAATGCTCCTCCCAAATTGCCTCTTCCGGATGGGCGGCGCCGCCGTGCTCTTATCCAATCGCAGATCCGATCGCCGCCGCGCGAAGTACCGCCTCTCTCACGTCGTCCGAACGCACAGAGGCGCGGACGACAAATCGTACGGATGCGTATCGCAGGAGGAGGACGACGAGGGGAACGTCGGGATCAAATTGAACATCGATCTGATGGCGGTGGCCGGAGAGGCCTTGAAATCGAACATCACGGCGATCGGACCGCTGGTCCTCCCCGCATCGGAGCAATTGCTCTTCGCGATCTCTCTAATTATGCGAAAATTCTTCAATTCGAGATCTAAACCGTACATTCCCGATTTCAAAGAGGCGTTTGAGCATTTCTGCATCCACGCCGGCGGGAGGGCGGTGATTGATGAGCTGCAGAAGAGCCTCCAGCTGACGAATGAGCAGGTGGAGGCGTCGAGGATGGCGCTGCATCGATTCGGAAACACTTCTTCTTCGTCGCTGTGGTATGAATTGAGCTACATTGAGTCGAAGGGGAGGATGAGGAAAGGGGATAGGGTTTGGCAGATTGCGTTTGGGAGTGGATTTAAGTGTAACAGCGCGGTGTGGAGATGTAACCGGACGATCAAGTTGCCGGTGGAGGGGCCGTGGGCCGACTGCATTGATAAGTATCCGGTGCATATTCCGGATGTTGTGAAGCTCTAGTCTACGAGCGAAAATTTAGTGGTCTGGATAAATTTTTATTGCTATGAGTCTGGATAAATTTTTATTGCTATGATTGTTATATTCTCTCCGTCCCAAGAAAGATTACTACTTTATGAGCGGCATGAGATTTTATCTAGTTTATTTGTGTATTGTGTGTAAAGAATAAAGTAAGAAAGAGAATAAAATAGAGATGATGTTTCTATTTTTAATAATGGAATATATTAGTTGTGACAAACTAAAGAGAAAAGTGACTCATCTACTATTTATCTGAATTATAAATTTCTACTACCTTTTTATTATTATTGTTATTGCCAATTGGTTTTTCTTTATTCTGTTTTATTGCGTGTTATGTGATGAATAAGTAGTCTATGTAATTGAATATGGGATTAAGTTTTTCCCAAAAATATATTCTCTCGTCCCATTAAATATGCAATATTTGGGAATCGGCACAGGTTTTTAAGGAGTGTTGTTTTGTGAGTAAATAAAGAAAGAGTAAAGTAAGAGAGAGGAAAAGTAGAAATGGAGATGTTTCTGTTTTAGGAAACGTTTCATTTTTAATGGGACAAAATAAAAAGGAAAACATTTCATTTCTAATGGGACAGGGAGAGTATGTAGGAATTAGGATGGCTAAATCAATATGTCTATTTTTGTAGAAAAACACATTAAATAGACTAAAAGTAGTCAATGCTACAATCAGTAATAAAAAGATAAAAGCATAAAAGCTAGAAATATGTTCTAAATATTATTCAATCGACAATGGGATGGCAAATACGAATTCAGACCAGTGATGTGTTAATAATGTCCATTTTTGTTGAAAAATAATATAAATGTGGAATTCTATATCATGTGTCTATTTTTTTTAGAAAAAACTTTACATTGACTAAATATAGTTGATAATGCAATCTATAATAAAAGCTACAAACATAAAAGCAAAGCAAAATCAAGAAATATGAAAGAGTTACGAGTTAGAATAAACCCTGAATATTTTTCGATCAATGAATTGAATAAACTACTACATTAGGTCTCTGTAGCAGTAGTTATTAACATTCCAAGGTGGCAATTGCATATTCGAACCAATCGAGGGATGTGTACAATTCATGATGGAGAAGACTACTCCATGTGGATCTGTATACATAATATCTGGACCAGGGCAATTTCGATACTGCACCTGTGCATCCGTGTAACACTAATCTTTTTTATAAATATAGATGCAGAGTTGTGATCAATGTCGAACCAATTTTAAAGACCGAACTAGAGACCAAATCTGGGCTATTAGATCTAGTTTTTTTGATGAGATGTGTTGCTGTGAAAAAATTTTCGGCTTCATTACAAGCCCATTTTACTTCATTGTTTATTACTTCATTCTGTACGTAATACCTTGAAACTACAACATGTTTTTACTTGCTTCCAGTAGGTTTTGAAATAATTCAACATATGCTTCATTCAAATTCATTGACGTGGGTTTTTGTTTGATTAACATTTAAAAATGCAATTTATTCAAGTGAGTTTATTACTTCATTCAGAAACATTATTACTTCATTGGATAAGATTTTTACTTCATTCCAGTAGGACTTCAAATGCTTCTACACATACTTCATTCCAATAATTTATTACATTATTCCATGTGATTATTAAACCATATTAGCGCTATGGCGGTGGTGATAGATATTGTAGAGAGAAATAACGGCACGCGACGGCGAAACCACATTTACGTACTAGAATGAAGTAAAAACCTACTAGAATGAAGTAAAAACCTGATCTAAAAGCCCTAATTTGATAGGGTTCGATGGTTCGGTTTTTAAGAATGGATTTGTGGATAATGGGACTCTATAGATGCAGTCCCAAATTATTTATCCTCAATATAGGAGTAATAGTTTAGTTATTCCTTCTATTGTGTTACTTGTTATTTTCTCTACTCACAATCATATGGCATAGTGTCTCCAATGAGTAGTGTTACTTAAATTTGTATTGTTAGGAAGTTTAATCTGGACTTATGTTATGATTAGAGTTTTAATTTTCTATTAATATTAAACCGTCGGTTTAATTCATTTTGATTCATTATTAACTATTAGCAATCTTACAAAAATAGATCCACCTTTGACACGGCATATTCCCTAAGATTATCCCCGTATCTTTACTATTTAGTTAGCTATGATTTCCCATATCTTTTCATACTTATTAGGATTATTTTCTTTTTCCTTGAGTTAGGGTATTTAGCATTATAAATAGGGTCTTTGTTATTCCTTTCCATTATTGAAGAAATATCAAAGTATTTTATTTATCTTTTACGCTATTTCAGTTTTTGCAAAGTAATCTTGTTTTGATCGACCGACAAAGCTCCAATGACTACCTTTATACCTAAATTTGACGCCGGAGTGATCGTCGGACAATAGCTCCCGCGACGTTCGACGCAAATTATCCGAGTTAAGGAACTTCATCCTTAACAATTTGGTGCTTTCATCTTCGCAACTCATGGCTCATACCAACGAGGATATAATTTCCTTGTGTGACCGGATAACGACTTTCCGCATCAGATTAAACGAGAGGATGGATGCAGCCGATCGTCAGGCTTACATGGAGTGGCAGCTTCCCACCCATAATCAGTACGTCGCTGCTCACTCGTGGCAGCAGGACCGTACTTCCTTCTACCAGCCGGACTGGTACCGTTCTCCACCGGATCCAGACCCGCCTTATGCCCCTCCGGCATATGCCAACCGCGCTGATCATTCCCTGGATTGGCAGCACCTCCGGCCGCCAGATGCTACACCGCTTCACGGCATGAATCATCAATTCGGCTTGAATTCCTGCTGGTATCCACCGCCACCGCTAACAGCAGCTCTACATGCCTCCTCCAAAAACCTACAACCCGCCGCCGCAGCTGCCGATTCTTGATTGTGATCGGGTTGAGGACGGTTCTGCTGATTCTACCGAGAGGATTCACGATTCTTCTTCGGGTTTTGATGGAGTTGAAAAGGTTGAGAAGTTGGAGAAGTCCAGTCAGGATTCCCCGCGCAAAGAGAAACCGGTTCAAGGTAGAGAAGAGCTCGAGTGTTCGCGACAAAGCTCGCACCATGACCACCCGCAGCTGCCCTCATGTTCACACCGCTGCTCTGCAACAACGCCTCTTCCCCCTGTTGCTGCCTCCCCGAACTCAACCCCAACATGTACAACCTCGGACTGTCCCCCGGCTTTGATAACTCAAAGCCGATCCTGCCCCGAACATTCCGTTGTTGATGCTGTTCCGCCGCCTCCACAAGCTGCAATCACTTCGACGTGCAGCCCCGATACTATCACCGGCGCCGCTGCCTATTGGCCCGCCTCAACAGGTTGTACTCTCTCCACCATGCAGCCTCGACATGATTAATATCGCCGTGCAGCGTAGAGCAAAGTCTTCCATCCTCGACGGAGAGGTTGAGTCTATTTTGACAAACCAAGGGTCTATTGGGGGAATTGCTTCAAGAAATCAGCCGATGATCATGGGTGTTGACAGTCTTAAAGATGTTATTATGGGGCAAGTAAAGATATTTTTGAAGGACACTTGTGCATTTGATCCAGGAGGGATAACTTGTGAAGCTTGTTATTGGCGTTCTTCATTGCTTCTTGATTCCCGATTCCCACTTTGAAGACAAGGTGGATTTTAACCGGGGGGAATTGATACGGCATATTCCCTAAGATTATCCCCATATCTTTACTATTTAGTTACCTATTGATTTCCCATATCTTTTCATATTTATTAGGATTATTTTCTTGTTCCTTAAGTTAGGGCATTTAGCATTATATATAGGGTCTTTGTTATTCCTTTCCATTATTGAAGAAATATCAAAGTATTTTATTTATCTTTTACGCTATTTCAGTTTCCGTAAAGTAATCTTGGTTTGATCAACCGGCAAAGCTCCGACGACTACCTTTATCCCTAAATTTGATGTCGGAGTGATCGTCGGGCAATAGCTCCCGCGACGTTCGATGCAAATTATCCAAGGAACTTCATCCATAACAACCTTCTACACTTTTGATAATTTATACGAAATTTTATACCATGAATATCTACCATAGATTTGTCGGTGGTTGATTTTATAATTTTTTTGGGAAGATAGAGTTAGAGTAAAAAATAAATGGAAATCAAGAAAATTAGTGAGAGATTTCTCGCCTAAATTAGTGAGAGATTTCAAAAAATTATGATCAGAATACAAATTTTAGGTCAGATAACTCTTTTATAGCGCAGCCTCTACACGTCCGATTCAATCTAGATAGAGGAGGAAACACAATTGATGTGCATTGGTACAATACTAAAACAGTTCTTCATCATGTTCAAGCCAATTAATGTAACGTCGAAAATGACACGCATAAGTGATCGTATTGAATCGATCCAACAGTAAAATGCAGCCCAACACTAAAACCTCTTAATTAGAACAATAATTTGATCGAAGCCCTCCGATTACGATACTCATCTACTTCTGCTCACAATTAACCCTTTCCCCGCACTCCATTAGCAGTTTAGTACTCCCTCTCCCACTCTTTAAATACCCAAATTTCCCCTCCTTCCAATCACTCCACCACCACCATGGCTCCGTTGTTAACCAAACAAAACTACCAATTCGTCGTAAACAATTTCTTGCAACTCATTTTCATACCAATCGCACTAGCTATCTCAGCCAAAGCGAATTATATCATACAGTTCTATAATTCCATGCATCCCACCCCACTCCACTTACTATGCACCTCCTTCTTAATCCTCTACACCCTCACTGTGTTCCTCATATCCCGCCCGTGCCCTATCTACCTCGTCGACTATGCCCTCTTCAAGCCCCCCCGCATCTACCGCTCCTCCTTCGCCGGATACATCGAGCACGCCCGCTTGGGGAGGGTCTTCTCCGACCCGAAAAGCGTCCACTTCCAAATGAAGATTCTAGAACGTTCCGGACTCGGAGAAGAAACATGCCTCCCCCCAGCCCTACACTACATCCCCCCGAACCCAACGATGGCGCTAGCCCGAGAAGAAGCCGAGCTCATAATTTTTTCCGCGATGGATTCACTATTTACCAAGACCGGAGTCAAACCGAGGGATATTGACATTTTAATTTTAAACTGTAGCTTATTTTCACCGACGCCGTCGCTGACGGCGTCGGTGATTAATAAGTACAAAATGAGGAGTAATATAAAAAGCTTCAATCTCTCCGGCATGGGCTGCAGCGCCGGCCTGATCTCAATCGATCTCGCCTCCGATCTCCTCCAAAAGCATCCTAATTCAAACGCGATTGTGATCAGCACCGAGATTTTAACCCCAAACTCCTACCTAGGGAAGGAGAGAGCAATGCTCCTCCCAAATTGCCTCTTCCGGATGGGCGGCGCCGCCGTGCTCTTATCCAATCGCAGATCCGATCGCCGCCGCGCGAAGTACCGCCTCTCTCACGTCGTCCGAACGCACAGAGGCGCGGACGACAAATCGTACGGATGCGTATCGCAGGAGGAGGACGACGAGGGGAACGTCGGGATCAAATTGAACATCGATCTGATGGCGGTGGCCGGAGAGGCCTTGAAATCGAACATCACGGCGATCGGACCGCTGGTCCTCCCCGCATCGGAGCAATTGCTCTTCGCGATCTCTCTAATTATGCGAAAATTCTTCAATTCGAGATCTAAACCGTACATTCCCGATTTCAAGGAGGCGTTTGAGCATTTCTGCATCCACGCCGGCGGGAGGGCGGTGATTGATGAGCTGCAGAAGAGCCTCCAGCTGACGAATGAGCAGGTGGAGGCGTCGAGGATGGCGCTGCATCGATTCGGAAACACTTCTTCTTCGTCGCTGTGGTATGAATTGAGCTACATTGAGTCGAAGGGGAGGATGAGGAAAGGGGATAGGGTTTGGCAGATTGCGTTTGGGAGTGGATTCAAGTGTAACAGCGCGGTGTGGAGATGTAACCGGACGATCAAGTTGCCGGTGGAGGGGCCGTGGGCCGACTGCATTGATAAGTATCCGGTGCATATTCCCGAAGTTGTGAAGCTCTAGTTTACGAGTAAAAATTTAGTGGTCTGGATAAAAGGAGGAGATATAAATTTCTTAATTATTATGTCGGACCACTAAATTTTTATTGCTTAGATTGTTTTACTCTCTCCATCACATCGACAAATTTAATAGGCGGACATGAGATTTGATCTAGTTTTATTTTGTGTGTTGTGTGAAAAAAATAAAGTAATAGAGATAGAATAAAATACTGATGTTTTTCATTTTTAATAATGAATGATCTTGATTGTGACAAACTAAAGAGAAAAGTGAGTCATGGGAGGAAAGAGTACCACTTTTCTGAATTGCAAGTTTCTACAACCTTTTTATTTTTATTGTTGATGCTGATTGGTTTTTCTTTATTCTATTTTTTTTCGTGTTATGTGATAAATATATGGATTTTAGTTTTTTTCCAAAAATATATGTAGGATGGCTACATCAATATGTCTATTTTTGAAAAACACATTAAATAGACTAAAAGTAGTCAATGCTACAACTAGTTATAAAAGACAAAAGCATAAAAGCAAGAAATATGTTAGACATTCTGAGATGGCAATGACGAATTCGGACCAAGAGTGATGTGTTCATAATTGAAAAATAAAATAAATGTGGAATTTTATATCATGTGTCTATTTTTGTAGAAAAAACTTTACATTGACTAAAAATACTCCCTCCGTTCCGTGGGTGAAATTTTTCGTCACAAAGTTTAAGAAAGGGATGTTGAGTGTGTTAAATAAATAGATAAAAAAAATAAAAGAGAAAAAAAAGTATAGAGATAAAGTAGAAAGTGAATAAAGTAAGATCGAGTAAAGTAACTCAACTATGAGGAAACTTCCTGAAATAAAAAAAAATGACTCAACTATGAGGGAATGGAGGGAGTAGTTGATAATGCAATCTGTAATAAAAGCTACAAACATAAAAGCAAGAAATATGAAAGAGTTACGAGTTAGAATAAGCCCTAAATATTATTCGACCGATGAATTCAATAAACATTCCAAAATTGCAATTGCATATTCGAACCAATCGAGTGATGTGTACACTGGATGGAAAAGACTAATCCATGTGGATCCATATACTATATAACACCTGGACCAGGGCAATTTCGATTGATGGACGTGCATTGGGACTGCACCCGTGCATACGTGTAGCACTAATCTTTTTTATAAACATGCAATCCCAAATTATATATCCACAATATAGGAGTAATAGTTTAGTTATTCCGTCTATTGTGTTGTTATTTTATCTACTCACAATATTTTTATTAACTATGATTATCTGTATACTATAGTGGGTGTGGAAGGGGAAGTGTGGACCATTACTTCATTCAAAAGTACTACCAAACATTTGGTACTCATAATTCGTGGGAAGTAAATTTGCAAGTGTCCCGGATGTGCATAAAACATGTTACACCTAAGTTTCAGGAAATTAATACTGTCATTAATAGTATATTTCGTACTAGGGTAGTGATAAATTAACAAAAATTGTATATACAAAATTGGACATTTTAGGTATTTAACATTTAAAATAAATTTATAGTTATTTACTAATTTGATGTATTACATAGTTACCCTTCTATGATTATTAAGGAAAGAATAAATTTTCTATAATCAATATATAGACATTTAGGAAATAGATTTATTATATCTTTGAAATCAATTGTTTAGATTAACGTAACATCCATTTATATGTTTGCATAATTTCTTCTTCCAGGAATGATGATATTTCATTTGTCTATGGTGTCCCAAATGTCTTGGCTCGAGCTTTTTCGGTCAAAACTCATCTCTGGTTGTCCAATGAAAAATAAATATTAATTTTTTTTAATTGTTGTGTGTAACTCGACAATTGATATTAATTAATAAATTATAGATTACTTAACTATAGACATGATTTATGTCCTTTATATATATCTCTAAATGCGATTTTTGAAAATTAAAATTTAATTACAATTAATGGATATATTGTACAAAATATATGATGTCATATATTTTGCCATTTCAGATGATGAACAGGAATAACTGAAACAAATTTTATAATAAAATTACAATATTTAATTAAAATATAAAAGATAAGTTTTAAATTAAGAAAAATGAATCAAAGTTACCTTCTATACAACTTCTTTTTTTTCCAAATACAATTTGATTATAAATACGTACCAATTTTTGGAATAGTAATGAAGTCTATGACTTTTTATTGCATAATTTCCTGAGGATGAATAGGAATGAATTAATAATTGATTTTATAATATTTTACCATATTTGATTTCACAATATTAGACTACACAATATTTTATAGTAATTAAATTTTGAATAATGAACTTGACTATATATATATAAGTAATAAAACGACTAAATGTGTATATAAGTAATAAAATGAATAAATGTGTATAATTAATTTCGTCAAATGAAAATATGAAATAAATATAGTCATTCGTATTCAATTATTTTATTATTAAATCATCTTTAAAATTCTAAACTATAAAAACGACTGCATATTAATTTCTTTGTTATCCAATGGAATAATAATAGCCATCCACATTAAATTTTATTTTTTATTACTAAATAATTATTATAATTCTTAGTTGTAATAATGACTAATGCATACAATTAATTTTTTAGTGTTATCATCTAACGATCCAAGTATTTTATTATTAATTCATCTTTGAAATTCTAAGTTATAAAAATGACTGCATGTGCATACACTTAATTTCTAAACGTTATCATCGAATGGAATATTAGTAGTCATTCATGCAATTAAAGTTATATTACAAAATAATTTTGAAAATTCTAAGTTACAAAAAGTCAAAAATGCATAGATGTATAAATAATTTCTTAGTGTCATCCAATGAAGTAAACATTTCAATTATTTTATTACGTAAATTCATCTTTGTAATTCTAAGTTATAAAAATGTTTCCAATTAGTTTTGTTTAGTAAATAATTCATAAAATTTTAAGTTATAAAAACGAGTGCATGTGTATATATTTAATTTCTAAATGTTATCATCTAATGAAATATTAGTAGTAGTATTCAATCCAATTATTTTTTAGTACTAAATAATTCTTACAATATGAAGTTATAAAACGACTAGATGCATATGTAATTAAATTTCTTAATGCTATTATCCAATGAAATAATTATAATAGTTACTCACATACAATTAAATTTTTATTACTAAATAATTATTAATATTCCAATTATAAAAAATTGAGTACAGGCATATAAAATTAACTTTTTAATGTTATAATCCAATGAAATAGTAATAATAGTCATTCACATCTAAGGTTGGCAATTTTTTATACGACACGGATCCGCACGAAGTTAACACGACATGAACACGCACGTTGAGGATTTGGGTTCTTATAGGGTCGACCCAATAAGAACCCGAAGATAACGGGTTGGGGTGGGGCCGGGTGGGGTCGGGTCGGGTTTGGGCCGGGTTAGTGTTATACGTTAAGAAAAAAATAATTACTTTTTATAAATTAAAAATTCTTAAACTTTAATTTTAGTTATTTTTGTTGATTGAAAAATATTATACATTAATTTTAATTAATTAAAAAATATTATACTTATATTTTAATTAATTAAAATATTCTATACTTTAATTTTATTAATTAAAAAATATATTAGTTAATTTTTTTATGAATTTTAAGAAAATATTAGGTTTAGATTTTATCAAAAATTATTTTATTAATTAGTTAATTTTATTAGTTAGAGTTATTATTACTATACTTTAATTTTATTATTTTGATTAAGAAAATAATTATTTTAATTTTATAATTTTTTATTTTATCGTGTAATATCATGTTAAATCGTATAATAACATCATGTTTTAGTCGTTATCGTGTCGTGTAAAACTAACGAACAATAATTAACAGAGGGTTGACTTTTTTGGGTAACACGATAACGACCCAACCCGCACGATTTGACAGCCCTATTCACATCTAATTAACTTTTTGTTGCTAAATAATTATTAAAATTTCATAAAAACGACTATATGCATATATATAGTGCTATCATCCAACGAAATATGCAATAATAGTATTCATTCTAATCCAATTATTTTTTATTAATTCATCTTTAAGATTCCATGTTATAAAAACAACTGCATGTGCATATACTTAATTTCCAAACGTTATCATCCAATTGAATATTAGAAGTCATTCACGTCCAATTGTTTTTCATTGCTAAATAATTCTTATAATTCTAAGTTATAAAAACAACTGTATAAACTTAATTTCTAAACGTTATCATCCAATGGAATAATAATAGTCATTTACATCTAATTAATTTTTTTATTTAATCATTCTTGAAATTCTAAGTTATAAAAACGACTATATTCCTATAATTATTATCTTCAGTTTATCATCCAATGAAATAATAATAATAATAATAATAATAATAATAGTTATTTAGATCTAATTAATAATAATAATAATAATAATAATAATAATAATAATAATAATAATAATAATAATAATAATAATAATAATAATAGTTATTCACTTTCAATTTCTTAATTTCTTAATGTTATCATCCAAACAAATACCTTCTTATATCATCTCGTTTTTGTGAACCTTCGCGTACTATCTCATTTTGTGAATCTTCTCGTCATGTGAGTTGTGTGTATCATCTTTATACAATTTTTCGGAATTGAATTTCATCCCCGGGGCATTGTTCGACTCATTTGTACACAATATTTCGTCTTCATCGTTGGATTCAAATATCTTAGTACAAAATATCATATATATTAGCCATGAATATTACTCAAATTTTTGAGGATTCAACCACTTTCTTAATAAATTTAAAAAAATAATCTTATATTTTTTTATGTTTATCGCACTTCTAAATACATTATTAAACTGATTTGTTTATGACATGCATAAAACACAATTTGAAATTTGAAAATTAGATTAGCTCGATTTGAAATTTCCCCAAAATAATGGAATGGTTTGTATTGCGCCAGAATTTAATTGTACTATATCCAATCAATGTAATTTGACAAGAATTTAATTATACATTACGCAATCAATGTAATTAGAGAGTGATATGACTTTACATATATAATAAAAAGGGTAATGTAGTAATGAAATAATAGTTGATAAGAAAACCGGTTTACATAAAAACCGGTTCAAAATTGAAGGGCATTTTGTTAATACAATTTTTGTTAATTTATCTTTACCCTTCGTACTAATATAATGTCGGGTATATTTCGTAACTGCCATCAGGGGCATATTTCGTACTAATATAATGTCGGTTAGTGATAAACATAGTTAATTATTGGGCTGGGGAAAAATACCGAAATACCGAAATACCGGCTTTATCGTATCGAAAAAATATCGAAAATACCGAATTTTTGGTATACCGTGACTTTTGGTACGGTATGATACTTTACCGAAAGATTCCGGTAAGGTAACGGTATGAATTTTCAAATACCGCGGTATACCACTGCATACCGAAATTCGGTATATACCGTAAATTAAGGTATATACCGTAAACTAAGGTATATACCACAAAAATATAAACACAATTATATATAAAATATATTTTATATATTTTTAAATTATAAAATCTATTATGAAATATAAATATAATTATGAATAAATTATATTTAATTTATTTTTAAAATTATAAAATATAAATAATATTCTAAAAACTATAATTTTCTATTTTAATTGATGTTGAAAGTCAGGTATACCGCAAAAGTAAGGTATATCGAACTTCCGTACGGTATGCCGAAAATGAGGTACGGTATCGGTATGGAAATTCGTCATACCGAAAATAAGGTATATTGAAGTTCGGTATATCGAAAACTTTGGTAAGGTAAAGGTATGACTTTTTCGCATACCGTATTTACGATAAGGTATACGGTATGATGGTTTCGGTAAGATATACCGTACCTACCCACCCCTAGTTAATTATACATACATAATCGAACTTCTTTTAACAGTTTACATTGGTTAGTGATAAACATAGTTAATTATACGTACATAATCGAACTTCTTTTAACAGTTTACATTGATAATCGATTTATAAATATTAATTGATTTAAAATAATTTTCATATGAATCATTTGTAACATTTCGAAAAAAAATTAAAATTTTAACTTAAAGATTTGTATATTTAAAAAAATATATTTTTCACTAAATATTTTATAATTAATTCAGATCAAGCTCATGTTACGAGTTGACATAAAATTTATATATCACTTCCTTCTTATTGTTACATATGATACAATAATAACAAAATTAATTTTTGATTAAATTCAATTAAATTTAATAATTTAAGGATATCATGTACATGTACAACTTAGGTATATTTTCTCATAAAATAATTAAAGATGTTAAACATATTTTGCTAAGGGTAATGATTTATTAACAAACATTGTATATACAAAATGCCCTTATATTTTAAACCGATTTTTATTTAAACCGATTTTATTATTTTCTTACTAATTTACCCTTTTATATGGAAAATTATGAATATGTGGAAGATCAATACAATATTTATGGAAATTTCATAAATTAAGATAATTAAAATTTATCTAGCCAAGATTGTTGCTTATACGTATGATTTAAACAAATAAATATACTACTACTAATATTTAGCACTAATCTATCGTTAAATTCAAAATTATAAGATTACATATCTTAAAAATTTTATACTTATTTTTTGTGTATTAAGTAAAGTGATGAAAAAAAAAATTACTTTATAATTTTAAATTAATATTATATAGTAGAAATTTAAGGGGGAAAAACCAATAGTTTAAAAGAACCAAGCTCCAATATAGTAGTATCAATTAATTATATACGAACAGAATAGTAAAGACTAAAAAAAGATGGTGTATAATTAGTATTATTTTAGTGAATGGTCATATTAGAAAACAGTATATACATCTAGTTGTTTATAATGCTTAAATTTTTAGTGATAAGTTAATAATAAAATAATTAAATGTGAATGATAATTATTTTTTTATTTAATTAAATATAAAATATTTTTTTTATGTGATAGTACTATTAGTATTTTGTGAGATAAATAAAAAGAGAAAAAAGTAAAAGAGAAAAAAAAATAGAGATGATGTTATTTCTATTTTAGCAAATGTGTCATTTTTATGGGACAATTATAAAAAAAAAATTCATTTTTAATAGAACAAGTGGAATACTTTTGTTGGATGATAACACAAAGAAATTAAAAATATTTTATTTTTAAAATAAAATAATTGGATGAGAATGAATGTTATTATTTCGTTGGATATTAACACTTAAAAGTAAAGTATGTGTACATGTAGTTGTTTTTATTAACTTAGAATTTTAAAGATTATTTCCTTGGACGATGACACTAACAAATTGAATATACATCCACGTAGTCGTTTTTATAACTTAAAATTTTATTGATTATTTAATAAGCACTATTCTAGGAAGCGAATGACTAATATTATTTCGTTAGATGATAACACTAGTATATATACCTGTAATCATTTTTATAACTTTAAGGTTTAAGAATTATTTAACAAAAAATAATTAGATTAAAATGGCTATTATTTCGTTGGATGATAACAATAAGAAATTAGTACTATATATACATGTCGTTTTTATAATTTAGATTTTTAATGATTTTTTATGAATAAAATAATTAGATGTAAATGACTATAATTATTATGTTGAATGATAACACTAAGAAATTAAATATATGCTTTTTCATAATTTAGAATTTTACATAATATTAAAGTAACTATTTGATGACTATGATTATTTCGTTGGATGATAACACCAAATATATATACATGTAGTCGTTTTATAACTTAGAATTTTAAATAATTTAAATTAAATAATTGAATAAGAATGACTATGATCATTTCGTTGGATGACAACACTAAGAAATGAAGTAAATATACATGTAGTTGTTTTTATAACTCAAAGTTTTTATAGAAAATATTATAATAAAATAATTTGATGCGAATGATTATGATTATTTCATGGATAATAACACTAAGAAATTAAGTATATATAGATGCAATCGTTTTATAACTTAAAATTTTAAAAATTATAAATAATTGAATGGGTATGACTATGATTATTTCGTTGGATGATAATACTAAGAAATGAAGTATATATACATGCATTTGTTTTTATAAACTTAGAATTTTAAAGATTATTTAATAACAACACAATTAGATGCTAATGATAATCATTTTTTCGTTCGAGGATAATATTAAGAATATTTATACATATAGTCGCTTTTATAATTTTAAATTTTAAGATTATTTTATAATAAAATAATTTGGTATTATTGACTATTAGATGAGTGAATTAAAAATTGGTATGTATCAGTTCTAAAGCAAACTCAAACGATATACTCCCTCTATCCCGAAGAGTATGCACTATTTCCTTTTTTGTCCGTCCCCAAAGAGTATGAACATTCCAATTTTGAAAATTCTCTCCTCTCTAATGAGGTGAGACTCATTCTCTGCAATAATGTTTAAAAAAACTTTCTCTGTCTATCTCTCTTTTACTTTACCAATAATGCATTAAAACTCGTGCCGAACTTAAAGTTCATACTCATTGGAGATGGAGAGAATATAAACTTTTATATTATTGTTTGAATATTAAATAAAATTCTCCATCGTAGAATGTAAGTCAACTTGGAATCCTTTTATAGTAGTAGTAGTATTTTTGCAAATTTGAAGTGAATCTATAATATCTTGCTAAAAGTATTGTAAATTTTTAATTAAATTTATTTTAATTTATTCCTAATCAAAATATTCATCCGAAAATTATGAAATCATGAACCATATGAATCTAGCTAATTTGAATTTTTATAAAATGGAGAAGAAATATCCTCATTTTTGTTAATGAAAGAAAAAATTATGTAACGGTTAGTATACATAATCAATTACTAATCATTCCTTAAATATAAGATTATGAGAAACTTAATCTTTCCTAAATAATCAATAAAAGGGTAGATATGTAATACATTACATTTTAAAATGTAAAATACCTTAAATGTCCAATTTTGTATATACAAATTTTGTTAATTTATCACTACTCTTTTGCTAATTCATATATGGCATAGTGTCTCCAATGAGTAGTGTTAATTAAATTTGTATTATTAGGAAATTTAATTTAATCTGGACTTATGTTATGATTAGAGTTTTAATTTTCTATTAATATTAAAACGTCGTTTTAATTCAATTAGATTCAGTATTAACTATTATCAATCTTACAAAAATAGATCCACCTTCTACACTTTTGATAATCTATACGAAATTTTATACCATGAATATCTATCATAGATTTGTCGGTGGTTGATTTTATAATTCTTTGGGGAAGATAGAGTTAGAGTAGAAAATAAATGGAAATGGAGAAAATTAGTGAGGGCATCACTCTTGCTGATTAGTAGTAAATCGTAAATTGGGACTGACAAGAATTGAGTAAAGGGGAACATATATAAAAACGGATGTTGAAAAATAATTGCAAAAGAAAATTGAGTGCTGAATTTTGCACATAAAGTAGCAATAGAACATATTAGGAATCGGGCAATGATGCATTTTTCAGCTAGATAACTTCAGATTCTCATAAGTCATAACCAAAATAAGGTGAGGATAGAGTGAGAGAGAAGAGAAAGTATGATAAAGAAAAATATAATGAATCTCGAATAATGAATATATAGAAAATAAGAATTTAAAGTAACGTGAAGATTTACAAAAATAGAAATGTATTTATTTTGTCTCATTCTAAATGAAGAATTTACTACTCCATAGTGAATGAAACATTTCAAATTCGGAAAACAATTTTAAACAATTTTAATTTATGACCTAAGTGGAGTAACAACAATAAAATTAATGACAAAGATAAGATGTGTCACTAATAATCAAAAAGTATGATTTAATTATAATAAGTTATACAGAGATGTAAGTAAAGAATAAAGAGTAAAAATCAGATAAATGGAATATACAATGAGCTCAACAAATATGATCAACAAAATAAATATTCATATACAAGAAGCAAAACATAGAAAAATAATTAAATTAATGACAAAGAGAAGATGTGTGACTAATGATCAACTGATATTAGTTAATTAGAATTTAACTAACCTATCATACACACACTCAGCGAGTGACGAATTAACCAAAATTCTTCAATAGCTCACACACAAACGTCATAAATCATTGTTCGAAAAGCCGCTAACGTGCTACAGTATTTCTAGATCAACAACTACGGTTTGAAAATCCAATTCTCCCATCACCAAAACCAGTCGCTAAAAATATACCCCTACTTTCATAAATATAGCCCAATTAAATACTTCATCCGTCTCATAATAGGAGTCACATCTGGTGAAGGCACGAATTTTTAAAAATGTAAAAAATATTAAGTTGAAAAACTGCAATTAACAAATCAAACAAGGAAAATTATGTGAATGAATAACAGAGCCCAAGCCAATTTCTGTTTAAAATCTGAATCAGTGACATTATAGCCCAAACAAATAAATATCAGAGCCCACACCAATTTTTATTTAAACCGCCACTTTACATTAGATTAATTGGTGTGAACACCTGTGTTATACACGTGACACAATAAATTTTCAAAATATAAACATAACTTGTAAACAAATTTTGAAAAAAATAGTGTGACAATCAATGTAAGGATCATGGTTCAAGGTTTAAACCATTTATAAATACAAACAACAAGCAAAACTAATCATAAAACAAAGATTTGCAATAAATAATACTCTCTCCGTTCCTAAAGAACATGCACTTTAGATTTGACACGAATTTTAATGCAAAACTGGTAAAGTAAGAGAGAAATAGGGAGAAAAAGTAATTAAAATATTGTTAGTGTGGAATGGGTTCCACCTCATTAGAGAAAAAAGATTTTTCAAAATTGGAGAATGTTTATTCTTGTGGGACGGAAGAAGTAAGTTCATAAGTAATGGAGACCAAAAACAAACACTTTAAACAGCAAAAACAAAACCTAGAAGCAAACCCCGGACAAAAAATTCATAAATTTTGGAACTCTTGATATAACAACATACAGTTGTCCATGACCAAATACAGGTTTCCTCAAATACAATTCAACATGTGAAAGTGATTGACCTTGACTTTTATCAATCATAATAGCATACGACACGGTTAAAGGAACAGAGAGAGGGTTTTGTGGATGTGTTTCGATTGGTCTCTTATGACGCTTGATAATGCCCTTTGCTAATGCCCTAGCTCTTTTTTTTTCAAAATTTGTTTACATTTTACCGTGGTGAATATCAAAATCTTGTCACTAAAATTAATAATTTTAAATAGGGTATTTCATCGAATATAATATTCTTAGAACAATATTTATATCATAATTAAATAAGGTGTCTCGTCTATGTATTTCATCTAAACACGACACCATATATCATTTGTCCACCTAAATATATTTATTTTTTAATATTATTATTAAGTTTATATTGTCATAACTTTCATATATCACATAGTAAATTAATATTATCAAACTTACGTTGTCACACCTTTCATATGTCATATCTTGTCGTATCTATTTTTTATGTATAAAAATATAAAATATTAATGTGTTTTTCATGAGTATCTAATTTGGGGTTATTTGATGGATTGAGTTAACGACGACTGTTTTAATATTTGAAATTGAATTATTTAGTTTCAAATAGTAATTAAATAAAGGAAAAAGTAGTTTTTTGTCATTTTTTGAAATATTATTAGTATTAATATACTGTGGCCTCATCGTGGTCAAGCAATTGGTTTTTCTATCACACGTTATTTTCTTAGTACTTGACCCATCACGTTAGCAAGGCCCATTTGTAAGTAATGGACAAATTCTTGATTTAGTTTTTATTTATATTCTCATTTTTTTATTTATATAAAATTATAAATTCTTGATGCAGTGACCAATAATGTTGCACCTTTGATAATCATCCATTTTGACTGGTCAATTCGATTAGAGTATATCCCTGTTAGGTTTCCGCTACCATTTCATTTTCATATTGATGACAATTAATAAAATGAAAATGACAATCTTTTTTAACTTTGAGTTTCCTCTTTTTCTAATGAGTTATTATACGTTAGAACATAATAGAACTATATTTTATTTTGTAGTTTTGAGAATATGTATACAAAATTGCAACGTATGTTTGTAGTCGTTTTTACGAAAATCAAATGTTTATTACTACTAGTGTAAGAGTATTATTCGAGTCCATTTCTATAGGATAAACCTAGAATTCCCCAAAAGTTACAACACTTGGAGTCATAAGAAAGGAGTAGTGCAAGTTGAATGTGTATTTTAAATGAGACGATGACTACCTATCAGAACCAAAATGATGAGACATTTAATTATGTAAAAGCTTAGGAGAAGCTTCGCTTACGAAAAAATTGGGACGGGCAACAGAGCGATTGAGCTGAGGAGACCAGTCTCACTCGAGCGCCAATGCCAGTGGAAACATTTGTGTGGAGCAGAATTAATGGAATAGGACAAAAGAAAATGATAGAAGTAGGCCAAAGAAAACTCTGGGCTAGTTGTCATATCAAAGTACAATGTGCATTTAGATTTCTTATCATAAGTGGCAAAGTAGTCAATTTTGCCACCAAAATGCCTTTACCAAATATTCCCTCCGTTCCATAGTAATATAGAGTCATTTTGTCATTTTGGTACGTTCTATGGTAACAGAGTCATTTCTCATTTTAATAAAAGTCAACACATTTTTCCACATCTACTTTACTCTATCTTACTTTTTTCTCTCTTCATCTCTCTACCTTTTTCATTTTCCACTTTATTCTCTCTTTACTTAAATCACCTAACTCAATTTTTCTTAATCTTCGTGACGAAAAGTTTCGCTCCTATTACTATGGAACGGAGGGAGTAAGTATCTTAACCGTACCTATAATTTATATTGATATACTACTACTTCCTAACTCAATTTTTCTTAATCTTCGTGACGAAAAGTTTCGCTCCTATTACTATGGAACGGAGGGAGTAAGTATCTTAACCGTATCTATAATTTATATTGATATACTACTACTTCCTCTGTCGATAAAAAAATAGTCTTGATTGCAGATAATATATATTTTAATTCAAAATTAATAAAGTAAGAGAAAAAGTGTCACAAAAATTATGAGATTTAGTTAAATTTTCATCAATCTCGCATCTTTTAAAAATTGTCAATTATAACATAATTTTGACATTTTTTTCAAATATCCTATTTATTTGTATTTCAATGAAATTGTGTTAAGATGTGGAAGTCAAAATCCATGATTTGTTTTTGCAAATTTGTATATCACTCATAACCACGATTATTTTTAGTAAAAAATATTCGCTAAAGTATTTTGGCTTCCAAATCACTGATTAATTGCATATCTCTCACATCTTTTACGGCCAATTATTTCAAATACTTCTCAACATGTACTTTTGGTTGTGTACGACTTTAATGTACAATTGGTAAAGTAGAAGATATAAAAAGAAAAAGTAATTAAAGTATTGTTAGTAGAAAAAAAGGTAACATTTCATTAATGAGAAAAGAGTTTCTAAAATTAGAGTGTATACATACTTATAGAAGTTAGGATATATTAAAATAAAAGAAAGCATATTTTGGAGGAGGAAGTGTCCGTTATCCAATAACTATTATTGACTTTGGGCGATAAAATCATGTATCCGCCCCACAATGACATTGAGAAGAACACAAAAGCTCTCCAAATATTAAAAAACATTAATGTTATATTTATATATTAATTTCTAATATTACTACTAAAATATGATTATATGGCATATACACGAAAATACTAGTATACTACTGTATTCCAGAATTGTCTCCAAAGTTCTTGACATTATATTAGTACGAAATATATATGCCCCTAAATATTTATGAAGGTATTAATTTCCTGAAACTTAGGTGTTACATGTTTGATGCACATCCGTACACCTGCAAGATTTACTTCCAACGAATTATGAGTCATAACCAAATGTTTGGTACTTTTGATTTAAAAAATCAGACCACGTCATATAAGTTTTAATAAAAACAGTTAGTATAAGATATGAATGAAGTAATGGTCCACACTTCCCCTCTCCTACTCTAGTATACAGATAATCATAGTTAATAAAAATATAGTAAGTAGAAAAAATAGCAAGTAACACAATAGAAGGACTAACTAAACTATTATATTGAGGATATATAATTTGGGATTGCATCTATATTCATAAAAAAATTAGTGTTACCCGGATACAGTCGATTGCATATTTATAAAAAAAATTAGTGTTACACAGATACAGTCCCGATGTACATCCATCAATCATCACTGTTCTGGTCAGGTATTATATGGTATACGTATATCCACATGGAGTAGTCTTCTCCATCAAGTGCACACATCACTCGATTGTTTTTGAATATGCAACCGTCATCTTGGAATGTCAATAATTACTACTACAGATACCTAATATAGTAGTTTATTGGATTTGTCCATCGAAAAATATTTAGGACGTATTCTAACTCGCAACTCTTTCATATTTCTTGCTTTTATGTTTCTAGCTTTTATTACGGATTGCATTATTAACTATTTCTAGTTAATTTAAAGTTTTTTCTTCAAAAACACACATATGATGTAGATTTCCACATTTATTTTACTTTTCTACAAAAATGGACATTATGAACACATTACTCGATCGATCAATTACTACTACTAGAAACTTCATGATGTAGCCATCCAACATTTATTTTTTGAAAAAACAAAATCCATATTCAATTACATAGACACACAATTAGTAAAAAGGTAGTAGAAACTTACAATTCAGAAAAGTGGTAGGAGCATAACAATTTCTTTTATAGGAATAAAAATTTAGTGGTCCGGACATAATAATTTAGAAATTTATTTCTCCTTTTCATACTATGCCACGCATGTATCCAGACCACTAAATTTTTACTCGTAAACTAAAGCTTCACAACATCCGGAACATGCACCGGATACTTATCAATGCAGTCGGCCCACGGCCCCTCCACCGGCAACTTGATCGTCCGGTTACATCTCCACACCGCGCTGTTACACTTGAATCCACTCCCAAACGCAATCTGCCAAACCCTATCCCCTTTCCTCATCCTCCCCTTCGACTCAATGTAGCTCAATTCATACCACAGCGACGAAGAAGAAGTGTTTCCGAATCGATGCAGCGCCATCCTCGACGCCTCCACCTGCTCATTCGTCAGCTGGAGGCTCTTCTGCAGCTCATCAATCACCGCCCTCCCGCCGGCGTGGATGCAGAAATGCTCAAACGCCTCTTTGAAATCGGGAATGTACGGTTTAGATCTCGAATTGAAGAATTTTCGCATAATTAGAGAGATCGCGAAGAGCAATTGCTCCGATGCGGGGAGGACCAGCGGTCCGATCGCCGTGATGTTCGATTTCAAGGCCTCTCCGGCCACCGCCATCAGATCGATGTTCAATTTGATCCCGACGTTCCCCTCGTCGTCCTCCTCCTGCGATACGCATCCGTACGATTTGTCGTCCGCGCCTCTGTGCGTTCGGACGACGTGAGAGAGGCGGTACTTCGCGCGGCGGCGATCGGATCTGCGATTGGATAAGAGCACGGCGGCGCCGCCCATCCGGAAGAGGCAATTTGGGAGGAGCATTGCTCTCTCCTTCCCTAGGTAGGAATTTGGGGTTAAAATCTCGGTGCTGATCACAATCGCGTTTGAATTAGGATGCTTTTGGAGGAGATCGGAGGCGAGATCGATTGAGATCAGGCCGGCGCTGCAGCCCATGCCGGAGAGATTGAAGCTTTTTATATTACTCCTCATTTTGTACTTATTAATCACCGACGCCGTCAGCGACGGCGTCGGTGAAAATAAGCTACAGTTTAAAATTAAAATGTCAATATCCCTCGGTTTGACTCCGGTCTTGGTAAATAGTGAATCCATCGCGGAAAAAATAACGAGCTCAGCTTCTTCCCGGGCCAGCGCCATCGTTGGGGTCGGGGGGATGTAGTGGAGGGCAGGGGGGAGGCATGTCTCTTCTCCGAGGCCGGAACGTTCTAGAATCTTCATTTGGAAGTGGACGCTTTTCGGCTCGGAGAAGAGGCGCCCCATGCGGGCGTGCTCAATGAAGCCGGCGAAGGAGGCGCGGTAGCTGCGGGGGGGCTTGAAGAGGGCGTAGTCGACGAGGTAGACGGGGCGCGGGCGGGAGACGAGGAACACGGTGAGGGTGTAGAGGATTAGGAAGGTGGTGCATAGTAAGTGGAGTGGGGTGAGATGCATGGAATTGTAGAACTGTATGATATAGTCCGCTTTGGATGAAACAGCTAGTGCGATTGGTATGAAAATGAGTTTTAAGAAATTGTTTACGACGAATTGGTAGGTTCGTTTGGTTAACAATGGAGCCATGGCGGCGGAGGTGGTGGTGGTGGAGTGATTGAATGGAGGGAGATTTGGTTATTTAAAGAGTGCTACCACTCCGTGGGCACCATTCCGAGTCGGCCCCAAACATACTCGTTGGTCACGACGAGTTCGTTGCCCGGCCACCACTCCAAGCCGTTTGGGCTTTCAATAAAAGCACCAATTTATACAGACCAAACATAAGAATTCATCCCAAAAGACTAGTTTGTTAGGAGAGAGTGCACATTTAGTCTATATATCGCACATCGATCAGTTGTTCTCACAACAGATGTGGAAATTAAGGCCGTAACACAGTACAAGTCTTTCATGCATGAGCATGGATTGCAAGGTTTGTTTCGATTGGGAGTGGTTTATTATGTATTTTAGGTGATCTGTTGTTTTTACTTCATATTTTCGATGTTGGATAAAATATTTTAGCACGTCTAATTTTATGCTAGATTTTACCGTTATATTAATACTCTCTCTGTTCATTGTTAATAAAGACATTTCTTTTCGGCACAGAGTTTAAGAATAGTGTGTTAGGGTGGTGAATAAAGTTAGACAGATCAAGTTTAAGTAAATCCCACCGATTTCATGATTCCATCACCTTTCTTCTCTTTTCTAGTCTTTTAACTTTTCTTTATTCTATATTTTTTGTCATCTGTACTCTAAAGAGGTTATGATAAATTATGATTTAAATAAATTTGATAATTTAAATTAGCTTTCCCTGCACAATTATTCTAGGAGATTCTTTTAATACTATTCAATTTTTAATACTCTCTCCATGTTTAGCAAGATTGATTAAAATCCAAATTTTTTATTATGTTTTTATTTACTTCTAGAATAAATTATTATAGGAACTACTTAATTTATGTGGGAAAATTAAAATTACAAAGTGTATAATTAAGACGAAATGGCTAAATCTAACTAAATACTCCTAATCACTTTAGATATTCATTTTAAAATTTTAAGTTATATTTTAAAATAAAATGTTTTGTTGTAAAAAAAAAAGTTACAAATCATGGAGTATAATTTTAAATTTTCCACACAAAGAAGTATTGGAATTACAGTATAATTTATTTAAAAATACAATACAGATATAATACAGATACATTGTAGTACTAATCAATTACTGGAAATATTTGCTCAAAAATTAGTTTTATAATGATAATGGAATAAAAGGTTAATAAATATACACTCAAGGAAGAAATGTTAATAGGAAATAAGGAAACGAAGGTGATGGAATCGGTGGGATTTACTTAAGGGAAATGGACTATGCACCGCACATCCCGGTGAAAATTCGAAAGTGATTGGCCACTTGGGTGTTTCGAATTAAAAGGGAACTGGAGAGATTTGATTTAATTAAGGATGTGATTGCTAATTCGTAACTAAATATTTATAGATCGGTGGTTGGCAAGATTTAGTTAAATTAAATTTAAGAAATCCAGTACGATTCGAATTTATTTGAAACGGATTATGCAACTTCATCATTAGTTGCATTTAGAGATGCCCACCATTTTTAACAGTTTTTCACGGTTCCGAACTGCCAATTTTCGACGGTTTTTTGCAGTTCCGGCTGGGTTTCACGATTTTTCGACGGTTTTCACGGTCCCAGCACGGTTTCAGTACCAGAATTTTGGAATCTGAACCAAACCAAGGTTTCAAAAGTGACAGTTTTGATTCCATTTAAATCTCACAGTTCCGGTTCAGAACCATATAAATTTCATTGTACCTCACGTGGATGATTTTAATCATCCAACTAATTTCCTTTCTGGTGGCTCAGTGTTGTAACTTTGGACTTACTTGGTTTACCGTGTAGAAATGGCCTCGAAACATATGATATTTGCGAGTAGGGGCGTCGCTTTAGTGGTACCTCGTTGTGCCTGTAGGCAATGTTCTCCCAAAAGCTAATTTTTTTTTGTTGGTTGGAGATCACGTTTGTTAAGTACTCCCTCCGGTTCCATAGTAATAGTGTCATTTTGTCATTTTGGTACGTTCCATAGTAATAGAGTCATTTCCCTTTTAAGTAAAAGTCAACACATTTTTCCACACCTACTTTACTCTCTCTTACTTTTTTTTCTCTCCATCTCTCTACCTTTTTCATTTTCCATTTTGTTCTTCCTTTACTTATTAACTCACCTAACATAATTTTTCTTAATCTCCATGCCGAAAAGAAACGCTCCAATTACTATGGAACGGATGGAGTACAAATCTATCCCACATCAGAAGTCTGAGGGAAGTTGGGAGGCGAATATAAATTTCTGTCCACTCCCAATTGAGGGAGCCTTTTGAGGAGTGATCCAAAAACAAATCTGTGTGGGCTTGACCCAAAATGAACAATATCAAACTATTGTTTTATTCGAAAATCCGAACAACTTCGAAGATCCATATGGCCACATCCACGGTGTACCAAAATTGGACACCGTGTGTACACCGTGTGTAATATCAAACTACTGTTGTAGTCGTCGAAGATCCATATTGCCACATCCATGGTGTACCAAAATTGGACATCATGTGTGGGAATTACCGCTTCATCTGAATAAGTCAAATTCGAACTCTATTTGATGATTATTAATTTAAGTAAATTCGAACTTAAAATTATACGACGGAAGATATAAACTTTCGTGTTAATTAACATAGAATATGACTTAATTAGGGTTGACCTATAGTAAACATTTGATTTTTCGTAATTAAAAACTATAAACTTTGAAATTATATAATACTAATAATTGAACTTTAGTGAAAATTTGTGTACATATTCTCAAAACTACAAAATAAAATATAGTACTATGTTCTAAAGTATAATAACTCATTAGAGAAAAAGGAAACTCAAAGTTAAGAGAGATTGTCATTTTCATTTGATTAATTGTCAAAATGGATGATGATTTAAGTTGCAACAGTATTGGTGAATGCATTATGAATTTGTCCATTACTTATAAATATTGGGCCTTCCTAACGTAATGGGTCAATTGCTCGACCACGATGAGGCCACAATATATTAATAATAATATTTCAAAAAAGACAAAAAGCTACTTTTTTTCCTTTATTTAATTATTTGAAACTAAATAATTCAATTTCTAATATTAAATTTGTTATCTCAATCAATCAAAACCCCAAATTAGATACTCATGAAAAACACAATATTTTATAGCCTTATACATAAAAATAAAAATTGAAATATAGTTTGCTGAAATTCTACAAACCACCTCTCATGTTTGTATATAAGTAATACAAATCCTAATTACGGCTAATATAAAATTTATTTAAATGAGATTAAATGAGCATAAAGAAGTTACATGTGACACCTTATCACATATCTCATATCTCATATTCCATAGTGTTTTATTTGTCTTTAGAATTGTGACAATGCTTTTGTTGCCAACCAAATGAACACATTGAATGCAGATTACATGCTAGTTCAATTGCTCGATTATCTTGTTTTGATCGAAAACATGTTCATACAAGAAGTTCGAATGCAATAAACACGTTGATATAATCCGTTATCCAAATATCCGGTTAAGAGTAGCTGCTAAACGAACACCGCCCTGAGCTAGCCTCATGTTCACCACCGGATAACGTGATAGAAAGTAGTCGTCTGCATAAATCATAGATCATGATATAAAAAGAATTGGTCTATAGAAAAAAAATGCGAAAAACGCACCTTTGAGAACAGAGCCGTTGCTAACGCCCTTGTAAGCCCAGTCGCACGCTGCTTTGATCCCTTCCGATGCATATCTACACGAGGCATTCATGTCATTTGAAATTTGTATTATGTTGATTTTTTTCGTTTTATGAACTTACGCGTCTGGACAGGCCGTCTTGCTGCAGGCCTCCCACGCCTTTGCTTGGCTCGCCCACACGGTCTGTTTTAGAATTAAGAAGGTTCTAGTAGTTTGGAAAGGAATGGTGAGGTAAGAATAGATAGGGATTGTGTATATAGATACCGTTATGTTCGTTTGGAGTGTATGTATGAGTTCTTCTACGTTGGAATCGAAGAACCTTTCTTCTGCTGTTTCGACAATGTTGTCGTCCCATACCTGTGGATATGGATCGAACATAGATTCTTCGAAAAAAGGATGGTTTTAATGGAGGAATTGAATTGACTTACATGATGAAGAAGTGTTTTTCTAGTGTACCAATGCACATCAATTGTGTTTCCTCCTCTGTCTGAAGTGAATCCGACGTGTAGAGGCTGCACGATTAAAAAGTTATCTGACCTAAAATGTGTGTTCTGATCATATTTTGTCGAATCAAAAACAAGATTGTGGTAACCTGATGGATGTCTCCAATGAAATGAGCTAGGAAGAGAAGTGCTTCAGTGAGATTATCTGGTGTTCATATCAATCCATGTAAGTTCATACTATAAAAAAATAAAAAAATAAAAAATAAAAATAAAAAATTGAATATTGAAGATTGAAGGATGGTACATTGAGAATTGGGATTGGTGTATGTGATGAGCTGATTAGTGTAATTGTAGATTGCTCCAGCCACACATCTATCTTTTATCCCATCTTCATCTTTGCAATCCCCTGTATTTGCATAAGTGAAAATGTTGATGATTTTTTTTTAGTGTTAGACATGGATTGATGACTTACTTACATTGCATTATTGAATGTCAGGCAGGGAAACGACCTCGTATTAGTACTAAATTAATTATTTCTTGTTTTCTCCCTTCCGTTTCATTAAAAATTATAACAAATCCATAGTTTGATAATTAACATAAAGATTTTAAAGGAATTAATAGGCAAATAACACTTGAAATATTTGATTAGTGTATAGTTGAAGAATGGATCTCACTAGTGTATTGATAGGAGCAGAGTTGATCCGGAGTATCGATGTAGTGAAGGGCCGACGACCAGTGGTAACGGAACTTAACACGGTCGGCCCACGAGCACAAGCTACCGAGATCATTATCCGCGTACGCAGGCAGGAGTTGGGAGACCGCGGCCGCAGCCGCCTTGCTCAACCTCGGCTGCAGCAACCAACCAAAATCCCACATCGAATAAATAAGAGAATAATTAAAAAAAAACAATAAGAAAGTGTTGAAATTAACCTGAGCAAGTCTACAAGTGATGAGATGGCCATCAATTCCCCATCCATAGGCTGTGGAGGTACAACATATCAAAGCTGCAAATGCTAGGATGTGGATTTTGTACAACTCCATTTTTTGGTTTCTTTGTGATTTCATCAGAATCTTATTTATAATTTGTTGAGCTGTGTGAAATGATTGAACAAAATTAAGGTGTGAAATGTTGGAAAAGATTTGTTGCGGAAAGCGGCTTTTTCGATGTTTAATGAGACGAAAATGACAACCTTGTTTTTAATGAATGCTGATGAATTGTAACGGTACGGTGTGGTTGCAAATTAAAACGACTTTATTCAAATGGGATGTAATTAAAGTCTTTTTTTTATCCTCTTGCAAGATAAAAAATTACTAGTATTTTGATGAAGTCTTTTTTATCTTTATTTAAGGTAAAGAGTGTTTCTTGCCTTTTTTTTGCTTATCTCAAAATTTGTTTCTTAATTTTTGTTAAGAAGGAATGGAAAGAGTTTGGAATGGGAGAAGATAGAATAAATTAATTTTATCTATAAATGAAAAACAAGTAGCACCAGTGGTCTAGTGGTAGAATAGTACCCTGCCACGGTACAGACCCGGGTTCGATTCCCGGCTGGTGCATATGTTTTATAGTGCTGTGATGATATCCCTCTCGTGAATGTTGACATTTTTTTATAATTCAAATCATAGTTCGAAGTTTGTATGATATTCAGAGTTTGCATTTTATCACTATCCTAGGATTGAAAGAGTTGACTTTCCATTTCTCATGAAACAATTAATGAACCGAGACTCTGGGGCTCCGCTTGGTACATGGATTTGGAATTGTAATCCCATGGAAAACATCATCGATATATTACACGTAGCCAACCTTATTTAGTCATGAGATAATTGAGAACAAATAAAACTTTCACTGTTTTTCCAACTTATTTTTAAGGTCGCGAGTAAACGTACTAAAATTTGATCAAATTTTATAGTTTTTCCAATAATTTTCCTTAAATTAAATGGTAGTTAAAAAGAGGATTAGTATTGAGGTGGATCATGACATTGGTAACCAAATTCCAAACCACTATCCACTTGCTTTTACATGATAATTGTGCTTTCTTACTATGATCCAATAATTTATCTAATTTTATAAACAAACATAAACTCCTATATAAATCCAAGTTCCACATGTATTGCCAATAACATTAAGTGTATCAAGATGCCAGAATATTGTGTAACTGGAGGAACAGGTCTTATTGCAGCTTATTTGATCAAATCTCTGCTTGAAAAGGGTCATATTGTAAGAACAACTGCTAGAGATCCAGGTACAATTTGTGATTCTTTATATTAGATTTACTATACAAACATGGGATTTAATTCTTACATTGTTTCATTTTTTTTCTTACATCAGATAACACAGACAAAGTAGGCTATCTCATGCAGCTGAATGGAGCAAAGGAAAGGCTCAAGATTATGAGAGCTGATTTGGTGGAAGAGGGCAGCTTCGACGCCGCCGTGGAGAGCGCAGACGGCGTCTTCCACGTGGCGTCTCCGGTGCTCGTGGCGAATGATGACAACGTAAAGGCAAGTCCATGTTTTTGTAAGATATATAGGGAAAATTTTGAAAAACCACGAACTTTGGTCTAATTGTGATACTTATCACAACATTAAAATACAATAGGGAAAATATTAAAATAAGGAGCTTGGAATTTTTTTCATAATTATCCCACGACAAAAAAAAAATTCAATCATCATACATGTTACATGATGTTGTTGATGTTTTTCAATAGAATGCCGTCATTCACGATATGAACAGTTGACATCGTTTAATTAGTCATAGGCTCATAGCAGTAACATCAACATCAACATATGATTTTTCAGATGTCATATTAAATATTAATTTCGCCAAACAAATCGTTGTATGATAGTTGTGAATAAATTTAAACTTTATGATTTGTCAGATCGATTGTTAAAATTTTAAACGAACTAGAACATAACCAAATTTTATATTTTTTTCGGCAATTTTTGCCTAGTAGAACCCAAATATAATTTCTCAATTTAAATTTTGAAACAAAAATGCTACCGGAATAACCACTATAGTCATTAATATTAACTACTTTTATAATATTTCTTGAAAATAACATATTTTCATTTTATTTTTGCAGGAAAAATTGATCGATCCATGCATAAACGGAACCCTAAACGTGCTAAAATCTTGCAAGAAATCTATCAGTGTGAAGAGGGTTGTCTTAACCTCATCTTGCTCTTCGATCCGATACAGATTCGATGCCGAAGAAGCATCCCCCCTCAATGAATCTCACTGGAGCGATCCTGAATATTGCAAGAGATACAATGTAGTATTATTGCCTTCAATTTTTTAATTTATTTTTTATAATGATTTAGCAAAATAATTTGGAGGATGTTGTTTTTGCAGCTGTGGTATGGTTATGCAAAAACTGTAGCTGAAAAAGAGGCTTGGGATTTTGCTCATGAAAATGGGCTTGATTTAGTGGTGGTGAATCCATCATTTGTGATTGGCCCTTTGCTTGCCCCTCAACCAACTAGCACATTGTTACTTACATTGGCTCTTATAAAAGGTTAGAATTAGATCGAGTTTCGGGTTTAAATGTTGCGTGCTTCTCTTGAGTTCTTTCGTTATTTTTGGCATAGACAAGATGTTAACGAACTAAACAGAGCGGTTCTTTATTAATTGAAACAAATTGTTTCGTTCCAAACCACGCATCATGTACGATGAATAATCCTTACACACACATTAATTTCTCCAAATTGAAGTCCCAATGTTTTTTAAATTCCTTTCAATTAATACTACTCCTTTGTTTGGATTAGGTGTGAGAGGAGAATATCCCAACACAAGAATAGGTTTTGTTCACATATATGATGTTGTGAATGCACATATTTTAGCTATGGAAGAAAGTGAAGCATCTGGCAGACTTATATGTTCAAGCTCAGTGGCACATTGGTCAGAAATCATTCAAATGTTGAGGGAGAAATATCCTAATTACCCTTACGAAGATAAGTAAGTGTGACAAGCAATATCGTATCGAATTAAAGATAACCTAGTTGATAGAATGAACATTTCGGGAATATGTCTGATTCTATCATCTCCATTGCTCCCAAAGAATTGATCTTTTCTTTCAGTGATTGAATCAACGGTAGTACTAATTTTCTTACTGTCTTTCTTTTTTCAGGTGTAGCACTCAAAAAGGGGGTGATATGCCCCATAGTATGGATAGTAGCAAGATTGTTGAGCTGGGGCTTCCTCCTATGAAATCTCTTGACCAAATGTTTGATGACTTTTTTACAAGTTTTCAAGAAAAAGGATTTCTTTGAGGGAAAAAACTACTATTAAAATCAGTCTTATTTTATATAGATGATATCAAGATTACTTTTGGAAAATGAGAAATGGAACTATTCCATGATGTTTAAAAACTCAATTTGAGATTTATAAAGCTTTTGTTGCTATTATGTTATCATAAATTATTATTCCGTCACTTTTCTTTAATATTATTATTATTATTATTATTATTATTGTTGTTGTTGTTGTTGTTGTTGTTGTTGTTGTTGTGGTTGTTGTTGTTGCTGTGGTTGTGGTTGTTTTTATTATAATAATAATAATAATAATAATAATAATAATAATAATAATAATAATAATAATAATAATAATAATAATAATAATAATAACTGCTAGTTGTTAACAAAGTTAAAATAAATGGGCCCAATCAAAACTCAGGCCTTTTGGGCCAACTATGAAAAATATTTAGATAAAAAAATTCTTTGCACTTAAATATTTTAGCCCAAAATCTTTAAATATGATTTTATCCATTAAACTAGTGGAGAACTTGCTCTTTACAAATCGTTTTCTTTTTTCTTCTCGAATTCAGCATTATAATGGCCCACAAATCACAATACTAAGTTTATAAATCAAGAAGTTGGTCAACAAGAAATTAAAAAGAAATGATTCTTACACTTTACTCAAGACATGAAAGTAACTATATTTGAAAAAAAAAATCAAATTAACGGACCGACAATGATGTTAGTCCAATCCAGAGAAAGTTTGCCTATGATCGCGCTAATAAATTTCACACTTGCTATGGTCTCTAACTTTGAAAAGCAAAATTTTAGTTGATAATTTATTTAGGGAAAATATGGATGACTGGTTAATAGATAATGCATACTTCATCCATTTATGATTAGGAGTCTCATTTTTATCCACACGGGTAGCTTAAATGGTCTTCAAGGTACTTAGTATAATATATTTCAGATTCGAATCCCACTAGAATAATGTGAGAGCTTCATCAATTGTGGTGGCTCTTATGCGCATCGGGTATATAACCGCTTCTTTAAGGAACATGCTAGGATTAAACCGTTATTTACTCACTATTTTGTCGATTCGTGATGTGGGGGGCCATGGGGCGAATGATTTGCTTTCTTTTAAAACCTTTAATTTGAGGGAGCTTAAGCCCCCTCTAACTACACTTGGATCCAGCGATGTATAGATTAATGCAAAGTTGTAAATAGTGACTTTGTTGGTACTAACTTTTTGTTAACAAGTAACTCTAGCAAACAATCCATTGAACTAAGATGCTCGACATTTTGATTTTACCATCGTTTTACAAGTCAAGGAATTTAGAAAACATGGTTTTTGTCACATATTTATATAGGTAAATAGGTGTATAAAATAATCAAAGTGCTAAAACAGAATGTGAACCTATTTTTCCGAGACTATAGTCAACAATTGCATGTATGCTTTAGAAAAATATGCAACCAAATAAAATCACAATAAATGTAAAGGTGGAAAGAAAAATAATGAGCTATGATGAAATTATTGAGTGAGTGGTGTCACATTCCATTACAATAATTCACTTTTATAATTTTCTTTTAAAACCCCACTCTATGACTTCATTGCATGTGTTTATTCTCAACATTTAATCGCAATTACTAACTTTCACAATAAGAGCAACTTTAACATGGCCACGATAATATATTGCATATTCTCCAACTTATAGTTTGACTTTTTTGCCGATTTTGTAATTTCTGTTATTTATTTGTTGTTTTGCATTTTTTTCCAATCTGTTTAATATTTGACTTTTTTTTAGAATTTGTTTGTTATTTTTGTTTTGTTCAACTCTTGCTTATTATCTTTGATAATTTGAACTTTTTTGTCATTATATACAAAAGTAAGAACTCTATTTTAAATGAGTGGACAGGGGAGAGTAATGAATTGTATAGATTCTATTAATAAAATTAAAAATGGGAAATTTTTCGTTGCCAAATAAGTAAAACATAAATTTTTATTGCTCCAACTAAGAAGCAACTAACTTACACATTAAACCAATGTCAAAAATTTCCACCAACCACCCCATTCATAGATAGAAGTGGACACTATAATTTAATACAACAAAAAATGGTACAGGCCAGAAAGAAATGACCTGGATGTAATGAAAATTATAGTACTACAAGCCAAGATGAATTGAATTGGCTTTTAAAAAAAATAATTCAAATTGTGTTGTAGTATCTCATTTATATATGTATGCTAAACATATTAAGTTTTAATGAATATATGTTATAATAACGTTAAGAATGTATCAATACGAAAAATACGAGAATAACATTTTCCTAAATAATCCAAAAGCAATTAAAATTAGATTTATATATATAATTCACATTATATTTCATATAATAGGTGTTGTGAAATTGAAAAAGCCTACACAATCAACACTAAAATGGCCCACGCACACACTCACTCTTGCTTAGCAAACAAATAAAATAATTGTACCTTAATAAATCGTTATATGTCGTCAACCCAAAAATAATTTAGAACACTGAAATCATACACCAACACCTCCTATTATAATTGTCATTCCAAACAAATTATGTGGAATTTTATTTTAAAAATCTAATCATGAATTATCAGAAATGGAAGGATAGGATGGATGCATAATTGATAATAAAAAAAATTGACAGTCCATGGCATAAAAAGACATTTCCCAAAGTTCATAATAAAATCGATAATTTTGCTTCTAAATTCTTAAAACTTTTTCCAAATTTAGTTCTGCATACCAATTTAAAATTATAAATTATCGAATTATTATTTTGTTCTAATTTTGCAGCCAATCAAAATTTCAGCGCTAATTTCTTACGTGATTATTGTACCTCAACCAAAATCATATCTTATTTTAAACAGCAAAACAACACTATATATTACACCAAATTAAATAATTTCATTTTTAAATTACGATTTATAATAAGTCAAGTTAGCATCAAAATCTTAATTGATTGCCAAATCAGAATAATTAATAGTTCACCTATTTAGAGGCAAATTTTAAAGGTGGTATGCAAAAAGAGAATTTTAAGAGAAATGTCTCTATTGTAATTGAAAGGTAGTAGTACTAAATATTTTGGTGATTAAAGCTATAAGCAGCAAGAGTAAAAAGGGAGATGTGGTGGGATAAGCAATGGAATCATAGCATTAGGAAAATGTAACTTTCAAACTAAATATATCATTGAAATAGAGACACATGGTTCAAATCCGTGGTGCAATTTGGACTTATAAATAAATCTAATCACATGGAAAACGACTTCTGATAAAACCAAATCTTATAAAATCTTAAAGTAGAGAGAGTAACGATGATTTTACTCTCATTCGTTCCGGAGTGTAACTTAATTGGTAAGACGATAAATCAGAGTATGATTAAAAGTGTAATTTAATTGGTAAGACGATAAATCAGTACTTAAATTTAAATGAGAAACTATTATTGATTGAAACTTAGTTTGTAACATAGGACTCGAAACTAAATGAGAAACTATTATTGATCGATGAATCGAAACCCCTTCGGACGGCTCAAAAAGCACAAGAAAACCCGAAGGGAACTCCGAACTCGATAGCACAAAAAACTCCCATCAAAACTCATAAACAACACCCCTAAAACTGATATTTTTTCAGTTCTAGAAACATCATTCTCTCAAAAAACCAAAACATAGACATAAATATTAAAATTAACACTAAACAAAATTCCTAGTAACTGCAAAACTCAGAGACTCATAACTCATAAGCATGCTATATTGTAAGAAGGCGTTGCTCCATTGATCCCATTCATAGCACCCGGCGCCGCCTCGTCCATCCACGCCATCGCGCCACCCTCGAAATCAAAATCAAAGTCGAAATCCGGCAATGCACTACCCTGATCGCCGTCCTCAAACCCGAAAATCGGGAAATCGTCCAAGTCATCGTCGGCAAAATCATCGAAAGACGGCACGAATCCGTCGCCCGCGACGAGGGCCTCGAGCTCCGCGTCGAGATCAATCTGAGCCAATCCCATCAATCCATCACCCATCACATTATTCGCCGAACCCGTTGTAGCCACCGCCATGGACGAACTCGTCTGCGACGCAATGCTGGCCGATTCGACCGCTAACGCCACCGACGAACTCGACCGCGATATAGTGCCGCCACTCGAAAATTCTTCAGAGGCAGTGACGGGGTCGTCGGTCCAGGACTTTTTCTCGACGCGCTCAAAAACAACGACCGAGCCGTCCTCGGCCGACACGTTAGTCGAGGCCTCGAATTCGAGGCGCTTCGTCTCATAAGCCCGGGACGCCTCCTCGGCGGACCTGAACGTCCCTAGCCAGACCCGCTTGTTCTGGATCGGGTCGCGGATTTCCGCGGCCCATTTCCCCCATTTCCGGCGCCGCACGCCTCGGTATTTCCCGGCAGCCGGACTCTTCTCCGCCGCCGCAGAAAACGACCTCTTCCTCTTGAAAAATCCACTCTCAGAGCTCTCCGATTCCGAAATCTTCGGATTCACCAAAGGAAAGTGGACTTCATGAACCACACGCTTCACTCTCCTCTCTCCCTCTCTCTCATCGTCGGAAGAGTCCGTCGCATCCGGGTCGTCGCAAACGAATCGGATCTTTCTCATAGCATGCTTAACGGGTTCGGGTCGGACCTTGACCAAAACGGGTTTCCGAAGCTCCGCCTTCATCTCCTCTCTCTCTCTCCAAAACTAATCAAAAACCCCTAAAATCTTCACTTATTCTACCAATCCTACCAATCAAACAAAAATCCCTAATTTGAGATTCGAATCAATCGATTTAACAGCCGATTTATGTGAAAACCCCCAAAACACACAACTCCAGTACAAGTCCTGCAACACAAAAGTGACAAAAACATAAACCCCCAAATTAAAATCAAAATTGAATTAGGGTTTATGAAATTAAACATGAAATTGGGGGAAAAGTGATTCCAGTTTGAATGAATCTCACCGTTTGGGCCTCAAACGCATCGAAACAGTGGGGGAGAAAGAGAGGTCGCTCTGCTGAATCGAGCAGCAGAGGGCTTTGCGCATGAAACGAGCAGAAATCGAAGGAATTGACGAGAAACAGAGCTTGACAACAGCAGCCCGAGACAAAACAGCCAAATCGAAACTTGCCGACATAAAAATCTCTTGCCCGAGCCGCCGTATCTCAAAAGCTCTCGCCTTTTTCTGCTCAACGCTTCACCCAAAACGAGAGGGAAATGAATTTTATTTGCTATAAATAGAGACTGAGGAAATGGGATTGAGAATCAACGGCTCAGATCACTCGAGCGGCGAAGAAAGTGATAAAGATTGAATTTTTACAGTATTTAGTGAAGGGTTTAAAGATAAACCACTCAGTGAGGAAAACAGTGTGTGTGAATTAAATTTAGTGGAAAATTGCATTTATTTTTAGTTATGTATTTTTTTATTTAGCATTTAGTATTATTATTGCTTTCAACCAACAAATTGACTGACCCCATAACGCAAATCTCAAGAAAAATTGAAAAGAAACAAGAAATATGAAAACAAGGAGGGAAAAGACATGTGTGTTTACATCGAAAATCTAAACCAAATTGAAATAAAGTAAATTAAAATTATTTATTTCTGCCTACCTCTTTTGTTTTATTTATTGTATTTTCAAATAATGTTGCTTTCTTCACTCACTGAGATAGTATGGAGTGGGGGTTTTAGTGTATGTAGAGATTCGTGTATATACATGAGTAGCATGATGAGGTGGCATGTTGGTGAGAGATTCTTATTTATATCAAATTTTAATTATGTTTAATATTTTAGCATTATATAAAACCATCATAGCCATAATACTTTCTAAAATCTTTCTGAAACTTGATGAATTTCTACTTTAAAAAAAAAAGATAATTATAGTAGTAGCAAGATGATTTGATTCAATTGATATTGACCAATTTTATCCCCAAATTCAGCCTATTATTTCGTAAGATGTCAAGAAATAACATGGTAACAAATAAATCACAGTAATAGAAAATCAATGAAAAAAATATAACATTAATAGAAAATCATTGAAAAATAAGTACTATATTTTCCGCGATACGGTTCACTATTAATTGCAATAGTATTGCAAGTTGCAAAAAATCTAGAGAGTTTTAGGTATTATTTTTTTGAATAAATGTTTTGTCAAAAATTAGTGTATGGATACAGAAAAATAGATTCGCATTTATTATACAGAAAAATAAAAGCAGTTATACTGATCCAAATTCCAAATGCACTGTAACTTAATTTGAGCACTAAAGGTTGGTTCACCCGTCTTATTCAGTGTTGTTTCTTGTACTTAGTGGAATGTGAGACCCATTTTTTTATATTGATTTTATAATAAAATGGGAGTGAATTGAGTTAGTGGAATGTGAGACCTACTTACGATTTATGGTAAAAATGAAGTGTGACTCTTAATTGGGAACGGATCGAAATGGAAAAGTGTGACTCTTAATGGGGGACGGAGGGAGTATTTTCAACTGAAGTCGTGGGCCACTTTTGTATTGCATGTTCGTCAAAGCTAATTTGACTCATTATTTTTTTGTTTATTTATCAAAACTTCATTTTATTTAAGAGATACTCCCTCCGTCCCAAGGAAGATGATCCCTTTCTTGGACGGCACATGATTTTATGCAACTTTATTTTGTGTGTTAAGTGGAGAGAGTAAAGTAAGAGAGAAAATAAAGTAGAGATAAATGAGTTTTCATTTTAAACAATGAGTCATCTTAATTGGGACAAATTAAAAAGGAAAGTGGGTAATCTTCAATGGGACGGAGGGAGTATTAATATTGGGTGTCCTAAATCTCACCGTGCTGCCAATCTAGGAAATTATAATCAAATGAGCCATGTTTCCTGGGAAAAAAATTAATAATTGAGACAAGATATTCCATTTGATATAAATATGCCCACGTATACTTCTATAATAAGTTAGGTATGTGTGTGTAATTCCACTAATTTAAAATATTAATATCGTTTTTGTTAGATATATCTACTATTTGGGATTTTTTTAGAAGACCACACACCCACTGTTTCACTTTCAAATATGATAGGAATAAGATTCTTTTTAATTGCATAACTCACGTTATTCAATGTCGCTCAATCACGATACATATGATTCATGCTCGTCATGTTGTCCACTACTCACGTTATTCAACGATATGTACTCAATTATACCACCCATAACTTGTAATCGGTTATTAAGTCATGTATTACAAATGGACTAAAATAGTACATAGGTAAATTTTGGAGAACAACATGATTTTAATAAATGTGAAAAGTTAATGAAAATATGGATCTTATTTTCTTTTATTATTTTTATAATGAAATATGAGTATAATTATTTAACGGAATTGACTTATTTACTATTTACAATAAAAATAAAATCTTCTTTTATGAGGAATAAATAAAAATGATAAAATAAAATTTTCATTCGCACATAAAATTAATTAATAAGATTGACAAGACATATAACAAAATAAATAATTTTAATAAAGATAAAACATAAAGAGTCCATGTTCTAGACTTTTAGTGGATTCCATTCAAATTCAGTTTCAAAGATATACCAAATAAAGACACCCTCGTGAATTCTAGTTCTACTATCATACTTTAAATATAAAATAAATAACACTGCCACGCACGCATCACGTGACCCTGCTCTCTTGTAGTGAGTATACCAAACTTATTAAATTAAAATATGGGGAAAGGAGCATGGCCCCTTTTCTTCTTGGACACCATGATATTTTTATAATCACGTGACAGTACATCTATAAATGCAATTAATTAAGGTAAGTGCAGTAGGTCACGTGACAGTGCGACTGTACGTTTATACATACGTGTCTAATTAAATTATGCGTTCTAAATTTGACAATTGACGATGTACTACGATTTTTCATTTACAAGTCTCTCAATTAGATCAGTTACTAGAGTAGTAGACACGAGTTATAATATGTAATTGGTATGTAAGAAAAAAAATACTCCCTCCGTTCTGGATAATTCGGGTCACTTGACCGGGCACGAGTTTTAAGAATTGTAATAAAAAGTGGGTTGAAAAAGTTAGTGGAATGTGGGTCCTACCTTTATATATTAGTTTTTATAATAAAATGTGAGTAAGAATGAGTTAGTGGAATATGTGATCCACTATAAAAAATGGTAAAAGTGAAATGAGACAAATTTTGTGGGACGGACCGAAATGAAAACTGGGACGAATTATCTGGGACGGAGGGAGTAGTTGAAATTGTGTAGTGAATGGTGAGATCTATAAATAATATTCCCTCCGTCCCACTCAAGATGACCACATTCTTGAGTGGCACAGAATTTTAGAAAATGTTGTTAGGTGAAATAGAGTAGAGATGAAAACGTTAATAGTTGAATATTTTAATGAGGAGAGAGAAGAGAGATGAAGTTATTTACAAAATTAGAAAGTAGTCATCTTTATTGAGACAAACAAAAAAAGAAATGTGGTCATCTTGAATGGAGCGGTCGGAGTAAAGTAAAAGGAGAAGGAGAAAAAAATTGTAATAAATGAATATAGACTATTTTTATACAATGAGCGAAAAAGAAAATATGACATATTTCTGTTGAACCAAGTAGTAAAAAGATTGCCATAAGGCCGTGTTTGTTTGACGGGAAAGTAAAGTTGTTAAGGAAAATGATTTCCTGGATTATGATTTTCAGGAATATGATTTATTGGATTATGGTTTTTAAAATTTATCATTCCTAGGAATACGATTACTAGAAATATGAATCCCGAGGAATTAAAATACTGTGTTTGGAGATTTCAAAACTATAAATTTTTATTTCTTTCGAATAATCTAATAAATTGATAAAAATTACTCCCTCCGTCCGCGAATAGGAGTCCCAGTTGAGTTGGGTGCGGGTTTTAAGAAAAGTTTGAGTGTAATAATTTAAGTGTGTGATAGTAGAATGTGAGACCCATTTATATTATTATTTGCAATCAAAGTGGATTAAAATTAATTACAACTTCTAAATTAAGGGAAAAGTGAGGTCATTTTTTATACTCCCAAGATAAAATGTTTAACCGGGACTCCTAATGGCGGACGGATGAAAATGGCCAACCGGGACTCCTATTCGCGGACGGAGGGAGTATTAAATAAACTACTTGTAGTTGTACTATTATATTACTAATCAAAAATAACTGATGCAGTTGGAGAAGCAATGTGTCTTTTTAGAACCCTAATCTCTGCAAAACTCCAAAATCTGCACTTTTTGTTTCATTTGAATTGGAAAAAATTGAAACAACTAAGTGAGAAATTATATAGACAACAATGTATGGAGAGCCCCAACAAGAACAAAAGATATTAAACGCTAATTTGAAATCAACTAAAGATATCGATTGCGAGTTCAATTGACTTTGGGAAAACTTAATTTCTACAATATTAATACCATATTATGAACACATAAGAAAAATAATTAAAGAAGTTTTAGAAAAAAGTTTGTACATTGAATACTAAATTTGTGTATATGTATATAATAATCATAGAAATGGAGTTAGAAATACTAAGTTTGTACATTGAATACTAAATTTGCATGAGAATAATTTTCCTTGAGAACCATATTGAGGAAGAAAAGTTTAAGAATGATGAAGAAAAGTTTAAGAATGAAAAACCGTCGAAGAAGAAGAAGAATACGTAGTTCTACAATTTTGGTTTAGGGAAAAAGAATACTTGGGTTAGAGGGAGGAAAAAGAATCCCAGATTTTACATCAAATTTCCTTGATATTAGGAATATGATTACTTTCCCTATTTTTCAAAAAATCATATCAAACATAGTAATTTAAAAATTAGGAATCAGATTACTTTCCTGATTTTCTTATTATCAAACCAAACACCGGAATTTAATAATTAGGATTCAGATTACTTTCCCATGGCACAATCCGTGCCAAACAAACATGGCCTAAATATTTTGTTTGGTAAAGTAAAATAGATAGAAGGAAAAAAGCAATTAAACAATTGTTAATGGATAATGAGTTCCACGTTATTGAGAGAGAAATTAATTTTCAAAATTAAAAAATTCACATTTTAATGAAACGGACTATATTTTTTTATAAGACAGATTTTGTCGAGATTTTGATGGAGTATCAAATTTGAAAACAGATACGAAAAAAGAGATTTGTTTGTTTATTTATCGTATATAATCGCTGCCTCTCCCACTTTAAATAAAGCATGGTGTATGCCTAATTTTCAAAATTCAGGTTATTTTATCAATTCTTTAGTAATTTTGATAAATATTCTACTTAAGCAAAATATTATCGAACAATTTAACAGTTTCTCTGTTTGTCTAGCTACAATTTAGTTGGTGAAGTTTAAACAGGAACCCCATGATCAATTGCATTATTAATTCCCAATAATTTTTATATCTAGTGGAATTAAAATTTTTGGGATGCGACTGCACCTTTTACTAGGATGTTTGTACATTGATTAAATTCAACGGTTCGAGCAAATGCTAATTATTACTAGCAATGACGAGAATTTAAGGTCACAATAAAGTGTACGTTTTACAGTTAAATATTGCGTTGGCTTTTCAGTTTATTTTATGGAACAAATTAAATTTTTATGAAAAAAATTATAATGTGTCATACATCCATTGCTTTGGAATTAAGCATTTTAAAATTTAATTAATATTTTTGTTTTAAGTTTAGTTAAATTTTGCTACTTTAGCAACTCAATTTTAAAATAATTTAAATTTTACTCTATGCGCATAAATAGGCTAGGCCCCAACTAAAGCTAATCTGCAATCTGAATCATTTGAAAATGATTATTTTTGCCACTTCGAGTTTTTTTTTCTGTTCAAATTCAAACAGATATATTTTCGAAAGAAAAAGGGCACACAAAAAAAAAAAAAAACTATGAAGAGTAAAATCATGATTAGGTAATATAATTGCTAAAAATATTTTTATAATTGAAAGAGAGAAATTTATTATTCTAATGAAGTAGCAAACTAAGAATAGTGAGAAGCATCGGATGCCAAAAGATTTCAATATTTTGAAAAAGGTTAAAAATATGAATTCATTTATTTTTATTCTTTCTTCTTACAGAATAAAAAAATCAAGAAATAGTAGAAGCTGATTAGGTTAAATGAATCTGAGACACTGAAATATGGGCTTGTAATTTTCATTCAATTCTTTATGCCTGAAATGGCCCACATAAATTTCCTTAAATGAATAGTAAATAAATAGATTGGGCTATTTAATTTCTCATGCGATAGTTAGATTCTGACTTTTTACTATAGGTCCATTCTACAGATTCGATGATCTATAAAAATTCGCAAATAAGTTAGTTGTTTTTTTAGGGATAAATAAAAGTATTACTCCCCCCGTCTGTGAATAGGGGCCCGTTTTTTCATTTTGGTTTGTTCGCGGATAGGAGTCTCGATTCACTTTTACAATAAATGGTAATCACATTCCACTAATTCATCCACTCACATTTCATTTAAAATTAATATATACAAGTAGAACTTATATTCCACTAATTTTTTTCTACCTCTTTTTTTAACATTTCTTAAAACTCATTGCATCAAGAAACGAGACTCTTAATGGCGGACGGAGGGAGTTATTACTATTTTCAAATATCCTTTTCAATCCTTTGTGGAGTAGCAACTAACAAGGGTAAGCGGTGGAGAATGAAGTATTTTTTAATTTAATTTATGAATTTGGTTTGTTTAGTCATTCTATATAAGCGATTCTTTATGTACTTCCTCCCTCTCACAAGAGATGTCACATTTTCCTTTTTAGTTTGTCCTATAAAAGAGGTCATATTTTCCTTTTGAAAAAAATTCTCTCTCACATGAATACAAAAAACTATAGTTTCTCTCTCCATTTAACACACAAAACAAAACCTCCTAAAATCCCGTGCCGTCCTACAAGTGTGACATCTTTTGTGGAAGAAAAGTATTTTGTAAGAGTTGAATTTAGATAAATCATAAATACAATACTCCATGTTAAAGATTTGTTTTCCTTTCATTGTTTCTTCCGATATTCCATAAATAATCAATGAAACTCCATTCCTATATATGTCCTTTTTATAAGAGTATAGACCAAAATTGGTCCTGAACATATGACCATTTTACGTTTTTAGTCATAAACATTATCTTTTGGATTTTTTGGTCCTATACATATGAAAATTTGATCATTTTGGTCCTTCGTCAACATTTCCGTTAAAAACTAACGGTCAACTGGGTTAATCCGGATTTTGACCAAATTCATCAATCGCCATGGATTCTCAGTTCAATGGCCTCTCTAGCCTTCCTCGCTCTTCTCGCCGCCTCCGCCTCTGCATTGCCGGCCAAACCAGCAAACTCCACCGCTCAGATCAATTCCAATTCAGTCCTCGTAGCTCTCCTCGATTCGCATTAAACCGAGCTCTCGGAGCTCGTCGAGAAGGCGCTGCTCCTGCAAACGCTCGAAGACGCCGTCGCCAACCACAACATTTCCATATTCGCCCCCAGGAATGAGGCGTTGGAGCGGGATTTGGACCTCGAATTCATGCAATTTCTGCTGGAGCCACGGAATCTTAAGTCTCTCCAATATCTTCTCCTCTTCCACATGATTCCCACCCGCATTCAGTCCAATCACTGGAGGAAGAAGCTAGTTCACCACTCCAGCCTCTGCCGCGACGCCGCCGGCGAATTGATTCCAATCCACGAGAAAATCGTCGGCACGGCTAGGGTTATCAAATCCGACGACATCGTCCGCCCTGACGGAATCATCCACGGCATTGAGAAGCTCCTAATCCCTAAATCCGTCTAGCACGAATTCAATTCGCGCCGCAGTCTCACCGCCTGAAGAAATCCGCACCGCACCGGAAATGTCAACGGGTCAAAGTAAATTTCACCGCATCGGATTCCGGTGCCAGTACGGTGGGACGTTTTGCGGGACCCACAGGTAACCCGAGAAGCACGGCTGCAGCTTCGATTTCAAGTCGGTGGGGCGGGAGGCCATCGCGAAGGCCAATCCAGTGGTCAAAGCCGAGAAATTGGAGAGGATATGATGATGATGAAAGCTTGGATGAATGGATGGTGAATTCAATTAGGAAGAAATAATTGTTTATAAAAATAATCAGGGAATTAATTAGGGAGTATAAAATCAGAATTAAAAGTTTAATTTGGTCAAAATCGGGATTAAATCCATTGACCGTTAAGTTTTTAACGAAAATATTGACGGAGGACCAAAATGACCAAATTTTCATATGCGCAGGATAAAAAATCCAAAAGATATTGTTTAGGAATAAAAACTTAAAATGGTTATATGTTCATGATCAATTTGGCCTTTACTCTTTTTTTAATATATTTTTTGTACTTATTCCCCAGGCAAACAAACAATTGTAGTACTAGTATATTTTTAAACATATATACTACTCCCTTCGTCCCATTTAAAATGCAACGTTTACTTTTGCGCACTTATTTTGGAAAAATTATAATAAATAACTAAAGTGGTGAAAAAATAAAGTAAGAGAGAGAATAATGAAGAGGAAAGTCCCCTTTATATTATTCTCTTTTTTACTTAATTTTTTCTCCACTTTAATTATTTATTATTATTTTTTCAAAACATGTGTAAAAAAGTAAACGTTTCATTTCTAATGGGACAGAGGGAGTATTAAATAGTAGAAAAGAAATTAGTTACTTTAATTTGATTTTATTTCGATTTCACTTTTTTCAAACGGTATATAGATTGTAGATGTGTAGATTTTAATGAGGTGAAGAAGAAATTCACATATAGAAGATGGGCCTATTTTTGAACAAGGTCACCAAAATTTATTTCAGCATTTTTCTGTTTTTTAACAGTGATCAATGTTCATATAAAAAAAGGAATATTGGTCTCTAAAATAATGAACTTTGTCTAAAATTTGGTATTTTTTCCATAAACTTTGAAATTGGTCTATAATATCACATACTTTGCAATTTGTTTGATATTTTCCAAACTGAATATATATTCATCAAAATCTTATTTCACGTGAGCAATTGTGATACATTTTATGATATTTTAAATCACTTTTTAAGTTCATAACAAGTAAAATAAAAGGTCATGTTCAAAACTATATTGATTTAATTGTATCAAGTAAGCTAAAAGAGTCTCGTAAGTTAGTCAAATATAATGACAGACATGCCATGAGAAATACCAAACAAAGTACAAAGTTTGTGATATTATAGACCAATTTCAAAGTTCGTGGCAAATATCAAATTTAATTTTGAGCAAAGTTCATGATTTTAGGGACCAATATCACTGGAAAAAAGCATACAATATTTATGTCGGTGTATCGAAGATAAAATATAAGGAAATAGAATGAGAAAAATTTATCAATTTGAATTTGGTGAATAATTTCTGTATTTATTTCATTATGTTTGTACGAAACTCAAATAAAAAAAGTTCATTCTTTTTTCCTTATATTTTATCTTCATGAATGGTTATAGTTCTAAAGTATTATCCTTCTTCCTTGATTTATATTGTTCGACTGTAATTCCAAACGTGTGAGGAGGTAATTCTTTTTATATGGAGTATCTTCTTCCTTTTTATATTCTTGCACAAAAAGAAGCATATAATAGTAGCAAGGTTATGTTTAAAGTAAAAAATAAATGATTCTTTTCTTATTTAGTTTCATTCTTTTCATTTCATCGCACTATAAATAAAGAGATGATTTAATAATGAATTACTCCTATAGTACATAGCAAAATGCGAGCCATACGTATAAGAAAATTAGATCCAATTCTTGAAAAATCATATAAATTTCACAGTAAGCACAAGGAAGAAAACAACCTCGATCCCGACGACGGGAATTCGAGGCTATGCAGCGCCTGCAATATACCGATCTTCTCGACTCTGTGCAAAGCAACGGAGTCGGGAAGCGGTTATCTGCACGACCAATGCAGTGATCTGCCTATCGATTTAGACGGCAGTGATCTGCACCCTTCCCTGAGCCCCTCGAGAAGCGGCGCAATAATCTCCACGAAAGCAAATGCTCCAAATGCGACGCCGTTTGCGGGGATGTGGTGTACCGTTGTCGCGACGCGGTGTGCGATTTCCAGCTCGACGTGACGTGCGCTTGGACGGTCAAGATCTTGCACCGGAGCCATGACCACAGGATGGCAGTGATCCGCTGCTCTGCAGGCTTTCCCTGTGGTGCGTGTGGGACTGAGCATCGGCCGGGTCTGTTGTGGGCCCGGCCGATGACTTTGGCCTATGTATGCAGTGCATGTGATTTCTGGCTGCATCCGCACTGCGCTGCACTGCCAAATGCAATACAGCACCAGAGCCACAAGCACCCACTTCTTCTGAATTACGGGTCCAGATTGTCCACGGTTAGGTGTGCGGTTTGTAGAGATGTGGTCTCGAGTTGGGGGGTATATTCGTGCAATATGTGTCAGCACTATGTCCATATCATGTGCGCAGTCACAAACGACCAGAGCTTTGAATCAGGTTACCAATTACTTACTTGATTAGATTGAGTTATATTTTCACTCGTATCATTTAAAATATCCACATTTTTTTAATTGCCCATATTAAGATAATCTCTTTTCATATTTAATTTGGAATAAAACTTCTCTCTCACTCATTATTCCTAGCGGTTTCCAATAAATGTCAAATAACACTTTTATTATTTTTAATAAATTGACACTATTATAAAAGTAATACTCCCTCCGTCCCAGAAAAATTGTCCCAATTCATTTTTTTCACCCGTTTTGCAAAAATAATAATAAATAGGTCAAGTTAAAAGAGAGTAAAATAAGAGAAAGAATAATGTATGTAAGACTATTCTCTTCGTTATTCTCTCTTTTACTTTACTCTCTCTACTTTAACTATTCATTATTATTTTTGCAAAACAAATGTGAAAAAGAAAATGGGACAATCTTTTTGGGACGGAGGGAGTACTCCTTATGTCCCTTGTTAAATGACTCATACTCCCTGTTCCCTATAAATTATCCACTTTTGTCATATTCGTCTGTCCCTCACTACACTTTCATTTTTACCATAAATGGTAAGTAGGTCTCACATTACACTAACTCATTCCTCTTACATTTTATTAAAAAACTAATATATAAAAGTGAGACTTATATTTCAGTAACTTTTCCAACTCACTTTTCTTTACATTTCTTAAACCCGTGCCAGAACCAAAGTGAACAATTATTGGGGGACAGAGGGAGTACTCCTATTTCTTTTTGGGTGTCCCAAGTCATTTCCTTGTTTGACAATCTCTTTCTTTTACTTTTTTAGCATTATTCTCTCAACTATTATACTAATTTATACTCTCCACTTAACTAAACAGAACTTCAATTTTTTAAACTTGTGTGTGAAGTAATGCCTCACTTGGTGAGGGAGTACATAAAAGTAGGATTCACATTCAACTAACTTTATCAAAGACTGAATGAAGTACTCACTCGGTCCCATTAAAGATAACACACTTGAAGAATGACACGTGAATTTAGGTAGCGGCGGAGCTACGCTGAGGCAGGAGGGCCCTTGGCCCCTCAGCCTTTTACGGTTTACATCTATATACTCCCTCCGTCCCAAGATAAGCGACTAACATTCTTTTTTGGGGCGTTCCAAGATAAGTGAGCCATTTATTTTTTTGGTATTCTCACTCTTATATTATTAACTCTCTTACTTTATTCACTTTCCACTTTACTAACCTCATTTCCTTAAATCCCGTGCCGAAAAATTTGTGCTCACTTATCTTGGAATGGAGGGAGTAATATATATATACAACAATATTCAAGTATAATTATAGCTCAGTTCATTCCTTTGTTTGTCTACCGCCTATCAGATCTAGAGTTTGACCCTCTCTAGGCGCAGATTTGTTGCTTTTTTTTTCAATACTCCACTTTTATGTTTAATAGTTAATATTTAATACCCTAATATGTTATATACTACTCTATAAATTTATAATTTTTATTTCTTTCATTTCAAAATTTAAAATTATACGTATATGTAAGTAGTATAAAAAATTATTCTTTTAACCTCACACACATGTAAAATAAGATATAGTAATATCTTTTCTTTCATTTTAAAATTTTAATCTATAATATAGTATTTTTAATTTTCATTTATAGATTATGTTGATTTTCTAGCAACTAGTAATTTTATGAAAATAAATTTCATATTGAATTTCACGCACTAATATTTATTATCTTTACAATTTAAGAAAATAAATAAATTCATATTGAATTTATCTGCACATGTGTTTATAGTTTCTATTGTCCATGTTTTAAGTTTTTTCACTATTTATTTGTTCCTCTGAATGATCTCTCCTTTTGCTATGTGGCTATATGACTCATCGCTCTGAACAATATTGACATCAAAAAAATTGAACAATTATCACTCAGAAATTTGGGCACCTCATTATTAAATTCCTGGCTCTGCCATTGAGTTTAGGATATGTTGTTTTGTGTGTTAAATGGAGAGGGAAAATAATATATTTAATGTGAGATAACTTTTTCCAAAAAATAAAATGTGGCATCTTTTGTGGGACTAAATTAAAAAGGAAAGTGTGAAACTTATTATAGGGCGGAGGGAGTATATAGTACTCCCCCCTAACCCACAATAGATATCTAGATATCACACTATCATTTTAGTTTGAGTTACAACCGTTGTCACATTTCGTATTTAGGGAAAAAAGGTTCTTTCTTACATTAATATAGTATAAAAATATATTTTCTCTTTCTGTAGCAAACTACTTTCCTAAGCGTGATATCTATTATGGAAGAAGTATTTAATTATATTTTTCCATTTTACTTTATTACATTAAACAACTTCACTCAATATCTTTTGTGTGACATTCATTCATCTTTAACGAGACGAAGGGAGTATATTGCTTAACTCAAATGCCTCTTTTATCTGTGTAGTTATGCTTCGAGAAGCTTTCCAAAATAATCGAGTTCCTATGTTGGCTAATCTTCCGGTTCCTAACGAATACACAAGTTTTTTACGACACACATCAACAAATTGGATCTCAACCACAAGTACTGATGTAGGAAGGCGGCACCATCATCCACTAACTTTGCACAACAACTATCCCGTTTACGACGACAATGATGATGATGACGACGACGACGATGTCCACTGTCTCCCAAAATGCAACGTGTGCGTCCAGTTCATCTCACCGCCATTCTACACGTGCTCCCAGTGCCCGAGACTCTTCGTCCACGACTGTTGCACGTATTTCCTGCGCGAGCCAGATTTCTATCCCACATACACGCTGGACCAAACTAAGCCTTCCCTTGTCATCTCAGAAACCAACTGCTGCAGTCGCCTCACCAATGGCTACGGCTACGGTTCCCACGGATCCAAAGCGGACATATTGTGCTTCACATCGCCGGACTTGATCACGCACGCCGCCCACTCCAACACGCACGTGCTCCGCACCACGGACGTGCCAACGATATACATGAAAGAGGCGTGTCGCTGCTGCAACAAATTCCTCATCGGATTCTCCTACACTTGTACAACATGCCGCAATTTCAGCATACACGCCACGTGTGCACGCCTTCCCGCCACCGTCCGCCACGTGTACGACCCGCATCCCCTGGAGCTCGTCACAGCCCCACCTCCTCACAGGCAGTCGCAGGCCATCTGCGACGCCTGTGAGCAGGGGCTTGACGACACGCAGTGGTACTACAGTTGCGCGGAGTGCGAGCAGGCGTTCCACGTGGACTGCGTGCCCTGCTTAGATCACCTATCTTTGATCAAGTTTGAGATGACGGAGGTGTGTGTGGCGAGTCATGAATGCCCACTCACCCTCGTCCGCGGACACATGGTCCGCGGCCGACGGTGTGGGCATTGTGGGGAAGGCTACCGTAATAATATGGTGGCGTTCGAGTGCTTCAAATGTTATTTTAGCATTCATGTCAAATGTTCTGAGGATTTCTCTCAACTATTCAATGACGTGTCTGAGAGCACGAAGTTATCCTTATAAATGATTGTATCAATCTGTAAATATATTTAAGGGATGTTCGGTTAAGATTATATCTTGCGATTAAATATCTGTTGTGTTTGATTCATGAGATTGAATCTCACAACTTAATTCTAGATGAATAATCATATGATAATTAGTCATAGCCGCCTCCTCCAACTAAAATAACGTCACAATTCAATTCTAGATATTGATTATCATATGATAATTAGTCAGACAACCGAATGCCACTATACTATTTTAAATTGTTGATTATCATATGATAATTCTAGAGCACGAAGTTATCCTTACAAACGATGTAGTAATAAATTGTTGTAGCCAATAAAATTGTATTCATCCTTTGTGACCAAAAAACTGAATCCAAATTATGATGCAATAATGTTTTTTTTAATAATGGACTAAGATGTTTTCTAGGATATTTGCTCCCAACTTAATGTTTGAACTATATGTAATTATTAATTTTGTCCATAAGATGTTTTCTAAGCATTAAAACATAGTTTTTGTATGCCTTTATGTAAAATTCTAACATTAAATTACCCTTCTTCCTTTAAATTATATCTTGATCTTCAAGTAATTTACACAGTCAATTAATCTTCTACTATTGCACCTAAAAATGCTAGCCTGATTAGTACGTAACAGTAAAAAAAACAAATGATTCTTTACTTGTAGAGTTTTATTCTTTTCATGGCGTCACACTATATAAATGGACCATTTATCAAAGAATTAATGGTATTACTTCAGCTTCCTACGACATTTACATAAACGTCGTTCTCGACCAACAACAGATCTGAATTACGGGCCCACACCTTCTTCGTGGCGGTGTGCGATTTGTGGACACTTCTCACGCAAGGTCTCGAGTTGGGGGGTTCATTCGTGCAGATACTCCCTCTGTTCACGATTAAGTGTCTCACTTACTTTTTTTACTACTTTCGGTAATGAAGCTCACATTGACATTGCACTAACTCTTCCCACACTTCTGACTTCAATAACCTTTTTCTACTCGCTTTTTATTACTCCCTCCGTTCCCTCGTAGTTGAGGCAGAACTTTTCGGCACGGAGTTTAAGAAATGAATGTTGGGTGTGTTAAATAAATAAATAAATAAGTAAGAAAGAGAAAAAAGGTAGAGAGAATAAAATAAAAAGTGAATAAAGTAGAAAGAATAAAGTATGAGAGAGTAAAGTAAGAAAATTTAATAGTCGATGAAGAGACTTTTTTTTTTAGTTGAATTATTTTGTTAATCATATTTTATCTCTTAATCCATACGCTTCGTTATGTGTACAGTTCTGCAACATTTTCCGGTTATTGACGAATACGTACACCAGTATTGTACGGCACATAGCAAAGAGCACCCCCATCACAAGTGATGACGAAATGCAACACGAACATCCACCGACCCTACACTATGACTATCCCGTCTACAACGATGATGATGGCGACGACAAAGACGACGACGCTCACCAGCTCCCAGCATGTGACGCGCGTGTCCAATTCGAGGCTATGTTGTGCTTGCAGTCTACCAGTCGATGCGTTTGGTCTACATATGCAGTGAATGCCCCTATGTTTATTAATTTCATTGTATACAACAATTCCTATGTTTATTTCATTTATGTTCGTGATTATCTATATTTATTCCTTTTTTGGTATATCTTGCTCGGCATGTAATTCCAAACTTGTGATTATTTTAGGCGATATCCTTGCAAAAAAAGAAGCATATCGAGGTTATGCTTAAAGTAAAAAATAAATAATTCTTTTCGTGTTTAGAGTTTCATTCTTTCCATGTCGTAACACTACATAAATATACCAAATATTAATGAGTTAATGCATCCACTCGCGTAGCAAAATAATTCGCTATAAAAGAATGAGAAAATCAAATGAACGTGCTAAAAATGCTTACTTATTTCACAGCAAGCACAAGATAGAAAACGATCTCGATCCCGACGAGGGGAATTCGAGGCTATGCAGTGCCTGCAAACTACCGATCTTCACGACTCCGTTCAAAGCAAAGGAGTCGGGAAGCGGTTATCTGCACGACCAGTGCAGCAATCTGCCTATCGATTTACACCCTTCCTTGGATCCCCTCCAGAAGCAGCCTAATCTCGACGAGAGCAAATGTGGGGATGTGATGTACCGTTGTCGCGACGCAGAGTGCGATTTCCAGCTTGCCGTGACGTGCACTGGGCCGGTGAAGATCCTGCACCGGAGCCACGACCACAGGCTGACTGTCAACCGCTGCTCCAGAGGCCTTTTCTGCAGTGCATGTGAGACCGAGCATCGGCCGGGTCTGTTGTGGGCCCAGCCAACGCCTTTGGTCTACGGATGCAGTGCACGTGATTTCTGGATGCATCCGCACTGCGCTGCGGTGCCAAATGCAATCCAGCACAAGCGCCACCGCCATCCGCTCCTTCTCGATTACAGGGGCCAGATCGTCGTGGTGTCAGTGTGAGATGAGTCAAGACATGGTCTTGAGTTGGGGGTTTTATTCGTGTAATGTGTGTGATTACGATCTCCATATCATCTGCGCCGTCTTAGATGACCATAGTTTCAAACCAGGTAAGCAGTTACTTGATTACATTAAATAATCTCATTCCAGATATCCACCTTTCTTTTACTTGTTCCAGTTATTTTCCATTTATGGAATAAAACCTCTCATTATTACTCCCTCTGGTCCCTATTAAGTGTCTCATATTTTTTTTTGGACGGTCCTCAATAAATATTTCTTTTCACTTTTATTACTTTATTAAGTACTCTATATATTCCACTAACTCATTTTGTTTACAATTATAAAAAAAACTAATAAGTACTCCCTCGTTCCATAGTAATAGAGTCATTTTGTCATTTTGGTACGTTCCATATTAATAGAGTCATTTCTCTTTTTAGTAAAAGTCAATTACCCTCTCTTATTTTTTTCTTTTTTCATCTCTCTACCTTTTTCATTTTCCACTTTATTCTCCTAACTCACCTACCACAATTTTTCTTTATCTCCGTGCCTAAAAGAAACTCCTCCATTACTATGGAATGGAGGGAGTAGTATATAAAGCATGGTTCACATTTCACTACCTTTTTCTACTCATTGTCTTTCACAAAGTCAAATTATTTTTATAACCTCACCGGTCAAACATGGGACATTTAATGGGGACCAGGGAGTAATATACGGGTATTTGACATCCAAATGCGTCCTATAACTGTACCACAGTTCTGCTCCGAGAAGCTATGCAAGAAAATCGAGTTCCAAAATTGGTTCATTTTCCGGTACCTGACGAATACACAAGTATTCTACGACACATAGCAAAATGCACCACCTCCCCAAGTGATGACATAGTGCAACACCAACATCCACTAACCTTGCACCACGACTATCCCGTCTACAACGATGACGAGGAGATCAACAACGACGGCGACGTTCACCGGCTCCCTAAGTGCAATGGGTGCATTCAATTCATCTCACCTCCATTCTACACCTGCTCCCGATGCCCGAAACTCCTTCTCAATGATTGTTGCGTGCGTCTCCCGCGCAAGAGAGCGCTCCGCCCGCTCAAGGGTTCCCTGGAAATAGGGTGGCTCAGCCGTTCCACAGGTAAGCTCATCGGCCTAAATAGCCGAGACGAGTCTTCCCATGGCATCTCAAAAACCCTGTGCTGCAATCGCCTTACCAACGGATTCACCTACTCCCACCGCGAAATGAACAGGGACATCATCTGCAGCTTCATGCCTGACGCGATCACGCACACTTCCCACGCCAAGACGCACGTGCTCCGCTCGTACGTACACCCATTAGAATATGAGGTAGCGACGTGCCGCTGCTGCAACGGATTTCTAAGGGACATATCCTACAACTGCACCACATGCCGCAATTTCAGCATACACGCCACGTGTGCATGCCTTCCCGCCACCGTCCACCACGTGTCCGACCTGCACCCCCTGGAGCTCGTCACGGCCCCACCTCCTCACATGCAGTCGCAGACGGAGACCTTCTGCGATGCATGTGAGCAGGGCCTTGACTGCACGCAGTGGTACTATGGCTGCGCGGATTGCGAGCAGGCGTTCCACGTGGACTGCTTAGATCAACTATCTTTCATCAAGTACGAGATTGCAGAGGTGCATGAGGCGTATCATAAATGCCCACTCACCCTCGGTCCGCGGCCGTAGGTGTGGCTGTTGTAGGAAAGGCTATGAGGAAGGTCGTGATATTCTGGCGCTCGAGTGCTTCAAATGTGATTTCAGCATCCATGTTAGATGTTGCGATGACTACTATAAACTCGTTAGCGTGTCTGCCAGGTTGAAATTTGTTAAAATTTTAATATCTTGTCCCACATCGGCTTGGTGATGATCCTATCTCTTCTATATAAGGATGGATAACCCTCCCTCTTATGAGGTCTTTTAAGGGGTGAGTGGTCCATTTCTAATATGGTATCAGAGCGGGCCCAAGCCGATGATGGATTTATCTCTTTATTTCTTCTCTTGCCTACCCACGTGATGGAAGTCCGATGTGTCATTCTGGCCCATACGTGAGGGGGCGTGTTAAAATTCTAATATCTTGTCCCATTGCCTACCCACGTGATGGAAGTCCGATGTGTCATTCCGGCCCACACGTGAGGGGGCGTGTTAAAATTCTAATATCTTGTCCCACATCGGCTTGGTGATGATCCTATCTCTTATGAGGCCTTTTAAGGGGTGAGTGGCCCATTTCTAATAAAATTATACTAACAAAATATCTATGAAATTGTTGCATCCAATAAAAATGAATTTCATTCTTTTCTAAATAGACCATCATACATTCACGTATGTAGCAAAATGAATTTTTTGAACCAAATCTTTTTTGCTTTTTCTTGGGCTCAGAAGTAAAATTGAAAAATAAAGATCTGTTTTGATATTTATCATTTTTCAGGTATTCGTGGTGATAGTTTATCAAATTTAAGAACATCAAATATATCCACGAGTTTAAAAATTACTATTATTGTTTTGGTTAAAAAGACTAGTGCTATTCTAACTAGAAAAGGCCAAACACTAAGTCAGACACCTACCTTAATTAATTGACGAAATTGAAAAAAAAATATTGCAGAATAGTAGTATTTCTAATAATAATGGTCCCATTCAAATTCAGATTCAAAGATACATCAAGTAAAAGGACAACCATTATTAGTTACATCAAAATATGATGGTAGTACTAATAATAGTTAAATAAATAACACGTGACCCTGCTCTTTCATAGTGATAATCCATAAATAAAGTACAACTATATTGTAAAAAAGTAGGACTGATTTTGAGATTTTTTGTGGTTTTTAAATGAAAATGTGATTTTTGAAAAATTGGGTACTAAAAAGGTGAAAACCTCATTTTTTAGGTATTAATTTTGTAGTTCACTCCACGTACTACTACTCGATCTACTCGATCGAGGTAGAAAGGGCCACACACATTAACTAATTAAATTTCAAATATAATTGGAATGAGATTCTTTTCACGGTATAACTCACATTATTCATCGTCACTCAATCAATCATAATACATAGTACGATTCATGCATGATTTGCTACTCATGACTCGTAATCATGCTATACACAATTTGTCCTATTATACTACCCACGATCTACTCCATATGTCCCATGTCATGATATTTTTCTATTTCCGTCCGTTTCAAAAAAATTGTCGCATTTTACTTTTAACCATTTTTTGTAGTGAACCATATATTCCACTAACTCATTCTCACTCATATTTTATTATAAAACGAATATATAAAAGTAGGACTCACATTCCACTAACTTTTTTAACTCACTTTCCATTACATTTCTTAAAATCCGTGTCCGATCAAAGTGTAACAAAACTTATGGGACGGAGAGAGTACTAAAATGCATATTATTATAAGTATAACATAGGAGTCATGTACCTTTTTTAATGTTCAGTTCAAGAAACAGTGGTTGACGAGTTGTTTATACAGTAGTATTCCATTACATAAATTTTGCGTAGGTGGAGCTAGGATTTCACTTGAGGAGGGGCAAAAATATATTATGTAGAAAAATTTTATGCATTTGAGAGGTGCATCTAGAGTATTTTGTTAATATAATTGAGAATTTTTATGTAAAAGTACAGGGGGGGGCGGGGGGGCATTTGACCTTGCTCCATACATGCTGGCTCCGCCCCTGGACTGCACATAACATCATAATCTATATATATCTGATTGTGCAGTCATGAAACTACTCTAGAAATTACCTTAAAGTTGTTTTTGGCTGAAACTGATAAGATGTTTTTTTTTTTAAATTGTTATTGTACTATTATTGTGTAGGTTTTGATAATGCACACAATAGATCCAGTAGTCTGCTATTGTAATCTGATTGGTGTGTGCACATGCATTAGAATGGTTAGACAATCAAGAATGGTTAGACAATCAACAACTATGTGCTTTGTATGTGATCGAGAGATGCATTTGCTAGAGAGGGCTTGGGTCAGCAAAATTAGGGAGTCGGTCTCGAAGTGTTGGGAGGAGACTCTACAATCAACATGTTAGATATGTAGATAGGGGGTCTACCCAATAGATGAACATGAATCCCAGATGATACCCGTGATCCATGCTAACGGATCCATATCCATACCTTTCATAGATTGTTTGAAAAACCTTCCCTTATTGCTTTTTTGGTTGTTTGTTCTTGTTTATCTCTGTTTGCTACCTTATCCCTTGTTTTAGTTAAGAAAAACCAAAACCTCATCATTAGTCTAAATAGTATTCCCTCCGTGCCATAATGATGTCACACTTTCCTTTTTAGTTTGTCCTACAAAAGATGTCACATTTCCTCTTTTAGAAAAAGTTTCCTCTCACATCAATTATAAAATTATATTTTCTGTCACCACTTAACACATAAAATAACATCCCCTAAAATCTCGTGTCATCTCCCAAATGTGACATCTACTATGGGACAGAGGGAGTACATCATTTGACATTGTATCATAGTATTCATTCTAACATTTTAGTTCTTGTGGATTGATAACTTAGCTTGTCACATGCTACATACCCCGTACACTAGCGGGTGACATTAGGATTTACAAAATTAGCATGAATCATTAGACTTTAATGGGTGAAAGATGAAACTCACATATAGAACATGGGCCTATTTTATGAACAAGGTCATCAAAATTTAATTTTGCATTAATTAATATTTTTTTATTTTTTAATACTCCCCCTGTCCATGAAAAATAGTCACATTTTTAAAAATGAAAAATTTATCTCTCATACTTTACTACCATTTCTCTCGTTTCTCATACTTTACTCATTTTCTCTCTCTCTTATTTTACTCATTTTTTTCTTTAGCTTTTACTCGACTTTTTTCATTAAAATTTATTTTATCCACAAATGAGACTATTTTTTATAGACAGGAAAATGGATGTATTAGGATCAATGATGGTCATAAAGAAAAAAAAGTCACACACACATTTATGTCGGTGCTATAGAAGATAAAATATAAGGAAATAGAATGAGAAAAAATTATTAATTTGAATTAGGTAAATAATTTCTATATTTATTTCATTATATTATGTTGGTACGAAACTAAAAAAAAAAACAACAATCGCAGATTAGTGACAGAAATTAGTGACTAGCGGAAATTTCAGGGATTAGTGACATATAAGCGATTGAAAAATGTCAGTCACTAATTCGTGACAGAATAGTCCGTCAATAATCCGAATTTACCATGGCTGCCGCCTATGATTTTCCATCACTGTAACTTTAGTGACAGAAATCCGTCACTAATTATTTTTTACTAACAAGTTTATTATTGATGGAGCTGTTAGTACTTAATCTGTCACTAAATCTATTAATTGCCTAAATTTTGCTGATTAGTGACGGAGTATATCCGTCACTAAATCGCGAGTTTTTTTGTAGTTAAGTATATTTATTCTTTTTTTTTCCTTATAATTTATCATCATAAATGTTCTTTGAATTATGGTTCTCAAGTATCCTTCTTCCTTTTTATATTATCTTGTTCGACTAGTAATTCCAAACGTGTGAGGAAGTAATTCTTTTAATATTCTTGCACAAAAAAGAAGCATATCATTCTTATCTTATACTCCTTCCGTCCCCAAAGAATATGCACTTTGGGTTCAGCATGAGTTTTAATGCAAAATTAGTAAATTTAGAGAGAGGTAGAGAGAAAAAGTAAATAAAGTATTGTTGATGGAGAATGAATCTCACCTCATTACAGAGAAAAAAGTTTCAAAATTAGAAAGTCCATTTTCTTGTGGGACGGAGGGAGTACTACCAACAAGGTGATGCATAAAGTAATTGGAAACGTGTGATTGTAATTCTTTAATAAAGTCAAAATTAAGTTTAGTGTTCATTCCTTTCATGTTGTGACACTATATAAGTAGACCATGTATTAATAAATTAATACATCCACACATTTAGAAAAATGGAACTGTTTAATTTCGAACCCATTATCTTGAGAAATCTTCATCCAAAAGAAATTGATCTGTCTACTGCAAAATCTATATTTCACAAGGAAGAAAACAAGATCGATCCTGACGACAGGAATTCGAGGCTATGCAGCGCTTGCAATTTGCCGATCTTCGCGACTCGTTCTCAAGCAACGGAGTCGGGAAGTGGTTACCTGCACAACCAGTGCAGTAATCTGCCAATGGATTTAGATGGCAGCGATTCGCACCCTTCCTTGGAACCCCTCCAGAAGCTGCCTAATCTCCGAAAAGGCAGCTGCTCCAACTGCGACGCTGCTTGCGGGGATGTGTTGTACTGTTGTCGCGGCCCGGGGTGCGGTTTCCAGCTCGACGTGAAGTGCGCTTTAACGGTCAAGATCCTGCACTGGAGCCACGACCACAGGCTGATGGTCATCCGCTGCTCAGCAGCGGATGCTTCCTTTGCCTGCTGTGCGTGTGGGACCGGGCATAGTCTGGGGCTGTCGTGGGCCCCGGCTACGCCTTTGGTCCACGTGTGCGGCACATGTGGTTTCTGGTTGCATCCACACTGCGCTGCACTGCCAAATGTAATAGAGCACCAGTGCCACAACCACCCACTTCTTCTGAATTACGGACGCAGGTGTCCACGTCACCACGTGTCAGTGTGCGATTTGTGGAAAGAAGGTCTCGAGTTGGGGGGTTTATTCGTGCACTATGTGTGAGTACTATGTCCACATCATGTGTGCCGTCACTGAAAGGCAGAGCTTCAAATCAGGTGAATTGATGCTTAGATTTAAGATTTTCTTTTGTCAGTCCAGTCCGCTAATAAATATCTCATTTCATTTTTACTATATTTATGCGGCAGTTCTGCTTCGAGAAGCTTTTTGAGACGGTCGATTTCCACACATCGTTCATTTTCCAGTTCCCGATGAATACACAAGTATTGTCCGACACATAACCAAAAATACACCCACCACAAGTGATGGCATACTGGAGCACGAACAGCCACTAAACCTGCACCATGAGTATCCCATCTGCAAAGAGGCCGATGACGACGAAGTTAATAGCCCCCCAACCTGCAACGCGTGCATCCAATTTATCTCACCTCCATTCTACACGTGCTCTCAGTGCCCGAAACTCTTCCTCCACGACAGCTGCGCGCTTCTCCCGTCCGTGCTGAGTCAAAACCCCATCGGCATTGCCCTCCAACTCATCGACCTACAAAAGTCTTTGAGAAAAATCGAAGAAACCACGTGCTGCCATCGCAACACAAACGGATCCATGTATTGCCGTTACGAAACCAGCATGGATGTCTTGTGCGCCCTGATGCATGTATTGCCGGCACGACGCACGTGCTTCTCCGCTCCTCCAACGAGCTGGAAGCATGCCGCTGCTGCGGTGGATCCCTGAGCAGGCGCATCTCCTACAAATGCGGGACGTGCCGCATTTCAGCATACACGGCACGTGCGCGCGGCTCCCCGCCACCGTCCGCCACGTGTGCGACCCGCATCCTCTGAAGCTCGTCACGGCCCCAAGATCTACTGCGAGGAGGGCCTTGACGAGACGCAGTGGTACTACGGGTGCGTGGAGTGCGAGCAGGAGTTCCACGTGGAATGTGTGCCGTGCTTGGATAAGCTATCTTTGGTCAAGTACGAGGTTGCAGAGATGCGTGGGAGATTTCATAAATGCCTTCTCACTCTGGTCCGCATGCATTTGGTCTGTGGCCGTCGGTGTGAGAGGCGTGGGAAAGGGTACATAAGGCATCGTGATAGTCTTGCGTTGGCGTGCTTCGAATGCAATTTTAGTATCCATGCTACTTGTGCCTTTAGTATATATGGCTATGGCGGAAAGATAATCACTAGTTTGTAGTCAAGGATATCTTTGGTCAATCTAACCATCTAGGAAATTATAATGAATGAGTCATGTTTCCACCAAAAAAAATACATTGAGACAAGATATAATACCATTTGATATATGGGCAGTGATACATTATCAAAAATTGTATATACAAAGTTGGGATATACTATTTGTCAATTTCTATCATTTGCATTAGTATATATTTTGAATATATAATTAATAATACAATTGAAGAATGTGTCATAGGTGGGCGCCGAGTGGGACGACCTTCCATAATCAAATTACCTCTAGTATGCTATCATTTGATGCACTATCCGATACAATTAAACTATTAAAGGATATGTCACATGTTGGGTGTCACGAGTTGCTATCATCGGACCATCCCTATTATCATATTAGTATTATTCAACGCACTACGAAAATAATTATGACATTTAAATATTTTAGTGAAATATTAAAATTATAGTGATTTATCTTATAATTTCAACTTTTCTTTATTTTATCAATTTGTGGAGCTATACATTATAAGATTGTATTATATATATTGAGTTCAACAATCTTCCATCATCTTATCCTTATTACATTAGTAATAGTAATATTTTATAGCAATGTCATACATCCACATAATATCATCCAATAGTAATAATTTCTTAATTATATAAAATATTCATTTTGAAACTCAAACCTACTACGGTTTTCGAAAGAAATCTATGAAACCAACTGCTGTCATCGCGTCACAAACGGATCCATCTATTCGCATAACGAAACCTACACGGACGTCTTGTGCGCCCTGATGCCGACCTCCATCACGCACGCCGCGACGCACCGCGCACGTGCTCCTCCGCTCCTCCAACGAGCTCGAAGCATGCCGTGTGTTAATACATTTTATTTGATTAGAAAATTTATTTTTTACATTAGATCCTTATATTGATTCAGATTGATTTAAGAGGCTATTTGATTGGACATTTGTGTGACTGATTTTAGAATTTAATTAGTTTTTATGCTAATTTTTTTATATTTATTTTAAAATTAATTCAGTTATAATATCAATTCAAAAATTATTAGAAAAATGAAAAAAAATTATAAGTTGGTAACATGCAGTATTAATAAATTTTTCATTTTTCCGAAATTCCATAAATGGATATTGCAATTGAATTAATTTTTAAATGAATAGGAGAAAAAAAAAACGAATTTAAGTAACAAAATAATTTATTTAAATTCTGAAGATTGATAAATTAAGATTCAAACAAATTAAAAAAAAAAACTATAAAACCTCTTAAATAAAAGTGCATTAATATAAAAATCTAATGAACCAAAAATTTGTAAAAATGACCTGATGAAAAAATAAATATATTAATAAGAAAGGACATGATGAAATTTTTTTTGTGTGTAAATAACTAATAAAACATGTATTAATAACAATGACCTCTAAATGTATTTTGACTAAATAATTTATAAGAGTATCATATTATCATTGCATACATCACAATGATTAATGCATGTGATTTTGGAAATAGCTGAAGCTGGTCAGGTTAAGTGAATCTGAGACACTGAAATATTGGCTTGTAATTTTCACTCTTTCTCTATGCCTAACATGGCCACATAACAAAATTCCTTAATTATTAAAGGCAAAACATATTCGTAGGTCCTTATACTTTAATCAAAATGTTTATTATGTCCTTGTACAATTTTTTCATTTTAGTAGGTCCTTATACATTTCTCATAAATTTTATCACATCCTCGTATAATTTTTTCGTTTTAGTAGGTCATTATACTTTGATTATAAATTTTATTAGGTCCTTATACAATTTTTTATTTCAAGATATTCTTTTACTTTTATCTTAGATAATAATTTATATTTAATTAAATTTAATGAACCTTTTAATTTTATTATTTAACTTATCTTATGATTATAAATATTCAGGGAAACATATCTTTCAATATAAATATAAATAATCAATTGAAAATTCGGATAGTTATTCTAAAAAAAAACTCTGATTTTAACCTTCAATCATCCCGGTTAATCTTTTTATTATTCTCTACAACTTATTGAGATTATTGGATAACAAGATGATATTATCTTTATAGACTATGCTAAGTTAAATAATGGAATATTAAAAAGTTCATTAAGTTTAATTAAATTTAGATTATTATCCAAGATAAATGTAAAAAAGTCCCTAAAATAAAAGATTGTACAAGGACCTAATGAAATTTATGATATAAGTATAAGGACCTACTAAAACAAAAAATTGTACGAGGACCTGATAAAAATATTGTGAAAAGTATAAGGACCTATTAAAATGAAAAAAATGTACAAGGACCTAATTAACATTTTGACTAAAGTATAAGGACCTAAGAATGTGTTTTGCCATTATTAAATACTCCATCCATCCCATAAGATGACAAGAGTATGCACACTCTTTGCTTTTTAGTCTGTTAATATAAAATGCATTCATGGTAAATATTTTTTGAATATATGCTTATTCAAAAAAATATCTATAGACTGTTAGGCCATGTTTGGTTGGCAGGATTCTGGCTGGGAAAGTAATCTGATTCCTTAAATTTTAAATTTCTGTGTTTGTTTGGATTTTTAATCAAACTGGGAAAGTAATCAGAATCCGAGAACAAGGAAAGTTAGTACAACTTTCCAGGATTATGAATCCTAGCTTTTCTTAGGTATTCTTTTTCCTAGTTTTAGGATTCTTACATATTTAATGCAATATAGTATAGTTTTTTTTAATTATTATTATTAGTAATTATAATGTTTTAAAAATAATTTAAAATTATAAATCATACTCCTTAATTTCACTATAATAAATAATTATAATTAAAATTATCATAATTATAACTATATTTTATAATAATTCATGATAGTAGTTAATAATTTATTAAATAGTTAAAATATAATTATACAATATAACGTGTAATAAATAATAATAATTATATTTTATAAATTAATAATTAATCAACAAAGTCATAGTGCAATTTTAATTTATAAATTTTTTTCAATTATAATATCTATAAATATTATAATTATAATATAATAATTATTATATTTATTATTATAATAAATGAGTATAATACTTCATGTAACTACAATTATAATTATAATTATATTTTATATATTATGATGAATAATCCATATTTAAACTATCCGAAGTAATAAAAATATAATAATATAATTATTATTATTTGTAATTAATAATTTATTAAAATTTTATATTATTATTCTTTTTTATAAATAAAAAATAATGAGTGTATTTTTAGTTTGGTGTTTAAATTATATATAAATTACAGAAAAGTAAAGTTACTAGGAATCATATTCCCAGGATTTATTTTCCAAGGAATCATTTTCCTTGCCAACTTTACTTTTCCGCCAACCAAACATGGCCTTAGAGTTTATTTTATTTGAATAAATATTTTGGCACAAAAATAATTTAGTGTATATTACGTTTTCATAATTTAAAATATGATTTTATTGGCGTTAGGTAACACTTGTATGATCGCATTTTATTGGACTTTTCAGGTGGGCTTAGGCCCAAAACTCAAGGCAACGTTTTAGTGGGCCTAATCACGTTGATGTTATTGTTAGCTACTGGGCCATCAATTCCACTACCCCGTGAATCAACAACTCGATTCGCTATCTATCCTACAATATATACTATACTCCATCCGTCCATTAGGAGTCCTATTTGAGTTTAATAACCGATTTTAAGAAATACAAAGAAAAGTGAGTGGAAAACAATAGTAGAATATAAAACTCATTTTTATGAGTTAATGGAAAATGGGTCAACTTACTATTTATGGTAACAGTGAACCGAGATTCTTAATAGCGGACGGATGAAGTACGATAGATAGCGAATAAGAGGTGTGATCCGATGCTAACTTTCTTAAGTTAACTAGTTAATAATATAAGAAAAAGTTAGCATCCCACTCAAGAATAATATATAAGGACTAGAAATTGTCCATTTAGTGCGTGTACAAGTATTTATGCAATAATAAGGAGATTGAGCCCACCATTAAACCCCATCATCCAATGTAACAAATTGGATATTTGATCTGCCAAGATTGTGTACAACTAATAAATTTTCAGTTGAAATTTCATTGATAAACCATTGAATGTATAGTTATAGGTCAAAACTTGTTTAAATTTTAAATTATATTCTCATGTGTTTCATATCCAAACTTAAATTTACAATATGTTGAAAGTTTGTGACTACTGAAAAAAAAAATCCAAAAAATTAAAAATACATAATAGTTGAACCAATCAAAACTTAAACAATCACTGCACACCCAGACAGCTCTGTCTTGGACTAGATAGCCATCGCCGAAATTAAAATAAATAGAGTTTGGTTGACTAATTTTTAATGGATGAATAAATTTTATTTAAAAATTGACTATTTGTATGAATAAATTTATTTAAAAATGACTATATTTGTATAGGATGAATAAATTTTTTTTTAAATGACTATTTGCATAGGAGGTGAGCTCATTCACCCGCGGTTTTTTATCCATCTTTCCCTTCATTATTTGACATTACTTTTTACTTCATCTCTTAATTAAAAGAAAGCATCTGCAACTCTCCATCTTTTATCCATCTCTTCCCTTCACTATTTATGGGTCCTATAAATTTATTTTATTTTTATTATTTTCCAACTAATTTAATTTACGTTCAGATTAAATATTATTTGAATACTAAAATTCATATATTTTATTGAAAAACATGATAATTACATATTTAAAATCCTAGTATTACAACTTATTTTATGTGAGGAAATACATTGTCCTAAAATCGAAGGACACATGGAAAATTAGCAGTCCCATTGACCTTTCTGCTCTCTTTTCGTAGAAATGATAAAAAATAGTTAAAAATGAGAAATGATAAAAAATAGTTAAAGAGAATAATATAGAGAAGAGTCTTATCTAAATTATTGTATCTCTTAATTTACCATTTCTCCACTTTAAAAAGAGGGCAGAATAATCAATGGGACTGCTAAAGCGGGACGAAAAGAGTACTAACTAGATTAGGTTTAAAGTGCAAGGGCGTATTGATAGAGCGATAATGTAACTCTCTCAGTGCAACATCCCAACGGGTGGGAACAAATTAAGCATTTACATAATTCCAAACGTGCGAGTCATTGTAAAGAAGTGAATCTTTGATATATTCTTGCGCCAAAAGAGTCTTATCATTCTTATCTTATAGATACAGCAAGGTAATGCATAAAGTAAAAAAATTTTAATGATTCTTTTCTTGTTTAGAGTTTCATTCTTTTCCTGTCGTGACACTATACTATAAATACACCATTTTTTAATGAATTTAATACATCCATGCGTGTAACAAAATGCCCCTGTTCATTAGATCCACTTACTGAAAAATCATATAGATTCCATAGTAAGCACAAGGAAGAAAACAATATTGATCACGACGACGTAAGGGAATTCGAGGCTATGTTGTGCTCGCAATCGGCCGGGCGATGCATGTGCAGAGCATGCGATTTCCGGCTGCATGCTCACTGCGCTGCGTTCCCAAAATTCCTTTGTTTATTTTATTGTGGAGTAAAATATAGTGAAATATCTGGCTTGGCATAGATCTATACATAGCTATAACAATTTCTTTGTTTTACTTCATTATGTTCGTGATTATCTATGTTTGTTCCTCTTTTGTAGTATATATCTTGCTTGGCGTATGATTCCAAACTTGTGAATATGAGGAAGTAATTATTTTAGACTATATTCTTGCACGTAAAAAAGCATACTCCCTCCGTCCCACATAATTTTACCCAGTATTCCATTTTGGATCGTCCCACATAATTTTACCCATTTCACTTTTACTATTTTTTGGTAGTGGACCCCATATTCCACTAACTCATTCCTACTCACATTTTATTATAAAACTAATACTTTAAAAGTAGGACCCACATCCCACCAACTATTTCAACTCACTTTCCATTACATTTCTTAAAACTCCTGTTGGGTCAAAGTGTGTAAAATTATGTGGGACGGAGGGAGTATCATTCTTAACTTGTAAATGCTGATTAGGCTTATAGTAAAAAATACTCCCTCCGTCCCAAGATAAGTGACTTGTATTCCTTTTTGGGGTGTCCCACTATAAGTGACCTATTTCCATTTTTAGCAAAAAGTCATCTCTCTTACTTTATTCTCCACATACTTTATTCTCTCTTTTCTCCTCTACTTTTCCCTCTCCCATACTTTACTCTCTCCACTTTAACTTATTTAAATACCATTCCTTAAATCTCGTGCCCAAAAGAAGTAGGTCACTTATCTTGGGATGGAGAGAGTAGTAGTAAATGATTCTTTTCTTGCTAAGAGTTTCATTCTTTCCATATAAATAGACCAATTATTAACGAGTTAATACATCCACTCGTGTAGCAAAATGAGTATTCAACATCAAAGTCGTGCCAAAAAATATTACAAATTTCCCAGCAAGCACAAGGAAGAAAACAATCTCGATCCCGACGAGGGGAATTCGAGGCAATGCAGCGCCTGCAGTCTACCGATCTTCTCGACTCCGTTCAAAGAAACAGAGTCGGGAAGCGATTATGTGCACGACCAGTGCAGTATTCCGCCCATTGATTTAGATGGCAGCGATTTGCACCCTTCCTTGGAACCCCTCCGGAAGCAGCCTAATCTCGACGAAAGCAAATGCTCCAAATGCGTCGCCGTTTGTGGGGATGTGATGTACCGTTGTCGCGGCGCAGAGTGTGGTTTCCAGCTTGACGTGACGTGCGCTGGGCCGGTCAAGATCCTGCACCGGAGCCACGACCACAGGCTGACGGTCAACCGCTGCTCCAGAGGCTTTTCCTGCAGTGCATGTGAGACCGAGCATCGGCCAGGTCTGTTGTGGGCCCAGCCGACGATGCCTTTAGTTTACGCATGCAGTGCATGTGATTTCTGGCTGCATCAGCACTGCGCTGCGTTGCCAAATGCAATCCAGCATGAGCTCCACCGCCACCCACTTCTTCTCCGTTACGGGGACATATATTCGAGTGGTGAGTGTGCAATTTGTCGAGGCTGGGTCTCGAGTTGGGGGTTTTATTCGTGCACTGTGTGTTATTACCGTGTCCATATCATGTGCGCTGTCTCAGATGACCCGAGTTTCGAATCAGGTATGAAATTACTTGATTTCATTGAATTATTTCGTTCAACAAATACACAATTTTTTACCTGTTCCAATTACTTTCCATTTATGGAATAAAACTTCTCTCTCATTATTACTCCCTATTATACGTCTCAGGGGTGCGTTAAAATACTAACTTTTCTTAGATTGCTAACTTGTAAACTCATCAACATAGTGTATTAAAAATGTCAACATGATCACACTAAAATGTTAACACGAGCACACTAAAATGTCAACACAATTTGTGTTGGCATTTTAATAAACTTTGTTGACATTTAAATATCAATGTCAACATAATGTATTAAAATATCAACTTAAGTTTATGTTGACATTTCAGTTTCATCGTGTTGACATTTTTAATACGTTGCATTGATGAGTTAGTAAGTTAGCAACTTAAGAAAAAGTTAGCAACGGATCACACCCCATACGTCTCATATTTACTTATTTGGATGGTTATCAATAAATGTCTCATTTTACTTTTACTACTTTAGTAAGTGAACCTCATATTCCAGTAACTTTTTCAATTCACTTTCTTTCACAAAGTCAAACAATTTTTTAAAAGTTGCACTGGCCAAATATGAGACATTTAATGGGGACCGAAAGAGTAATATATATTTAATAAAAAATTTCTCTTACTTTATTAATAACTTCAGCAAAATCTTGCGACATTCAAGAAAGTCGTCATCTTGAATAAGACTAGGAGAGTATGTTGCTTAATCCAAACGCATCCTTAATTATACTGCAGTTCTACTTCGAGAAGCTCTGCAAGAAAATCGAGTACCAGAGTTAGTTCATCTTCCGGTTCGTGACGAATACATAAGTATTATTCGACACATAGCAAAATGCACCTCCTCCCTAAGTGATTACGTAGTGCAGCACCAACATCCACTAACATTGCACCACGACTATCCCGTCTACAAAGATGACGAGGAGATTGATGACGACGACGACGTTCACCGGCTCCCTAAGTGCAATGTGTGCGTACAATTCATCTCACCTCCATTCTACACCTGCTCCCTATGTCCGAAACTCTTTCTCCATGATTGTTGCGCGCGACTCCCGCGTGAGGGGGCACATTACCTAGAAAGGGGGCGACACTATCCCACGAGTGTGCTCATCGACCTAAATAGCCGGGACAATTCTTGCCATGGCATCTCACAAACCTCATGCTGCAATCGCCTCACCAACGGATTCACCTACTCTTTCCCCACGTACAACAGAGACGTCTTATGCCGGACTCAATCACGCACGCTGCCCACGCCAAGACGCACTCCTTGTTCGTAGGCCCATTAGAATATGTGGGAGTGTGCCGCTGCTGCAACAGATTCCTCAGCGACAAATCCTACTACTGCACGACATGCCGCAATTTCGGCCTACACGCCAGCTGTGCACGTCTTCCGGCCACCGTCCGGCACGTGTACGACCCACATCCCCTGGAGCTCATCACGGCCCCACCTCCTCACGTGCAGCCGCAGATCTGCGATGCTTGTGAGGAGGGCCTTGACAGCACGCAGTGGTACTACGGTTGCGCAGATTGCGAGCAGGCGTTCCACGTGGACTGCGTGCCCTGCTTAGATCACCTATCTTTGATCAAGTACGAGTTTATGGAGGTGCGTGTGGCGAGTCATGAATGCCCACTCACCCTCGTCCGCGGACACATGGTCCGCGGCCGACGGTGTGGGCATTGTGGGGAAGGCTACCGTAATAATATGGTGGCGTTCGAGTGCTTCAAATGTTATTTTAGCATTCATCTTTGTTGTTATGAGGATTCCTTCCAACTATTTCATAACGTGTCTGAGAGCACGAGGCTATCCTTGGAAATGATGAAGAATAATAAATAGTTGTAGCCAATAAAATTGTATCCATGTGTAAATATGCAGAGGTGTTAGTTCAGTTCGTAAGGTTATATCTTGAGATTAAATATCTATTGTAGTTGGTTCATAAGATTGAATCTGATAACTTAATCCTTGATGGATAATCATGGGATAATTAGTCATAGCTAACTCCAATGATTATAATAATCTCACAACTCAATCTTAGATTATATCTTGATACTATTATTGTCACGACCGCTCTTTTTAAGGTTAATAAATGCGGGAGGTCGCGACCAATGAGACTTTAAAGAGAATTTTCTAGGATTTCGATAGAGAGTTTGACCAAAATAATTAATATTAAAAAATGAGGGAGAAATCAGAGTAAACGCTTAACATTTGAATAATCCAAAGGCAACAATTATCATAATTAATAATCCAAGAGTGAAAAGGGGTTTAGAAATATGATTGAGAAAGAAACAGCCGTAATTCAGCGGAAGCATTCAAGATTAAGAGTGACGTCATGTATGAAGACACGACGCTCCTCAGAGTTCAAAATAAATCCAACAATAATTAAGGTTCGACTCAACACCACACCAAGCTCTTCGCCGCTCAACCCTGCACATAAGGAAAACACGTGCAGGGCTGAGTACTATAAAATACTCAGTTGTCTTAAGCTGATAACGTTTTAATAGTTATGTCATGCATACCATAGTGAACTCGAGTTTTTGCATTAAGAAAAGAATATCATCGAGTATCACAAAATAATTTCATAGATTGGCCAGTCCAAACAATCTCCACACTTTCTCAACAATCCATCAATCACAACATTTCCATAGTGCGACGAAAGTGTGGCCACACTATTCGCCCATGAGACTCGGCCGACTAGCAAGGATGGCTCCCGATCCCAACCGTGTACACTTGTCTATGGTTAGAATAAAGTTTTAATATTTTACAGTTAAAAATTGCTGTGGCTTTTCAGTTTTTCTTGTGGAACAAATTATTACGAAAAAAATAATAATTTGTCATATACCAAGCTGGCATTACTTTGGAATTAAACGTTTTAATATTTAATTAACTTTTATTACTTTAGCAACTAAATTTTAATATAATTTAAACTCTTTTGCCAATTAAAAAAGGCAAACAACATTTATGTTGGTGCTACCGAAGATAAAATATAAGACAGATGGATTATGCATGAGAAGCAAAACCTAAGAAAAGTTGAAATAATTTGTAAACGGATAAAAATAAAGCAATATTTGATGTGGGGTTAGACTTATGTTCCTCTACTCCCTTGTAGTAATAAACTGGATATTAGATGATTCTACCTAGTTTGTGTACAACTCATAAATTTTCAATTAAAATTTCATTGATAAACTATGAAATCTATAGTAAAAGGTCAAAACTTGTTTTCATTTTAAATTAGTACAAATTGTTTTTTACATAAGAAAATCTCCATCCTCAACTTGTGTATTAATGTTCGCATAAGTTAGGCCCCAATTAAAGCTAATCTGCCATCTGAATCATTTCAAAATGGTTATTTTTGCCACTTCTAGTTTTGTTCCTTTTCAAACATAGTAAAATCATTTAAATAAAGTACTCCCTCCATCCCATAATAGATGTCACACTTTCCTTTTTAATTTGTCCCACAAAAGATGTCACGTTTCCTCTTTTGAAAAAAGATCCCTTTCACATCAATTATAAAATTATATTTTCTCTCACCACTCAACACACAATATAATATCTCCTAAAATTTTGTGTCATCTCTCAAGTGTGACATCTATTATGGGACGGAGGGAGTATGTTTAACAAGAAAAAGAGCACACCCAAACAAAACTGTGAAGGGTGAAATCATAAGTAGGCACTAAATATATTTTCAAAATAGAATCATAGAACTTACTATTACAAATAGAGTAGCAAACTTAGAATGGTGAGAAGCTAGCATAGGATACCCAAAGATTTTAATAATTTGGAAAAGGTAAGAGAGAATTTATTCTTTCCTTATAAAAAAAAAACCATGAAATTGCATGAACGGCCCATTAGAAACCCACTAGCGTAATTAGCTTTAGTTAACTCTTGTCTGAAAAAATGAAATATAAAAAGTTCGGCTTAGCCCAACCCACTTCAGACGTAGGCTTTAACTACCTCTGGCCTGGATTAGGCTGGTCCAACTCATTTGACAACTCTACTCCAAATGCAGAGTATTACTCCCTCCGTTCCGGATGATTTGTCCCATATTTTTTTTTTTATCCGTCCCTAAAAATTTGTCACCTTTCACTTTTACCTTTTTTGGTAGTGGACTCCATATTCCACTAACTCATTCTCACTCACATTTTATTATAAAACTAATATATAAATGTAGGACCTATGTGCCACAACTTTTTCAACCCACTTTCTATTACATTTCTTAAAACCCGTACCGAGCCAAATGGTGACAAATTATGGGGGACGGAGGGAGTATCAAAAACCTATTCGTCGTTCACATCAACATTTAACAAATCAAACTTCTTTCTAATAGGAAACTCTAACCCTTTAACCTCTACAAATCAAACAAACATTTATGTCGGTGCTACGGAAGATAAAATATAAGGAAATAGAATGAGAAAAATTTATTAATTTGAATTAGGTAAATAATTTCTAGATTTATTTCATTATGTTTGTACGAAACTCAAATATATTTGTTCTTTTTTTCCTTATATTTTATCGTCATAAATGGTCTTTGAATTATGGTTCTACCAAAGAGAATACAAATAAATCACTTAACAAGTAATGGATATACACTATTGAAAATCAGGGTCAAGAATCTCTTAAATAACAATATAAAAAGGGAAAAGTGCAAATTTTGCATCGGTAAAATCGTATTAGTGCAAGGGCGTGTCGAGAGAGCGGTAATACAACTCTCTCAATGCGACATCCCAACGAGGGGGAACAAATTAAGCATGTAATTCCAAACTTGCGATTCATTGTAAAGAGGTAATTCTTTGATATATTCTGCACCAAAAGAATCCATACCATCATTCTTATCTTATAAATGTAGCAAGGTTGTGCATATAAAGTGAAAATAGTAAACGCGCGATTCTTTTCTTATTTAGAGTTTCATTCTTTTCATGTCGTGACACTATATATAAATAGACCATTATTTAATGAATTTAATACATCCATGCGTGTAACAGTATGTCTCTGTTCATCGCTATATCCACTTACTGAAAAATCATATAGATTTCACAATAAGCACAAGGAAGAAAATAATATCGATCCCGGAGACGTGAATTCGAGGCTATATGTTGTGCTTGCAATCTACCAGCCAATGCGTTTGGTCTAACGTATGCAGTGCATACGATAACTGGCTGCTTCGCGCACTGCGCTGCATTGCCAAATTCCTATGTTTATTTCATTGTAAATTGTATTGAAAATTCCAAAATGTATAGAAAATTATACAGTAATACCTATGTTTATTTCATTTATGTTAGTGATTATCAATGTTTATTCCTCATTTTTGTATATCTTGCTTGGCATGTAATTCCAAACTTGTGATTATGAGAAAGTAATTATCTTACACTATATTCTTAATATAAAGAAGCATATCATGATTCTTAACTTGTAAATGCTGATTAGGTTATGCTAAAATTAAAAAATAGTAGTATCTGATTATTTTATTGTTTAGAGTTTCATTCTTTCCATGGCGTGACACTATATAAATAGACCAATTATTTAGGAGTTAATTCATCCACTCGTGTAACAAAATGATGATTCAAGAGTTATATTCAAGATCCTGCACTCGTGTCATCGCCTTGTTCGCCGCGACGTGCGGTGTAAATTCCAGCTCGACGTGACGTGCGCTAGGCCGGTCAAGATCCTGCACCGGAGCCACGACCATAGGCTGACGGTCAACCGCTGCTCTGCAGCCTTTTACTGTAGTGCGTGTGGGACCGAGCATCGGCCGGGTCTGTTGGAGGCCGAGCTGATGCCTTTGGTCTACATATGCAGTGCATGTGATTTCTGGCTGCATCCGCACTGCGCTGCACTGCCAAATGCAATTAAGTACGGACGCCACCACCACCCACTTCTTCTCGATTACAGGGCCAGATCGACGTGGATTATTTTGTTAATTTCCGAATTGAATATATTATTCCCTATTCTCATTTGATAATGAGTTCAATCTTTTAGCATCGCCAGAATTTATGTATTTTTCTCGTGAGGGTCAACAAGATTAATTAGGAATGACGATTTGATTGAATACAAGTCATAGTTTTACGTTCTTAACTGCATAATAAAATCTAAAAACCAAAAATTCAAAAGATTATCTTAGTATTATAATGAACATGCACTGTAACATCTTATACTCGATTCATTAGAAAATCAAAACAAGTGTTATTATGTTTCAATATATTATATCATGACGCAAAAGAACACTACTTCCGTCTACCCAAAATAGTCTTGGTGATGGATGGCACGAGATTTGATGCAAATTTAGTAAAAATAAGATAAATATAGAGAGAATAAGTTATTAAAGTAAATAAATATTGTTAGTGAAAAATGAGTTTCGTCTCATTAAAAAACATAAACATAGACAAATTTTGGTGGACGTACGGCCTAAAATAGAAAAACAAGACTACATTCCAGGATGGATATAATATTACCTAAAATATAAGTGTAATGAGTTAGTGGAACCTGAGGTATACTTCCTAAAAAAGTTAAAAATAAAATGTGACATTTATTGGTGGACGTACTAAGAGGAAAAATGAAATATTTATGACAGAAGAGTAAATAAGTTTGGTTAATTTATTTCTCGTGGCCCGGATCTATTGATATTGACTTCTTTTTAGCTTAGTTCACAAAATCAATTATATAAAAATTCACAAATGAGTAAAAAAAAAATTAGGAAAAAATAATTAATAGTTTGTTTTTATGTTTCAATCCTTTGCAGCGAGGGAAAGTGGTTTAAATGGTTATGAATATTTTATTTACATAATCCCTCGGACACATAAAAATACGTGCATTTCTATTTTGTTCTACAAAAATATACTATTTCCATTTATGAAAAGTTGTCCATAACTCATTTATGCATTTTTTTCATGACATTTTAACATGAAGGAATAGATGTTTTATACTTACACTTTACCTAGAATGACACTTGCCTCAAGTGTCAATGTAGATGAAGTGCCACAAAACTATACTCGCTCCGTCCACAGAAAATAGGACATATTGTGAATGACACGGGTTTTAATGTGGAATTGGTAAAGTAAGAGAGAAGGAAAAAAATAAGAGAGAAGTAGTGTTAGTGGAATGTGGGTTCCGTATTATTAGTAAGAGAAGGGTCTATTTTTAAATGTGGTTTATTTTTCGTGGACAACCAAAAGAGGCAAATGTGTAATATTTTTCGTGGACGGAGGGAGTATTTCTCTTGACATTTTCACGTGTCACAAAATTCTTGCACAAAACTATATAGATGAAGTAATTCTTTGATATATTCTTGAACAAAAAGAATCACATCATTCTTATCTTATAAATGCAGCAAGGTTATGCATAAAGCTAAAAAACAAATGATTCTTTTCTTGTTTAGAGTTTCATTCTTTTCATGTGGTGACTCGTGACACTATATAACTATAGCATTTTTAAACTTAATGAATATCCAAGCGTGTATCAAAATGCGCAGGTTCCACGCTGAAGCACCACTTGAACCAATTTTCCGAGATATATTTGCTGATATATTATTTACATTTCACAACAAGTACAAGGAAGAAAGCATTAATCTCGATCCTGACGACGGGAATTCGAGGCTATGTTGCGCTTGCAATCTTCCTCTCTTCTCGACTCCGTTCAAAGCAACAGAGCCGGGAAGTGGTTATCTGCACGACCAGTGCAGTAATCTGCCTATCGATTTAGACGGTGACGAGTTACATCCTTCCTCGAGACCCCTCCAGAAGAGGCCTAATAATCTTCCCGAAAGCAACTGCTCGATCTGCAAGGCAGTTTGTGGGGACGTGGTGTACCGTTGTCGTGGCGTAGGGTGCGATTTCCAGCTCGACGTGACGTGCGCTTTGCCGGTGAAGATCCTGCACCGGAGCCACGACCACAGGCTGACGGTGATCCGCTGCTCCAAAGGCTTTTACTGCAGTGCTTGTGGGACCGAGCATCGGCCGGGTCTGTTGTGGGCCCGGCCGATGCCTTTTGCCTACGTATGCAGTCCATGTGATTTCTGGCTGCATCCTCACTGTGCTGCGCTGCCAAATGCAATCCAGCACGAGCGCCACCGCCACCCACTTCTTCTGAATTACGGTTCCATAGTGGGGTGGAGTAAGTGTATAATTTGTGAAGACGATGTGTCGAGTTGGGGGTTTTATTCATGCACTATGGGTTCATACAATGTCCATATCATGTGCTCCGTCACAAATGACCGGAGCTTCGAACCAGGTAAACAATTACTTCCCCCGTCCCTTAAAATTTGGCATACTTTGATTGGGCACGGATTTTATAAAATGTAATGGAAAATGAGTTGAAAAAGTCAGTCGAGAGAAGGTTATAATAAAATGTGAGTTGGTAGAATATGGAATCCACTACCAATTATGTAAAAACTGAAATGTGACAAATTTTGTGGGATAGACCGAAATGAAAAAATGTGATAAATTAAGGGATGGAAGGAGTACTTGATTAAATAGAAGTACTTTATATCATTATTTTTAATAGTTATCTTTTTAGAATAAAACTCGAAATTTTATGGCATTTGAGAAAGTGGTCATATTGAATGAGATAGATGAATATATTGCTCAGCTCAAATGTGTCCTTAACTGTGCAGTTCCGCTACGAGAAGCTCTACATCGAGTTCCAGAGTTGGTTCATCTTCCGGTGCCTGACGAATACACAAGTATTATACGACACATAGCAAAATGTAGCTCCACCACAAGTGATGACGCAGTGCAGCACCAACATCCACTAACCTTGCACCACGACTATCCCGTCTACAATGATGATGTCGAGATCAATGATGACGATTCTCATCGGCTCCCTAAGTGTAACGGGTGCACACAATTCATCTCACCTCCATTCTATACATGTTTCCAGTGCCCGAAACTCATCCTCCACGATTGTTGCGCACGTCTCCCGCGCATGGTGACGCATTCCATGCACATGGGGCGCTACCGCCCTCCCCCGGGCATCCTCATCGGCCTAAAGAGCCGAGATAAGTATTCCAATTGCGTCTTAGAAACCACATGCTGCAATCGCCTCACCAACGGATTCACCTACTCCTCCTTCTGGCACCGGAGGGACATCATCTGTAGCTTGATGCCGCCCTCAATCACGCACACTGCCCACGCCAAGACGCATGTGCTCCGCTCCTCGTACAAAAAGTCAGTAGAATATGAGGAAGCAAAATGCCGCTGCTGCATGAGATTCCTCAGCGACGTATCCTACAAATGCACAACATGCCGCAATTTCAGCCTACACACCTGGTGTGCACAGCTTCCGGCAACTGTCCGCCACGTGTACGACCCGCATCCTCTGAAGCTCGTCACATCCCCACCTCCTCACATGCAGCCGCAGATCTGCGACGCATGTGAGAAGGGCCTTGACAGCACACGGTGGTACTACGGCTGCACAGAGTGCGAGCAGGTGTTCCACGTGGACTGCATACCATGCTTAGATAACCTATCTTTGATCAAGTACGAGGCTATTGAGGTGCGTGTGCCGTATCATAAATGCCCACTCACTCTCGTCCGCAGACACATGGTCCGCGGCCGTAGGTGTGGGCGTTGTGGGGAAGGCTACCGAGAGCACCGTGATAGTCTGGCGCTTGAATGCTTTAAATGCTATTTTAGCATCCATGTTACTTGTTTCGAGACATTATCTGAGCTTTTCAAAGAGTCTAAGATGAAGACTCTATCCATACAAGATCTCTAGAAAATTGTTTCAGCCAAAAATGCATTCATTGAAATTTTCACTATCAAATAATTGTAAACATATGTTCATTTTTATGATAAAAGTGTTCATTTTTATGATAAAAGTGTTTTTATTTAAATCCTTTTATGGGGGTGCTAGTTGTTAACTATAACTGAATGATATAATCATTAGATCTTTAAATCAAGACTCAAGATTATTTAGCTACGAGTTTCAATACAATGTACAAGAAATATCACTTAGGGATATTAATGTCAATTAACAACAAATTAGTTATAACTAACTTTTAAAAAATCTCATCTCATAATTTAAAAGCATGTACATATCTCGATTTAAATTATTTTTTCATAAAACATATATCAAATAAAAGATAATTTTATAAGGATTCCAACGAGATCCTACATATGTTTTGAGTCAAAATTTGATAATATTTTCATGAATTTTCATATAATTTATGAAACAGTTTACATCAATTCAATATGCAAAATATGCAAATATAATAGATGGATAATGTCAATATGAAACTATATCGGCATTCTCATGTATTTATGTTGACATATTTAACACTCCATCTGTCCAAAGTTACTTGAGTCGTATTTCATTTTTGGTTGTCCTAACTTACTTGAGTCATTTCTCTTTTTGGCTAAAAATTTATTGAAAAGAAACATCGACATGAAAGATATGAGTCTAGCTGATGTAATTTTCGGAATCAAGACTTTAGGCAATCATGAGGGAATTACTTTGATACAATCTTATTACGGTGAGAAAGTGCTCAAGAAGTTCTGCTCATTTGACTGTGAACCAGCTAAGACTCTATTGGACCCCAATGTGCATTTGAGCGTGCACACGGGCGAGCCTGTGGCTCAAGAAGAATATGCAAGGATCATGGGAAGTTTGATGTTTATCCTTCTGCGATGCATGTGAGCAAATCCTTGACAGCACACAGTGGTACTACAGCTGCGCGGATTGCGACCAGGCATTCCACGTGGATTGTGTGTCGTGCTTGGATCAGCTATCTTTTTTTATGAATAAATAAATTTAAAAGAACCAAACCAACATTTACATCATACACTCGGGCATACCCGAGGACATACAAGGGAAAAGGCCACAAGTCAGCTAATACAAATCAACATGGTAAAGACCAAGCAACAAACAACACGGGGCAAGCCCCAAACAAGGACGAACACAGTTCAAATCATCCATCTAAACCCAGAGTGGGCGGGCCTCGTTAAAACCCCTTAAGAAAAAAACCCCATGGGATAAAACTCCCCAAGGGGAAAAAGAGTACCCTGATGAGTGACTCAAAGTGCTTCGTAACCCAAAACATCTGTGGACTCCATCATCTGTCTAGAAGGTGGAGAAGAACCTGCTCATGTGGAAAGTGTGAGTACAAAATGTTGTAGGTAGCTTCTTTGATCTCAAAGATGACCCTAGCTGCGTCCCAAGCTTTCCCATCAAATATAATCTTGTTCCGAGTCCTCCAAATGATCGCCACTGCTGCCATGAGGGCAATCCTCTACGCCATCTGGATAATCTGTGATCCTCGAATATGTCGTCCTGCCCATTTGATGACACTCTTAATCGTCGTCGATCTCCTCGCAATACCAAACCAGAGCATGATCTTCCCCCAAACTACCCAAGCCTTCGAGCACTTGAAGAAAAGATGGTCCACTGGCTCTTCCTCCCGGCGGCAAATCTGACATGTGGCGTCCAAATTCTCCAAGAAATGGAGGCGATCCCGGGTGGAAAGGTGTCCTCGAAGTGAGAGCCAAGTAATAAAAGAGAACTTAGGAGGGACAAAGTCCTTCCAAACATACTTAGCCCAGAAACGTCTAACACCGGCCTGAACCAGTCATATGCCTCGTGAACCCCTTTTTCCGAAAACCATGTGTTCCAGAGAGCAATGATATCGTCTCTAGTGCACCTGGCCAACATCTCATCCGGATGGATAAAAGTTTCTTGATGAGCATGGAGTCCCACTTCTTGTGTATTCCACTCCCAAATCGATCCATTCCCAATATATTATGCATGAATCCAACGAATCCAGAGAGAGTCCTTCTTCGAGTGAATGTTCCAAAGGATCTTGGCATGAAGAGCCGAATTCCATGCCTTGAGGTTTCTAATGCCCAGTCCCCCTTCCTTTTTCGGTTTGCATACATCATCTCATGCATTTTTACCATACTTCTTCCCCCAATGGAAAGTACGAGCAATCCCAATGAGCTTCTCAATAACTGTCGTTTGCCTTCAGGGAAGCCGAAAACTTGCAGCAAAGTCTCCTTGGGGACTTTGATAGAGCCTGCAATAAACATGTTAGATTTGTCCCGGTTGATCCCAAGCCCTGATCACTCCGAAAATTCCTCCATGGTGTTTGCCAGAATCTGCATAGAAATCAAGTCTCCCCTGCCGAACAGAAACTGGTCATCTGCAAAAGTGAGGTGAGTAATGTCCCCATGCTGACACTTATTATGGAACTGAAAGTCCCTAGTAGTGCGCACAAGAAGCAAACGAGACAAATATTATATACAGAAAATGAACAAAGAAGGAGACACGGGGTCTCCTTGCCTGAGACCTATTTTACCTCTGAAGTAGCCATGGTGGCTACCATTCACCGTGATCATGTACAAGGGTGATGTGACGCACTTCATGATCAGGCTGACAAAGGAAGAATGGATGTTGTGAGCACGTCCCTCAAGAAAGTCCAGTCGACTGTATCATAAGCTTTCCAGAGGTCGATCTTGACAGTGCACTAGGGGTGTGCATTCGGGTTTCGGTTCGGTTTTTCGTCCAAACCGAACCGAACCCCAAAAACCGAATTTAGGTTAAAATTGAAACCGAACCGAACCGAAAAATCAAAAATCGAAAACCGAAAACCGAACTTAAAAAACCGAACTAAACCGAAAAAACCGAAATTTCAAAATAAAACCGAAAAACCGAAAAAAATAGTATATTTTAATATATCTAATTTATTTTATTTTATATATACTAATAGAATATAAATATATATAATATAAAATTAATATAATATATATAATATTTATTTTATAAAAATATATTAGAAGAATATATGTTATATATATGATATAATATAGTACTAAATTAATAGGATAAAAATATATAATAATATATTTAAAATATAATTCAGTTTTTTTTCGCCCAAACCGAACCGAATCGAAAAACCAAAAAAACCGAACCGAATTTCAAAATTTCGGTTTGATTCGGTTCGGATATTCGGTTTTCGGTTATTTTGCTCACCCCTACAGTGCACCTCGGTGATCCTCTCGAGATTGTGTAGCCTCTCATGATCTCCTCGGCTAGGTAGATATTGTCCATGATATTCCTCCCCGAGATGAAAGCCGATTGGGAGAGTCTAATATTCTTAGGAACGAGCAACTCAAGCCGCTTCGAGATGATCTTCATGATCACTTTGTAGACCACGTTACAGCAGGCAATCGGTCTGAAGTCACTGACCCTTAGGTTTGTGGCTGTTTTCGGGATGAGAGAAGCTATCTTTGATCAAGTACGAAAGTACGAGATTGCGGAGGTGCGTGTGGCGTTCATGAATGCCCACTCAGTCTCGTCCGCGGACACATGGTCTGCGGACGTCGATGTGGTCGTTGTGGGGAAGGCTACTAAAAGTACGCATGGCGCTTGAGTGCTTTAAATGCTATTTTAGTATCCATGTTTCTTGTTTAGGGAGATCGTCATACTGCTTGTTATATCGAATTATTATTAGAATTATAATTCAATTTCAAATTCTTTATTCGGTAGAATGAAATAATTGATGTGAAATTGAATTTGAAAATTTATGTGCACACACATATCCACACTTGAAGTTGTAATTCAATTTTAATTCTACATCCTCAGTCCCGTCAGTAAAGATCAAATAAAATATCACTAATACATCTCCTACTACACTAATAACAAAGAGACAAGCGGAATTTTTTTTAACAATAAAAAAGAAACTTAAATTCCAACTCTTCAGAATACATCTCCTGCTACATTAACAGAAAAGAGATAAAATTCCAACTTTCCCAAATTGGATTCTTGTTTAAATTAAAATACAGGAGAGAATAAAATGAATATGATAAAAATTTAACGTCAAACTTATAATATAGTGGTGTGCCTCATATATGAATATACTATTACTAGGGGTGTCGAAACGGGTATCCGCGGGTACCCAAACCCGATTTTGCGGGTACTCGTACCTGAAAACTTCAATATTATACTACCCAATCCCGCCCCGTATAGTTAAACGGGTATCCCAAACCCGCAGGCATAATTTGAATTGTGTATTATATTTATTCAGTGGGATTATATAGTGTAAATATCCAAATGGGTGAGGGGCCCAGGGGCCCCCTGGCCCCACCGTGCCTCCGCCCCTTTGTGACACTATATATAAATAGACCAATTATTAACAATACATCTACTCGTTTAGCAAAATGAACGTGCTAGAAGATCTTATATGGGAACAGGTTATAGACTACTATGAAAAACTGAGAGAATCAAATGAACGTGCTAAAAGATCTTATGAATTTCACAGCAAGCACAAGGAAGAAAACAGTCTCGATCCCGACGATGGGAATTCGAGTCTATGCAGTACCTGCAAACTACCGATCTTCTTGACTCCGTTTGTAGCAACAGAGTCGAGAAGTGGTTATCTGCACGACCAGTGCAGTAATCTGCCTATGGATTTAGATGGCAGCGATTTGCACCCTTCCTTGGAACCCCTCCAGAAGCAGCCTAATCTCCACGAAAGCAGCTGCTCCAAGTGCAAGGCCGTTGGCGGGGATGTGGTGTATCGTTGTCGAGGCGCAGAGTGCGATTTCCAGCTGGACGTGACGTGCGCTTTGCCGGTCAAGATCCGCAGCCACGACCACAGGCTGACAGTCATCCGCTGCTCCGCGGACTTTTCATGTGGTGCGTGTAGGACGAAGCATCAGCCGAGTCTGTCGTGGGCCCGGCCGATGCCTTTGGTCTACGTATGCACTGCATGTGATTTCTGGCTGCATCCGCACTGCGCTGCGTTGTGTTACAGACGTGCTCCGTAACAAGTCCGGGAAGCTAACTTCTCGTTGGATAAAAGTCAAAACCGGCGCCCGGATAAGGGTCGGCGGTGCTAAACAATGAAACGATAAAGTCCGGCGCCCTCGCAAGGGTCGGCGGTGAGACAAATAGAGTGGCGTATAGCACACTAAACAAAATGATATTGTATTTCAATAACTGATTGATTGAATGAATAAAATGATAACAACCTATCCCTATTTATAATAATAGAACTACTACCCTAACTTAATGAACAAGAAATAAATATATGAAAAGATATTCAAATCCCTAATATACCTAAACTAAAGGAAGGTTCATAACAACTCCCCCACGGTTAAAATCCACCTTGTCCTCAAGGTGGAAACTTCGAAACAAAGAGAGATGAAAGCTCTCCTCCTGGATCAAATATGCACGGTCGATGTTGGTCATAGATAAGACTTTGTATCCGAAAACTGAACCATGATTCAATTTTGGCTGTGAACAAAATATGAGATCTTGAGCACTTGGAGTGAACATTTGTTGCTCTAATATGACCATTTGATTGACTGTGAACTAGAATCATAATGAAATCCCCATGGCAAGAAACATACTTGTCAAGTAAAGTCTCCAAATCAACTTTTATCTCCACTTTCGGATGTGTTGGAATGAAAAGATCACCAATCTTGTCATCATATGCCTTGACGAGCACTTGCAATAACTCATTTTCATTCGTGGCAATCTCTTCACTCTTGACGTTCTCTTCAACGGACTCGTTGTTTGGAATATCAAGAGTAGCGCCATCATTGGAAACACCGGTAATGTCATTGGGATGATCTTCAAATGGGTAAGCAATGCAGCTTGCTCCAACCTATAGATACGTAATTTCTCATTGTAATCGTTGATGGCGGCTTGTTGGACAGGCGAGAGCGATCGAACCTTGAGGGCGGGATTATTGGGGAGACCACGCTGCTGGGACGATTGAATAAACTTCTTGGGCTGTTGAGGCGGGTGCAGCGAACAGTCAGAGACCGGCAGCGGGCGTGGGGGCTGATATTCCGGCAACGGAAGTGGATGATAACCATCATCGAAATTCCGTGGCTGCCCATATGAATCTGGGTCTGCATACGGTGGACATGGGGGCTGGTAGTCAAGCAGCATTATGATTTCGGCATTGGGATTTCGCTGCTACTACTGCTTGTAGGCGTGCAGACACCGCTGTGTGGGACCGGCCGGTTGGGGGCGAGCGTTGGCGTGGCGGTGGCGGCCAGCCGGGAGGCTGTTCGTGCCAGGAGGAGTGATCGTGTTGCCATGTGCGAAGCGGTGTGTACTGTTCCTGCTGCCTTTGCTGATAAACAACGTTTCGACACCGGCGATTGATTTCTTCCCAACGTAATTCCAACTTGTCGAATCGGGCCATGATGCAATCGAAACCCTGGGTTAGGGAATCGAACGGTTGCTGTTCTGTCACATGTAACGGCTCCAGCGAGGCGTCATCACGAGGCGGAAGTCGCCGCTGACTGATGTGTTCCTTCCGTCCGATGTCGGGGTTGCATCGCGAGGGACCAATACACACTTCCGGGGTTGGTGGAATTCCCCACGCTGATTTTCTTTGATTCCTTGACATTAGTGGTGGATGAAATAAGAAGGATTGATCGGTGGTTTTTTTATGAAAAAGGTGTCTCTTTTTTTTTGTATTTTTTTGTATTTTGTAGGTTTTCGGTGGAAGAAGATGGAGGGTGAGCACGAAATGAAAGCACCATTTGTTACAGACGTGCTCCGTAACAAGTCCGGGAAGCTAACTTCTCGTTGGATAAAAGTCAAAATCGGCGCCCGGATAAGGGTCGGCGGTGCTAAACAATGAAACGATAAAGTCCGGCGCCCTCGCGCCCTCGCAAGGGTCGAATAAATTGATAATAACCTATCCCTATTTATAATAATAGAACTACTACCCTAACTTAATGAACAAGAAATAAATATATGAAAAGATATTCAAATCCCTAATATACCTAAACTAAAGGAAGGTTCGTAACACGTTGCCAAATGCAATCCAACACAAGCGCCGCCACCACCCACTTCTTCTTGAATATAGGTCCAGCTTTACGTGGAGCAGGTGCGCGATTTGCAATCATAGTCGATGGCAAGAGCCATTGCTGCTGCTACCGACGCAGGGTGATGATGTTTAACCTGGTTGCGGACGGGTTGTTTAAAATAGAATGACAGGAATGGGGACTCCGGCTGATGCGGAACCCTACTCCGCATTTTTTCAAACGTCATATTGTAGTCGGCCAGCGAACAAGTCTGGCATAATTTGGCGATTAGGCCTAGATAGTCCTTGAAACAGGTCGGATCAAAACGACGTCTCACGTCCTCCAAAAATTCGGGCCACCGTGCTACCGGGTTGCTTGCCCGATAGTTAAAAATCCACTCTGCTACTTGCGAATCAAAGAGCATGACCACATAATGCAAACGATGTTCCTCAGGCATCATCAAGTGGTCGAAGTAATATTGAACTCGTGAAAGCCAATTTGCCACATCTGTCTCATCAAAACGTGGAGGTTTCATCTTGAAATCGCGGGTACGATCCCTGCCGTGCGATGCGTTGAGTTGTCGGGCAGCTGGGTTGTCCCAAGACGAGGCCGGCTGGGGGTTGGGTTGATCAAACCCAAACTGGGAGCCTGGTATGTCCCACGTTGTAGGTGCGGGACGAGGAGGCCCTAACCCCGATATCGAGACACGCAGGTCCCCTGCCGTGCTTACTGCCTGTGGCTGTGTGATTGTTGTGGGGCGATACGGTCGATACCCTGCACTTTCTGGGACGAGATCTGGAAAACGCTGTGGTGGGTATGTTGATGGTGGTGGTCGTAGCCCGGCGGAAATCATGTTGGGAAGGCTACCGAGTGTCGTCTGGCGCTTGAGTGCTTCAAATGCTATTTTAGCATTCATGTTTCTTGTTTAGATCTCAACTTTTTAACCAGTCTAAGTAAGGATGTCAGTTCAACCCCAACCAATTGGGTAGACCTAATTAATATGCTAAAAGTTAGAAGGTTAGGACTTTGGGATGAAACATTACAACCCGATTAGAGATCGGGCTAGCCCGTTCGGGCGGGTAAGTTAAGCAGGTCAAGTTGGCGGGCTGGGCTGCACAAAAATAATACTTGTCCCCTCTATTCCGTCATAAGTGATTAGCTTTCCATTTTAGGTTGTCCCACTGTAAGTGATTGATTTCCTTTTGTGAGAAAAGCAACACTCTTTCCACTTAAATCAATAAATACATTTTCTTAACCGTGCCCAAAAGAAAATCTTCATTTGTAGTGGGACGGATTGAGTACTATTTTTTATTGATTTTTCATATTTTATATGCCGTGCCCTTTCATTCGATCTATTCCTCTACATTTTTTTTTTCTTTTTTCTCTATGACAAAAATATATGCCCATGTGTAAAGATGAACGACAGTTTATAATTGTTCCAACTAAAAAGAAAATAAATAAATACGAATTTTCTATATAAAAAAAAATGCTTAAAAATTAGTTATATTTCTTTCTTTTTTAGATCGTTTCATAAGAATATGTATTTTCTAGTTTTATAAACTTTTTTTCTCTCTAATGAGATGGGATCCATTTTACTAAGAATACTTTAATTATTTTTTTATTACTTCTTTCTTATTTTACTAATTTTGCATTAAAATCTGTGTCGAAATCAAAGTGAATATTCTTGTGAAACAAGAAAGAGTAGTGACTACTGAAATTGGTGGGGGTCTATAGACCCTCTGGCACAAACATGGCTTCGCCAATAAATACGAAAAAAAAATTAATTTTATAGGAGACGGAGAGTATTAACCCAATCTAACATAGTTGTGTCAAATAAGGTAAAATATGTCTCACAGATATGTCGTGTTTGAATAATAATCAGTCGTTAAAATTTGATATCAGTTTTAAAGTCGGTAAATAGTTAGAGTGAAGAGAAAGTAAAGTAAGAGAAAGAAAGTAATATAGAATAGAGTCGTATATACATTATTATTTTAATTACTATCATTTTTGCAAAACAACATCCGATTGAATTGGAACACGTGTAGTGGGATGGAGGGAGTATTTCATTTTTTCAGATGTTATTATTTTTAAAATTACTTTATTTTACATATAATCTTATCATTCGCGTATTGTTTTCATTTAAAAATATATCTAATCCAACGAATAATATTTAGTTATCTTTCTCTTTTGGAGTATTTCTTAAGTTTTCTACATATTTCTCTTTTGAACCACGACAAGATAAATTACCTTTTTCGTTTTGGAGAGGGTGATAAACTACCAAGAAATGTTGTGATAAAAGTTTAGTAGAAATTAATAAGTAACTACAAGTCTACGATATTTCATCGTCTAATTTTGTCCTGTGTGACATCTTATTTTCTTTGTTTGCGAGTTTCCTAATCAATTTCATTATAATAATTTTTCTTACTTTATCAATTTAAAAAAAAAGGAAAGAAAGAAACAAAGTTGTCAAACTATTCATATCACAATCTTACCTAGCTACTTTAGATTATATTTATGTACATAAAAATTATTTCTAAGTTGACGGTTCTAATTTGTTGCAACTGTCACTAAGCGCTGGACGATCGGCTAGCCGAACCATTGGAGGCGGCTAGCCGGAAATCAGCGAGCCGATCGGCGTGGGCTGGTCGATCCTTCGGTGCTGGCCGATGCGCTGGCCGCCATTGTGGCAGCCCGATCGGCTAGCGACCGGCCAGCGCCCGAATTTAATTTTTTTTTTTTAAAAAAACTATATAAACGCAATTTTCGTTTCATTTTCATTTACACCACTTGTTTTAACGAGTTTTCTCTCTCTCTAACTTTTTGTACAAGAGCATCATCGAGCGATAGATCACAACAACGAGTCCAGTCCGGTGACGAGTGGATCTCGGACTCCCACGGTACTGTGGGATCTAGATGGGGCGGCAGATGGGCCCGAGGGTTCAACGTCCCTTGGGGGCGAGTTGATGGGGATGATGGCCGGTGCGCCGAGAACGTGGGGATATGTCGTGGGGGATGCCGGGCGGGGGGCAGGGGAGCGGCGGGTGGGAAGGTATGCCCCAGTTGCAGCAGCAGATGATGGGGATGATGTGGCAGGGAGGGATGCAGGGGGGATGCAGCACGGGGGGATGCAGGGGTCACCGGGGGGGGACACGGTCTATCGTCCCTCTATGGATTTTTTGACGACTTCGTCCCACACGTCGATCCCAGTGGAGACGCAGTTCACTGGCGATGTTTTGTCATTGCACGACATGGGGATCGATCTCGGCGTTCCGAACAGTTCCGTTCCAGCGAGGCGGGCCGCGGCGAAGAAGAAGAAGACGAGGGGGAAGGCCAAGGCGGTCGGTGAGTCGTCGCAGCCCGTTGTTGACGACACCCCCGGCCGGAGGAAGTGGACGGAGGAGGAGTACGCCTGGGGTGGCCAGGGAGTGGTTGGAGGTGTGCGACGATCCGCCGGTTGCGAACAACCAGCGGGTCGTCAACATGTGGGCGAAGATCAGAGCTGTCTATAGGAGGCACCGCCCGCACGGGAAGGACTTCGGCGGGGAGGAGGTCCGAAAGGGGTGGGAGCGCATCAGGGCCGCGGTCGACCGTTTTTCGTCGTTGTATGCCAACGCCCTCCGTCGAAGCTCACTAGTGGGCGAGAATGTGGAGGACACCGGGAAGATAGCCGAGAGTCGGTTCCCCTTGGCGGGGACGTACAAGGAGTTCCACTTCGGGAGTGTTTTTTGTTGCTGAAGGACTCCGAGAAGTTCCGTGCGGGGTGGCCGAAGAAGCAGAGGCGAACTATACCGGCGACTACGCGCGGCAGCAGCCAGCGGATCCCACGACCTCCCCCGGATGCTGAGGAGTTTACATCCCCTCCTTCATTTGCCGGTTGCCCCCGCCCGGTTGGAATAAGCGGGCGCAACGGGCTGCTAGGGGCGGATCCCCCTATCGCCCCGCGAGGTCCAGTCCTCCGCCCTCCCACCCGCCGCCCCACTCGAGTACACTCTCCATTCGCGTAACCAAACGCGGGCTCAGATGTACAAGGTCTTCCAAGATTGGAGGACCGCCACTGACCCCATGGAGAAGATGTTTCTTCACTCGATGCTCGAGAGCATGCGGGTTGATTTGGATGTCGCGAGGGCACGGCTAGGGGTTCCGACGTGGGCTCAGATACCACGGGTGGCGGCAGCGGTAGCGGCGGCGGCGACGGCGACGGCGAGGACGGCGGCGACGGCGAGGAGGAGTAGAGAGTGGCGGGGCTCGTGTGTGGAAGCCCTTTTTTTAAAAAAAAATCATGTACTTTTTTTTAAAATCTTTGTACTTTTTTTGAATGGAATGGATTAATTTTCCCGTATATGTGTCGTAAATTTAATTCCGTAATTTAATCGTAATTTTAATTCCGTAAATGTAGTATATTTTGAATTATTTTTATTGCGGCTGGCCTATGGCTAGCCTATGGCTGGCCTAAATCTGATGTGGCAGGTAGATTTTTTAGTACTACTGACGTGACAGGGAGAGAATAGCTAGCCTATTGCTGACTTATGTAGCATTGGAGATGCTCTTAGAGTATTGGCTGAACTGGAAGACACCACTAATTTCATGTAACATATATACTTTTCTATGTTGCAAATAACTTTCTAGAAAATTGGAGTACTATTTTGTGTACTCATCCTAATAATTCATTAAACAAAAGAATAAGGAAGATAATTTCTGTTTCTAAATTAATCTTGCCAAAAAAATGGAATGTATCAATTACCTTGAAACGTCCAAAAATAGATACAAATAAATCACTTAAAAAGCAATGGATACAATATTAAAAGGGGTCAAGAGTATCTCTTTAATTACAATATAACAGAAAGGAAAGTATAAATTTTGCATCGGTATAATCGCTTTATAGTGCAAGGGCGTGTTGAGAGAGCGTAATGCAATTCTCTCGGTGCAACATCCCTACGGGTGAGAATGAAATTCCAAAAGTACGATTCATGTAAGGAATAAATTCTATGGTATATTCTTGAACAAAAAGAATCATATCATTCTTATCTTATAAATGCAGCAAGGTTATGCATAAAGTAAAAAAATAAATGATTCTTTTCTTGTTTAGAGTTTGATTCTTTTCATGACACTATACTATAAATATACCATTTTTTAATGAATTTATACTTCCGTGCATGTAACAAAATGCCCTTGTTCATTAGACCCACTTACTGAAAAATCATATAGATTTCACACTAAGCACAAGGAAGAAAATAATATCTATCCCGGTGCCGTGGATTCGAGGCTATGTTATGCTTGCAATCGGCCGGGCAATGTATCCAGTGTTCGATTTCTGGCTGCATTCGCACTGTGTTGCATTGCCAAATTCTTACTTTTATTTCATTATAAACTGTATCGAATATTCCAGATTGTATCAAAAATTATATTGTGAAATGTCAGGCTACACAACAATTCCTAGGCCTGCTTAATCGGTTCTCCGGTTCTCGGGTACCCGGAACCGGAACCGGAACCGAAACCGAAACCGACCGGGTAATTGAGGAACCGGGAACCGGAGAACCGGTACCGGTTCTAGTATTTTTCAAACTTTTCGGTTCCGGTTCTACCCGGAACCGGATAATATATTAATTTCAGATTTTTAATTTTAGTTTTAATAAAATTTAATATTTTTACTTAAATAAAAGTAATCCTATTCCTAACTTCCTAGTCAGCAACTATGGAGTACATATTTTTCATTTGATATCTCCTCATTTTGTGTATTCAATTGAGTTAGAAATATATCAAAAGAATGTGCTTCAAATATAAATTCGTTTGATATGCTTTCAATTACTAACATATTGTATAGTTTATCTAATTTTTTTCGATTAACCTATATAGTGTATATTTTGATGCACATCTGTATCGTTTAGAAATATATGACAAAATCAAATACTACTACTTTGAAATTATATTAAATTATAAGCCTTATATACACATAGACTATATATATATATATATATACTCTGGGTGAAAATAGGCTAGCATATAGGAAATTAAAAATAACAACACTACTAGTTTTGTGAATATCTCAATCATTGAAGTAATCAATTTCATGACTCATTTTTCCTACTTAATGTTTTATTTGTTGGAAGGTATTTTGCTGAGTGAATACAAATAATAATGTAATAAAGATATTAAAGAATTGAAATTTCATAATCTGTGGACTAGGTTTATTTTGTATACCACTTTTGAGACGTAGTTGGGCATAAATCACATGATTAGTGGTCAAAAACTATATTTTTACTCCATGTTAAAAGTTACTAATGTATTATTTTAGATTTTCAATATTTTGATTTGTATTTTTGTGTGTTTATTTAAACTTTTTGGCATTAATTGTTATATTTCTAAATATTGAATTATTTAAATAAATCAAAATTAAAACTATAAATCGATTCCGGTTCGGAACCGGAACCGACCGGTTCTTACCCGATCGGTTCTGAACCGGATCCGACCGGGTCCGGTTCCGGTTCCGGTTGCAAGATTCATGAAAATTTGTAACCGGGTACCCGGTTAACTGGACCGGGTAGAACCGGAACCGGCCGAATAAGCAGGCCTAACAATTCCTATGCTCATTTCATTTATGTTCGTGATTGTCCATGTTTATTCCTTTTTTGATATATCTTGTTCGGCATATAATTCCAAACTTGTGATTATGAGGAAGTAATTATTTTAGACTATATTCTTTCACATAAAGAAGCATATCATTCTTATCTTATAAATGTGGCTTAGGTTATGCTTAAAGTAAAAAAAATAAAGGATTATTTTGTTTGTTTAGAGTTTCATTCTTTCCATGGGTTGACACTATATAAATAGACCAATCATTAATGTGTTGATACATCCACTCGTGTAGCAAAATGATGAGTAAACGGAGATACTATCTTGAAATGAGAGAATCAAAAGAACGTGCTAGAAGATCTTATAAATTTCACGGCAAGCACAAGGAAGAAAACAATCTCGATCCCGACGTGGGGAATTCGAGGCTATGCAGCGCCTGCAATCTGCTGATCTTCTCAACTCCGTTCGTAGCAACAGAATCTGCAATCTGCCCATCGATTTAGATGGCAGCAATTTGCACCCGTCCTCGAGAAGCGGCCCAATCTCCACGAAAGCAAATGCTCCAAGTGCAAGGCCGTTTGCAGGGATGTGTTGTACCGTTGTCGCGCTGCTGACGTGCGCTTGGAGCCACGACCATAGGCTGACGGTCATCCGCTGCTCCAAAGGCTTTTCCTGTAGTGCGTGTTGGACAGAGCACCGGCCGGGTCTGTCGTGGGCCCGGGCGATGCCTTTCTGGGCGTTGCCAAATGCAATCCAGCACAAGGACCACCACCACCCACTTCTTCTCAATTACAGGTCCAGATCGACGTTGAGCAGGTGCGCCATTTGTAGAGACGGTGGCTCATATTGGGGGTTTTATTCGTGCCCTGTGTGTGATTACTATATCCATATCATGTGCGCCGTCTCAGATGACCAGAATTTCGAAGCAATTACTTGATTATTTTATCGTATACTCCCTCCGCCCACGAAAAATAGGGCACATTCAGAAAAAGGAAAGCTAGCGTCCCGTAAGCAGACTTATCGGCCTAGATATCCGAGATAAGCCTTCCCATGGCATCTCAGTAACCACATGTTGCAATCGTCTCACCAACGGATTCACCTACTCTCTCCGCAAGTACAACAGGGACATCGTGTGCGGCTTGATGCCTGACTCAATCACGCACCCTGCCCACGCCAAGACGCACGTGCTCCGCTCCTCGTACGTAGACCAAGTACGAGAGGAGCTCGCGGTGTGCCGCTGCTGCATATCCTACAACTGCACAACATGCCGCAATTTCAGCCTACACGCCAGTTGTGCGCGGCTTCCGGCCACCGTCCGCCACGTGTACACGTGCAGGCGCAGATGGAGACCTTCTGCGATGCGTGTGAGGAGAGCCTTGACAGCACGCAGTGGTACTACGGCTGCGCGGATTGCGAGCACGCGTTCCACGTGGACTGCGTGCCCTGCTTAGATCACCTATCTTTGATCAATTACGAGATTGCGGTGGCGTGTGTGGCGTATCATAAATGCCTGCTCACTCTCGTCCGCGGACACATGGTCCTCGGCCGTAGGTGTGGCCGTTGTGGGGAAGGCTACCGAGGGCACAGCCTGGCGCTTGAGTAAAAATTCCATAATCCTTCCATACCAAGTTGGCATAGTGACTTGGTATACCTCACCAATAATTTCATGACAAATGGAAATAAAAAAATCCACATGCCACATCAATTAAACACAAATTCAATAAAACTAATTGCACAAAATAGATATCCATTAATTATGGAAGATGGCATTATATTACTATTATTAAATATAGCTTACATTCATATAATAGGCGTTCAATATACTACTATAGTATGTATGTATATTGATCTCTTAATATAATAAGAGTAATATTTTACGTATAAAAAAGTTATCATATAACTATACTTTTCACGTGAAGAAAATAAAATTATTCCTTGATAGTGTACTAATTTAAGATTTTATTGGTGAGACTTTTTTCTTATTTTATATTTCTATATACAAAATGTTTATAAAAAATATTATGACTATAGCTTATAATTTCTTATCATACTCTTAAGTATATCTTGATTTTTACATGATGATAACTTGCAATATATTTCTTAACTTTTATTAACACTTTTACATGTTAATAAGAAAATATTAAAATATAATTGATTACTGAGTATTCTAACAAAATCTTAAATGGTCATAATTTATAATCATAATTTTTATTTGTATAAAACTTTTGTATATATATAAATATAAAATAAGAATAAATGGTCTCACTAATAAAATCTTAAATACTACTCCCTCCGTTCCAAGATAAGTGACCTACTTCTTTTGAGCACGGGATTTAAGGAATGATATTTAAATAAGTTAATGTGGAGAGAGTAAAGTATGAGAGAGGGAAAAGTAGAGGAGAGAAGAGAGAATAAAGTAGGTGGAGAATAAAGTAAGAGATATGACTTTTTGCTGAAAATGGAAATAAGTCACTTATAGTGAGACACCCCAAAAAGGAATACTAGTCGTTTATCTTGGGACGGAGGGAGTATCAAAGAGTTGTAATATAGTAACTTTTTTACATGAAAAATAATGTAATATGATTACTTTTTTTTATGTGAAATATTATTACATTAAGAAGTATATAAACATATTCCATATTTAACAGTAGTATACATATATATTGTAGGAGCAGTATATTGCAAGTCTAGTATAATGCCACTTTCCATAATTAATGGGTGTCTATTATGTGCAATTAGTTTCATTGAATTTGTGTTTAATTGATGTGACATGTGGGTATTTTTAATTTCCATTTGTCAAGAAATTATTGGTGAAGTACACCAAGTCACTATGCCAACTTGGTATGGAAGGAGCATGAAATTTTTACTCCTATTGTTTAGAGTGATCATCTCAATTTTTCAGCCAGCCTAAAAGTAGGGATGTCAATTCAACCCGCACCCGATGGGTTGAACCAATTATGTTTATATTCATTTCTATAATTAAGGCGTTTCTTTTTTGTAGGAGTTTAAGAATAGTATGTTAAGTGAACGGTGAATAAAGTAAGAGAGATAAACCTTTAAATCTATAGTAAGAGGTCAAAACTTGTTTCCATGTACAACTTGTTTTTTACATTAAAAAAACTCTCTATTTTCATTTGTTTCATATCCAAACTTAAATTACAAAATATGTTAGAAAGTTTGTGAACTCTATTGAAATTTGAAAGTGAGACACCTCTTCCATTTGAGCTAGAGTGACACAACTTGGCTTCGCCAATAAGTAAATAAATAAGACTAATTTTTTAGGAGATGGAGTGTATTAACCCAATCTAACATAGTTGTTCTAAATAGGGTAAAATATGTCTCATAAATTTGTCGGGTTTGAATAATGATCTATCGTTGAAACTGGCAGCAATTTTAAAGTTTGTAAATTTTATGAAAATACTAGATTTAGTCTGAATATTATGAAAACCAATATCTTATGATTAAAATGGTTAGAAATTTGAACTAATTGGGCTCTCCATTTAACGGGCTCGTTTCAGTAAGTATATCTGAGCTTTATTGGCCCAATTTCTGGATACTAAACTACTCCTTTACTCAAACCACATATGTATATCATTTTTGTCAGATGTTATTATTTAAAATTACTTTATTTTATATATAATCATATTCGCGTATTGTTTTCATTTAAAATACTATCTAATCTAACGGATAATATTTAGTCTCTTTCTCTTTTTTCGTGATATAATCATATAGTATTTCATACTCTTATATATAATACTACTACATTCTACATATATTTCCAAAAAGTTTAGAACCAATAACAATAATTTCCCTTTCGAATCACGACAAGATAGATAACATTTTTCGTTTTGGAGAGGGTGAGAAACTACCAAGATATGTTGTGATAAAAGTTTCGAAGAAATTAATAGGTAACTACAAGTCCACAAAATTTCATCGTCTAATTTTGTCCTGTGTGACATCTTATTTTCTTTGTTTGCGAGTTTCCTAATCAATTTCATTATAATAATTTTCCTTACTTTATCAAATTAAAAATAAAAAAGAAAGAAACAAAGTTGTCACAATATTCATATCACAATCTTACCTACTTTAGATGGTTAAAAGAACTTTTCTTTTATATTTATGTACATAAATATTATTTATAAGTTGACGATTCTAATTTGTTGCAACTGTCACCAATTAGCCCAATTAGAGTGTTGGCTGATCTAAGGAAGACACCACTAATTTCATGTAATAGTATATACTTTTCTACGAATTTAAAATTTAGTTGCGAATAACTTTCTAGAAAAGATTCAGAGGAATTTTTATTTTTATTTGCTTTGTGTTTTTTTACATAAAGTGAAGTAGTAACAGCTTGTTTCTCAAAGTTGTCCTCAAAATAAAATACCATAATTAAAAAAAAAAAAAAAAGAAAAAAGAGCTCTAAATTATTCTACTACTACTAGTATATTTAAATATAGAGGGAGTCAAAAATATTTTCTGATCTAGGTTTGCTAATACTAAGTTAGCGACAGAAATTTTTGCCACTAATCCGCAATAAATATCATTGGTTGGAAAAAGTTTGTTGCTAAATTTTTAGTGTTAAAAAATTTCAATTATCTTATTCCAACAATAAGTTAGATGATTTTTTCAACTTTATCCATGGAATTTTTCGCAGCTAATTTTCTTAATTTGTGGTTTTTTTTTCTTATATTTTACCTTTTGAAAAGCAGTAATTAATAATACTACTAATTCTCAATTTATCCACATAGTCATAGTAACTCAAATACTCAAACTTATTGATTAAAAGGAAATTATCTTACTGACTAAGCTATACTTAATCATAAATCTTAGTAGCCCATTTTTGAAAAACATGTAAGATTAGAGATACAAACACAAACTTATAAAAGTTTCATTATTTTACATAACCAACACTCCATGTGACATTGATATTTTCACTAAGACAAGTTTTGGTATGAAAAATCTATGCAACCACTTATAACTAGTACAACAAGTCATCATGTCTACATCTCTAGACCTACCAATAATAGTACTACATGTTTTATTTATTTTTTGTAACAATATTTAAAAATCATAAATGGCGTGTGAGTAATATATTGCGTGCTTTTATTTGATAATTCATGGTTAGACTTAACAACACATCCCTGATACACAATGCACTTAAATACTACATTGACCAAATTATAGAATATACTCCCACTTAGAGAAAAAAAATGTCAAAAATTGCTTGATTCGATTTTCTAATTACAATTTGTGTGTTGTCAACTTAGATATTATTCCATACATTTTTGTAATACAGGTGGCTTGCATGTTACAACTATATATGTATTGAAAAATACTAAAAGTTAGAGGATCTAGTAAGTGATTATTCGATCAAAGATTGCTTATTCAAATAAGGATTAATTCTTACTTTCCTTTATAATTGTGCCATGATAAAATATTCTTTTCTTTTGTGCAGTAAGATTCTGGAGAATAAAATAGGCACCTGATCAAAGTTGGATGCTCAACCTAAATTTTAGCTTTTAAATATGTCAAAAATTTCATATTACTATAAGTTATGCAAATATGACAATTAATTCAATATTTTATTATAAATATATAAATTCAAATACAGAACACTAAACGTGCGTCAAACGAGAGTGGTGTTTATATATGGAGCTCACATAAGGTAATGCAGCTTACCATTCCTCATTCCTCAGTATAAGCATATTTTTCTCATTAATATTGTTTTTAGAATAACATAATTCTCTTAATATAATTAGTACTTTAATTTGATATTGTTTTCCATGAGTCAAACTATAAAATAAGATTGAACTAATAACTTGTTACACGTTTAGTTAATATGCATATATAACAATAGAAGTGTAGCATATGTATATGTCTCCACTTTCTTGAAAACGAAGCAATGAAGTGATGAACAATCAATGTTTAATGTTTCAACATATGTGAACCAAAGGAAAAAGTCTTATTTCCTCATTCCAAACGTTGCTACACAAAAAAGAGTCAATATCACTATTTATGAGGAGAAGCCATCATTAAGATAGAAAAAACGTTTTCTCTAGCTCAAGAAAGAGAGGTATTTAATTTTATTCCATTCAATTATTTAACTTCTGCTCAATAAGTAAGGAATTTTGATGGTGAATAGTTTTGTGGGTATTACCCAAATTTCAAGAAATGGTTGTATAGTAAAGCTGACTTTGGAATAATTTACGCCAGAAAGTAATGTTAAATCAAAAGTGGAAATAATGTTGGTCTCGTGGAAGTAATTATTGTGTTTTGAAGCCTAAAAACTTTTACTTTAATAATCCATCCTTTTTGTAGTTGACATACTCAACTTGTTTGATGATCCATGTATTATTATATTCTTTTTAATTTTAATTTATCATATAATTACTTAATTGGCAAGGTATTAGATGAAATGTCTTTTATGGAGTATTTAAATATTACACGTCTTTATTAAGTTTATAACTTGTCATACATTTTTAATAAATAAATACTACTACTTCAGTAAAAGAATGGCTGGATGAGAATCTTTTATTGTAATTTGTCAAAAGTAAAATTTGAACAAATGAATTCATATATGTTCATACATCATACAAAAACAATCATGGGCAATATAATCCACATCTTATAATATGTGATTTTTATAACTTAAGCGTGTCTCACATACCCTTTTTTAATTCTATGTGATATTTCAATAAAGTAAATGGTTCTTAGTAATTAAGAAGGTTGTGAAAAAGACAATAATAAGTAATAGTATAATTAAAGATATACATAAATGAAATATCTATGGGAATGCATGACCATCATGCATCCAAAACCACACACATGTGTGAACATGAAGATTCCCTATATGGTGTGACAAAAGCAAACAAGTGGCATCAAATAATTCTATCACATTATATGTACTATATGGTTTGAGATTCAATAAACGTGTATTTCAATACACACACTCATTATCTATGTGTTTTGCCTAAATATAACCATCAAGAAATGTACATATGGCTAATATACAAGATGAGACGATAACTTGACATATACTACAGCACATAAATATGAAATATCCACAAAGTATGTCTTGAATTTTCTTTTTCGTTGAGTTTTTTATATTTAATACCTTCTTTAGTAAATTTTGTTTATGAATATAAATAATCACCCTCTAAGAGTAATTTCACAATTTATATTTTTTATTTATAATTTAATTTATCCTTAATTTGTAAGACCATTTATGAATCTAGTCGAGAACTGACACATACTACCTCCGTTAATTAAGATGTTTATTTTTTGCATGGAATTTAATAATAATAATAATAATAATAATAATAACTATAATTATATATACTTCCTTCGTCCCGTTATAAGTGAACCTCTTTTTTAGGCATGAAATTTAAGAATTGATATGTAAAGAGTTAAAGTAGAGAAAGCAAACTTTGAAAGAGGAAAGAGTAAATAATGAAAAGAAGAAAGTATTAAAATAAAGTAGATGATTTTTTACTTAAATAAAAATAATTCATTTATGATGAAACATTTCAAAAAGAAAAATGACTCACTTGTAACAGAATCAAAACAAATCATTCGAATTTATCTGAGTAAAAATTATAGAAAATTTAGTATTTCAAAGACTAAAAAGAAGTCTTATATGGAAAAAGAACCTAACTAGTGGACGACAAAGGAAAATATGAAATAAGTGAATTGTCTAATCAGATAATTACATCAAAAAATAGTGTGTAATTCACATTGATTCTTCGAGGCCGGCTACGATATAGAAATTTTCAACAAACATTTTGATTATTATGTAGATTTAATTTTTGTGAAACTATGTACATAGAATGTTGTATGTGGACCCCAACGTTGTATAATTCACAAAATAAGGTATCGTCGTTTCGTGATGTATAATAATTGATGTTGTTTAAGAGGGGAAATGGCAAAAGCAAAGAATTTAATTGTGGTTGTAATTATATATCTTTGTCAAAGTTTGTTACCATATTTTATTTGAATTTTCAGTTTATTTTGTGGGGTTGGCTAAAATCTCTTTAAATTATTAATTGGTAGGGGCAACGAGATAATTATTAGATGTACAAATAGAGGAATTTATCACTTGGGATAATAAAATAAATGGTTTACCTACCTATAAACGGTGCATTATTAATTTACCTGCCACCGAATTTCATATGATATTTTCAAGTTTTGTGGATCTTATTTTACTAAGTGAATATTGATGTTTTGAGTATATGATATCAGTGAACGTATTCATAAAATAGAACTTGTAAAATTAAATACAAGAACAAACTTTTTTTTCATAAGTTTTATTAGACGGTCAAAATGAAGTTTTTGTTTACACTGATGAGATTGAGATCATGCCAAGTGTCATGTGGAAAATGAAGAGGATAGTACCGAAGTTGGCACACCATGTCCCGATGAAGAAGAGGATCACAGAAACACTATACGAATCTCACTACTAAAAATTTAAAACACAAATTTTTCTGCTAAAACATGCCACAATTCTTTATACAAAACAACTTAAATGCGTTAACACATAAACAAATATAAACTCAAATCTACATACTTATACATAAACACAACACGCTATAACATCAAAGCTTCTATATTTGAGCATTTAAGTGCTTAGAAAATTTGTCGTGTATTCAAAGGCAAAAGTAAGTGATATAGGTGTTCTACTTAGCATGAAAAAGATAGAGTTGTACTAAATTTAATAAAGATTTATGACCCACACATATATTTTAATCTCATGAAACGTGAGTCTTACCTTATACTCCCGTCGTCCACAAAAATAGACAGATTTGACTATTATGGGTCATACATCAAAATTAGATTATTTCTAAAATTGAAAATTTTTAAACTAATAGTAAGTGTACATATCATTTAAATGTTAACCCTATAATCTACTAAGGCATTATCTCTATTTTCACTATATTTTTCCTTCATTTTTACTTTTACTAATTATTATGAATTAAAATTTAGGTTTATAGTAATTTTTTTCTATTTTTTTTTATAGATGGACAGAAGGAGTATAATTAGCTTGAGGAAATGGAGTATGAGTACTAATCCCTCCGTCACAAGATAAGCGACTCTCTTTTTTGGGGCGTCTTAAGATAGGAGCATCTCCAATGCAAATAGGTCAGTCATAGGCTAGCCACTCTCTCTCTCTGCCACGTCAGCAACACTAAAAATCCACCTGCCACATCAGATTTAGGTCAGCCATAGACAAAGCCGCAATAAAAATAATTCAAAAAATACTACATTTACGGAATTAAATTACGGTTAAATTACGGAATTAAATTTACGACACATATACGGGAAAAATTCGTTAATTTTATTTAAATAAAAAAAGTACATGAACTAAAAATCAAAAAAATTACATAATAAAAAAAAAATCCAGACTTCCACACACGAGCCACCGCCCCACTCTACTCCTCACTAATTTATTAAAAAAATACATTAAAAAATGTTAGTATGCCTTGAATCCGTTATAGTTTGCCGCTAGCCGAATGGGGGCCACCACCCGACGCTATGACATGTTTCTGTTTTAGGTCTTAATTTTGTGTTGGGTCTAACCCGTCGTCTGTGTGCCTATTTAAAAATTACATAATTAAAAAAAAAAATCATAAAAAAAACATTAAAAAAATACATTATGTTTTTCAAAAATTAAAAATAAAAATAAAAAATAGCGCTGGCCGATTGCTGGTCGATCGGCACGCCACAATGGCGGCCAGCGCACCCGAATCGGCTAGCCCACGCCGCTTTTCTCGCCGATTCTCGGCTGGCCTGCTGCAATGGTTCGGCTAGCCAACCGGCTAGCGACGCGAATCGGCTAGCCGGCATTAGAGATGCTCTAAGGAAGTCATTTCATTTTTTAGCATTCTCTCTCTTACTTTTTCTCTCTACTTTATTAACTCTTTTATTTTATTCACTTTCCAATTTATTAATAACACATCGTTTTTTTAAATCTCGTGTCGAAAAGTTTTGCCTTACTTATGATGAGACAAAAGAATATCACAAGTAGGGATGTCAATATAGCCCGCAACCTGTGGGCCGGCCCGAATAGCCCGCCAAATTTATAGGGTCAGGGTTGGAAATTTCTAGCCCGATAAAATTACAGCCCGATTAGCCCACACCCGATTAACCCGCAACCCGTTAGGGCCAGACCCAAAAACCCGATGGGCTGGCCCGAAAACCCGATAAAATTTCTATCTTTCTATTTATTTGACTCTAATTCGATACTTCATTGGTTATTTTATAATATAGATACTAAAAAAATAACTTTTAATTTTATGGAGTATATTAAAAATTTATTAACATAATAATAGATATATAAATTAGAAACTTCAACTTCACTAAAAACTATATTTAAATTTCTAAAACATGCTTTAAAATTTCTTGATGTTTATGTTTTATTTTGCATAAATCTCAAATATTAGTATTTGATCATATTTATGTTTGAGTTTAAGCATATATCTCAAATTTATCATAATTAAATATTTTACGTTTTATAAATATAACTCATTTTCACCATTATTATTGGATTGAACGAATGCTAATTTTATCGGTAGCAACCCGATTAGCCTGCTGGGCTAGCCCGAAACCCGAGCTTTTAGGATTAGGGTTGAACTTTTATAACCTGGAAAAAATCATAGTCCGATTAGCCCGCACCTGATTGACCCGCAATTCAAATAGAGTTGGCCCGAAACCCGATGAGCTGAGCCGATTGACATCCCTAAGTACAAGGACCTTCCATTATTTACATAAAAACTATGAATGGTAAAAATATTTATGACGTTGAAGCAATCACGTGGGAAGTGGGCCGGCGTGTTTCCTGGGCCCAACCACCGAGGTTGTACATGCGCGCTTTATGGAGGTACCTTCTCGGTAACGGTAACTGGCATTGTCAGCATCGTACCACGTGGACAGTGTATTGCACCCACACACACCACACCAAACTGCGCTTGCATTGATTCTGGTCACGTGACTCAGCGGTTAAACGGCCACTATTATTTGTTTTAATCCTCTGCGCCGCACCTCTCCGCCACTATGCTGCGCCCCTTAGCTATATTTTTATGTTTGGATTTGGGTTGGAAAGTGTGAATGAATTCAAACATAGGAGAAATCGTCTTGTATCGTGTTTTCCAACTTCCAAGGACTAAATGTATGTGATTTACTAGGTATGTAAGCAATGATATTAAAAGGAATTTTAAATTTGATAATCTCTTCCAATTTCCAACAATTTTATACCAAATCAATATCTATGAGTCTATGCAACATTTATAAAATAGAAGAAAATATAGAGAAAAAAAACATAATTATAGTATTATTACGAAGAATTGAACCATCTTGTTAAAAATGATAAATGGAAAAGAATTGATTTTTGTGGAACACTGTTATAGAAAAATATGAGTATTCATTAGGCGGCGAAAAATATATTTTGAGGCACTTTTGCTTATACAACACTTGCAAATAATAGATTAAATGAGAGGGTAGTGATACTGATAAAAATTTACAACTCTATATATTATACAAACTTCAAACTATTTTAAATATAATACAAATTTCAAACTATAACATGGACCGTTAAAAAATGACAACAGATGATAAAATAACAACAACAAAAAATGTCAACATATTGTCAACACAACATCAGTTGATGTTGTGTTGATATTTTTTGTTGCTACTTCATTATTTTGTTATATGTTGACATTTTCGTCTGGATTATAGTTTGGAATTTATACATAAACGCGTTTATGGTTTGTATTGGATTAAATCTCTTAAATGGGATATCTAATGTTTGTTAAAATTATGTTACCACCGTTCAATGCAAAATTGTCACTGATCTTGATAGTTGTTTTAATGTAAAAATTGGTAATTTATGAGAAAGTAAATTGGAGTAATAATCAAAGTAATGTCAATTGAACGTAAATAAATAGAAGAAAGTGATTAAAAAAAGACTAGGATTGAAGTATGGAAAAGTGATGGGTTATAGACTTAATAGTATTTCAAAAATATCGAAATATAAGATAGATTGATGATCGTGGAGGGGTAGAATGAAATATTTAGATTGATGAATTGCGTCTGGTAGTTCAAGCCTAATTTAAAGTAGTACTAGCAAAAATAGGCGTAAAATTTGTGATGTACCAAATTTTATTTAATGATGCTATCAACCAGTCTTTTTTAAAATAATAACTAATTTATAATTTCCTAACTTCACCATCTATATCCATTATTAGATAGATATGCAATAAATAATTTAATAATTTAGTGTGAGCGTGACTTAATAGGGCAGCGGGATGTAACACGCATCCTACTATTTTCTTATATTTTTATTTAACATAAGTTGATTATTCGCAATTATTCCAATTCTAGTGCAAATAGTAGTTGGTCCATCAATTATAAAGTTTTACTAATACCGGTTGTAGAAATTCAAAATTACACATTTTAGTCTTTAACTTTATAAAAACTTTCGTCCCATAATTTCACTCAAAATAACGGAGCACTGATTTTTTTGAAGAAGCATGAAAAAAGTTTGAACCATATAAAATTGAATAGGATGATATATATGACTAGATTCATCATACAAATTAGCGATTTTAAAGTTTGGATTTTTCTTAATGTGGGCCATATTTAAAGAAAAATATACCTACGATTTTTAAAGTTTTTGCCATTTGTACGATACAAAATTCGTTAGACGTGACGCACTTGATAAATGGGACAAGTTCTTGCCGTAACGTTGAATGAATTTAATATTTATAAAATTAAATAATAAATACAATAAAGTTATCTAGATGCTCTAAGAGTTGTACTATTTGGACCATTATTAGGGCAGGCCATTGTTGTACCATGTACGGTTGAATTATTGGACTAACCGCTTTGCAAATTGCTTTCTTTATTATTCTTTCTTATTGAATAAGCAAATTTCATACTTATAAATTAAGGTTGGCGTCGCCCCATCTACTAGAGTTTTCTAGTATACTTATCTTAATATTATTTGAGATTTTTTATTACGGCAAAAGTATAAAATTTATCATTCATAATTAATACTACTAATAGAATATACATTCAATCGAACAACACTATAGACACTTGAAAATATCATCTTAATATTATTTGATATTAAATTTACTTGAATTTGTTTAAGATATAGTTTTACTGTGGCAAAAATATTAAAAATCTATCATTAATAATTAAATAATCCATTAAATCAAACATGCAACTGAGAAGATCTAATAAGAAGTGGCTTTTGTTTATCCACGTTAGAGCATCCTCAGCGTGGTTAAGGATAGCCCGCTCGATGCATTCTCCACCCTATTATTTGCCACTGCGGGTGGCCGAACGATGCACCCTCTTTCCTCCGCACCCTATCCATCCTCTGCGAATGATCATGTGATTTTTGCATCCTCTGGCCTATCCTCTGCTCCATTGCGAGGGTCCGGACGATGCAACACATTTTCCTTTTTTTGATATATTTTCTTCTATACATATCACTAATTTTTTTTACTCCATTTCACATCTTTCACTCCATTCTCTTCCCCCATCTCAATTTCTCTCTAAATTCAAGAATGAACTCCGGCGATTAAAAGTATAAAAAAATATATCCTAACAATAGGATTTGCCTTTAATTTGTTGTGTTTTTATACTTATTTTGCTGATTGATATATTTGCAAACATAAAAAATAAAAAATAAACAAAATATAGGAGTTAAAATTATAGGACCAGCTATAAAGCGTTCCATTGCAAATAGATATGGTAAATGATAAAATATTGATGTAGCAGAAGATAGAATGTTTTATAGGACGGGCTATAAGTGTGCCCAATTATGGATGCTCTTATTTTGTAAATAAATATCATGAATAATATAAATACATAATTCAGTGACAAAGCAAAAGGGCACGAATTTCTGTAATGAGTTCGACTATACGATATTTGTATCGTATACTATAACGTACATAATTATTCATCTTGCTTTAAATTATGAGATTCAACTACTTTAAAATAATTATAGATTTAATTATGAGATATAATATTATAATTTTATAAACCGAATAATCCCTAAATATACAGGAATGGGTGTAATCTATCATCAACCTTATTTTAATCTCAATGGTGGTTTTGATATAGTCAATTCTACTAGTTTTGTTTTGCCCACCTTGGGAGAAATATAATTTTCTAAGTCAAGTCCAAATCCCACACCAAGAAACCAACCCACATAATCCTCATTTTAGGCCGCCAAATGATTGTAATTGTTTCTAGATTCTAGAAAAATCAGACACCGACTAAATTCAAGTAAGAAAAATCAGATACCAACTAAATTCAAGTTTAAGAAAAATCAGATACCAACTAAATTCAAGTTTAAGAAAAATCAGATACCAACTAAATTTAAGGTGGAAGAAAAATCAGATAACAACTAAATTCAAGTTTAAGAAAAATCAGATACCAACTAAATTCAGGTTTAAGTATAATTAGATAGCAAGCCACAAAATCTTTCTTTTTAGGTGATATTTTATGGAGGGAAGAAATGAGGTAGTATATAAAGCAAATGATAAAACACTAAAGAAAAAGTAAGTATTTTTGCGTTGGGATAATAGCTGAATATATAATGAATTTTGATTGAATTTTGATTGTAACTTCAAATCAGAATATTAAATTATAAATTATAATTTTTTTCAATTTGCCATTAGTATATAAAATATCATATTTTTTTAATTATAAAAATGACGTTGTTTTGTTAAAGTAACTTTTATCTTTTCTTCAAATTTCTTTTCTATAATTAAACAACAACGCTTTGACTATCTCCAAAATTCACCAAAGATGACATTTTGTACACAACTGAAATAATTAATATAAATTAAAACCCTATAATTTACTATTTTATTTTCAATCTCAAGAGACTAACAAAATAAACTAAATTTCATGATTTAATTTGATACTACTATATTCTTTTTTGCATGTGTTTTTTATTGCTACTCACAGTTTCAACCATTAAGAAGGTGAACATTACTCCCTTATCCCTACGAATATGTCATTCCCTTTATTCCAAGAGTGTCGAATTATACTCACTCTGTCCCACTTTAGAAGCACTCGTTTACCATTTTTTAATGTCTCACTTTAAAAGTCCCGATTGAAATATTCTATAAATAGTATTAGGTTCCACATTCCACTAACATTTTTCCACTCACAATTTTATTATAAAACTAATATAAAAAAAATAGGACCCACATTCCCGTTTTCATCAACTTTCTTTTACATTTTTTAAAACTCGTGCCGAACTCAACCGAGACTCCTAAAGGGAGACGGGGGAAGTAGTATCTTTTTGGCTTATCTAAACGTGTCTTTAATAATCCAGAACAATTACACCACATCCAAAAAAAACTTTTCTGTCACATCATCACAAAATAAATTAAGAAAACTAAAAAAAAACGAAAGGAGACCGACGCGGAACCGCAGAAGCCACTGTCCCTTCCGCCCCGTCCACGCCGCAAACGCAGCACCACCTTACCCACCGTGGCACCTCTTGTCCAGCAATAGACCGTCGCGACAAGTCTATTGTTGAAACTTTAAAAGTAATTGAGTCATTCAATTTTGATTTTTTTTTTTTATCATTTTTTATAATTTACTTTATCTTTTACTTTATTTCATTTTTACTATCCTTTTTTAACTTTAATATTAAAAAATATCCCAATTATCTTTGGACAGATAGTACTTAATTTTCTGGCCATTCGCAATAAAAATACCGCACTCCAGGTATTAAAAAAAGTAAATTGTCAGTAAGAGCATCCGCAATGGTAGGCTAGCCATCGGCTAGCCGATTGACGTGGCTAGCCGATCGGCTAGCCGAACCATTGGAGTAGGCTAGCGGGAAATCGGCCAAAATTTCGGCGTGGGCTAGCCGATCGCGTTGCGCTGGCCGATGCGCTAGCCGCTGTTGTGGCCGCCATTGTGGCGTGCCGATCGGCCTGATCGGCCAGCGCTATTTTTTAATTTTTTTAATTTTTTTTTTGAAAAAATATATAATGTATTTTTTAAATGTTTTTTTATGATTTTTTTTAATTATGTAATTTTTAAATAGGCACACAGACGACGGGCTAGACCCAATACAAATTTAAGACCTAAAACAGAAACATGTCCGTTCGGCTAGCGGCAAACTATAATGGATTCAAAGCATACTAACATTTGTTAATGTATTTTTTAATAAATTAGTGAGGAGTAGAGTGGGACGGTGGCTCGTGTGTGGAAGCCCGGATTTTATTTTATTATGTAATGTTTTTTATTTTTGGTTAATGTACTTTTTTTATTTAAATAAAATTAACGAATTTTTTCAGTATATGTGTCGTAAATTTAATTCCGTAAATGTAGTATATTTTGAATTATTTTTATTGCGGCTGGCCTATGACTAGCCTATGGTTGGCCTAAATCTGATGTGGCAGGTGGTTTTTTTAGTGTTGCTGACGTGGCAGGGGAGAGAATAGCTGGCCTACCGACTATTGCGAATGCTCTAATACTACTCATACTTAATTTTTTTTGCTGGCCATTCGCAATAAAAATACCGCACTCCAGTTATTAAAAAAAAGTAAATTATCATTAATACTCGTATCTTCATTTACATATCCCATCACGAGATCCATTAATTAGAAAAATAGAAATAACAATAAGTGAAGAAAAGAAAAAAGAAAAATCGGCAAGGAGGAGTGATTGACCCTGCGCTACCGTGGTCCCCACTTCCATACTGACGGACCCCAAACCCAAATTCCAATCCAGTTTATCACGCAATACTAAATTCCACACCAGAAAAATCGAGCAGACACGTCAAACCAAAAAAGATGTTTAATTTATTTATTGACGAGACGTCCGTGACGTGGGCCCCACCTTATTCCCCCACCCGTCGCTTTCATCGCCCCCTCCCCCCTATAAAAACCCGCTCCCTCTCTCTCCTTCCTCATCGCAGAACTCGCTTATTTCTCTCTCTACAATCCCCAATTTCACATTCAGTTACACATTCAATTTCACTCTCCGCGCTGCAAATCGAGCTAGGAGCTTCGTTTTTCATCCAATGGAGGAAGTAATTAAGAAACGAGCCAGGGACGAAACGGAAACGGAGGAGATTGACTCGCCGGAGGTGAAGCGGCTGAGGGAGGATCTGCTGGACGGAAACGACGAGGATTCCGATCTCTGCACCTCGATCCACGACCTCGACTCGTTCATGAAGAGCTTCGAGGAGGAAATCACCGCCTCTCCCGCTTCCGGTCACGGATCCGGAGCCTCCGGGGAAGGAATCGTTGAATCGGTGTCGGATTACGGCGAATCCGGAGCGATTGACGAAGGAATCGTCGAATTAGCTTCAAATTCCGGCGAATCGCGGTCGGATCTAGGCTATCTGCTCGAGGCGTCGGACGACGAGCTAGGGATTCCGCCTCCTGCATCGTCTCCTGCGAAGGAGCTGGTGACGGTCGAGTCGGACTCGTCTGAGTTCGGAGGCGAGTTTTGGGAGGTGGATGAGTTCGGGTTCGGGTTTGGGGGAGGTGAGAGTGGTAGCGGTGAATACGTGGCGCTGGACGGGTTGTTTGACTATTCGGATGTAGGATTCGGGTCGGGTGATGTGGTGTGGAGACCCGAGACGTTGCCGGCGCAGTGAGGGTGAGGGGTTTTTTGTTCCCACCTTATGCTGGCGTTGGTGTTAGGCGAAGAATATTGTTAATATATCAATTTATTTTATTTTATTAGTTACATTTGTTTTGATACTTGGAAAAAAGTGAGACGAAATACTGGTAGATGAAGATACGTTTTATGTTTCGATTTTGGCCTGAAGGTTTTCTAATTGGACGGATATTTCTATGGAAATGGAGAAATAATATAGAGTTAATAAATGATTAATTAAACTACAAGCCGTGAGATATTCCCTTAGTCCACAATTAAGAGGATTAAGAGCTCCCGGTGGCTTTTGTGCACTTATTTTATAAAAATAATAAAAAATAGTTAGAATGAATAAAATAATAAAAATAGTTAAAATGAAACACTTATTTTATAAAAATAAATAAAAAATAGTTAAAATGAAGAAATGATAAAGTAAGAGAGAAAATAATGTTGACATGTCTTATTTTATCATTTCTCCACTTTAATTATTTTTTATTATTTTTATAAAATAGGTGCACAAAAGTGATCGGGACTCCTAGTCGCGGACGGAGGAAGTAACATATAAACTAACATTTAATTTTATTTTTACTTTTAATCATAATTTCAATTTTAATTTTTTATTTTATTTTTTCATAGTCACATTCCTATGTCTCAGTCATATTTTTTTGTCTGTCCCTCTATAGCTCTTTAAATATTTTTTTGGGTTCTATCGGATATGAATCATTTTTTTTCAGCAAAAGCTTACTTATTTTATTTTATATATTTAGTTTTATTTTATTTACTTTTTGTCTCTCTATCTTTTTCCTAACATATTTTATTATCTATTAACTTATATAACTTTCAACAAAATTTAACTCTCATAAAAAATAAACAAACGCCTCTATTATAGACGCACAGAAAAAGTATCAAATATTTATTTTTAAATTTTTGTGGTAGTACTAAAAGAATATATAGAGTATTCCTTCCATCGGATAATAAATGACACATAGATAATGTTAGAAAATTTTAGAATAAATTATTTTGTGTGTTACGTGGAGTATATCTGTATTAAAGTTAGGGATTAAGAAAAATGAATAGTAATATTTTTTATGGATAAATTTATAAAGAAAGTGACAGGTTAAAAATAGTTTTGGTGAGAGAAAGTGTCACTTAACAAAATTACATTTAATTTTCATGAATAAAGTAATAGGAATTTAATCTCTGAATCTCACTGAGTGAGACAAGAAAATGTTTTTTGTTTTTTTTTTGGTTTGATCATAGGGGTACCGAATCCACCTTCGGTGGAATCCAACTAATCCTGTTCGATCGGATTTGCGAATTAAGGCCGAAAGTTTCCCAGTGGGTGGTGAAGTTTGAACTCGTGACCTTAAGGTCACCACAGCTCCGTGCTGCCAACTGTGCTACAACCCGTGACCTCAAGAAAATGAGTTTTGTTAGTTATTAATAGAGTAGATTAAAGTACAAGAAAATATAAATTACTACAAATGAAAATGTAAGAGAGAAAGTCAAAAAAATAAATGGAATACTTTTTTTTTTTTGAAATATTATCTAGTTTTGTCATTTTGATGAAATGTTCTCCACTTTATTTTTTATTTTTATTTTTTATAAATGGATCTTACTTTCTACTGATTCTTTACACTCACAATCTATTATAAAACTAATATTATAAATATAAGACCCTAATTCAACTAACTTTTCTTCATATTTCTTAAAATACGCGCCGAGTTAAACTTGAACAATATTTCATAGACGGGAGGAGTGTTTATCTTGTGATATCCCAAAAGGAAATATAAATCATTTAATAAGGGGGATGAAGTGAGTATTAATTTTGTAATAAAAATTTTACTATAAGAGCATCTCCAGTACTACGGACTTTCTGTCGCCTTTCCCAAAAACACCTCCTGCGACGTCATAAGGACTTCCCACTGCACAATCCGGACTTCCAATCGCCCTTCCGCGCGGACTTTCCGCAATAAAAAAAATTCACAAATATGCAATTTACGTTACAGAATTAAAATTTCGACACGAATACGGACGTGGAAAATGCAACGATTTTTTTGTAAAAAAAAAGCATACATATTTAAACTAAAAAAAAGTACTCCAAATGTGTGGGAGAATGAGTTAGTGAAAATGAGTTTTCGACAAGAAAAAGCATGCTTGTTTTCCCTTAAATCTCTATAGTTTGCCGCTAGCCGAACGGGGCGTTAGATTTTTTTAAAAAATCGTATATACAGAGTTTGCAACGAGCCGTATATATAAAGTTTAAAAAAAATGAGAGTGAACAGCATAAAAGGGCCCTAACTTTTCGGCTTGTTGCACCATTGACCCCTAACAAAAAAAAAATCCCACTACAAGGGTCTAACAAAATATGAAATCACAAACCTTGCATATTTTGCCATTTTTCGGACGAAATTGCCCAAATGGCTTGAAGGGCAATTTAGTCTCGTTATCCCTCAAACCTGTAGAACTCTACACACCTGCTATGCACACTTTCCTATTGTTTTTCTCTCTCACTCCACTTTCTTCTTCAAAGTTTCTCTCCTAAAATTTGCTGAACATCTATCAGCGTAAAATAAAAAAATCTCTCTTCCACTCAGATTTCTCCACTCCTACCCACTCTCTGCGTAAAATGGAAATACTCTCTCCACTCCTACCCACCCTCTCTTCCACTCAGATTTCTGGAGCACTCCTTGGAATGTCCTCCCTCCCCTCTTCCGGTTCTCTCCCGGTAAAGCACTTCGGTCGCCTGGGTGAAAATAGCTGCTGGTTTACTCAGATTTCCAACGGCCGCCGCTGTACTAGATCCAGTGTAGTGGCGGTGCTCGGCGAAAATGGATCCGGCTGCACACAACTTTCCTCTTGCTGCAGGTTTTGGAAGTGGTGACTTTCCAGATCTGGATGTCGATTTAAGAACAAATTTGAGGCAGTGTTGAATCTGAATTTATAAGCCTCTATTTTAATTTTTTTTGTGGATTTCTTTTGGGAATTTGAACCAAAAAAAAATTGTATTGTTTGGGATGAAAAAAATTTGAGCATAATTCTCCATAAAAAAGAACACAAACTGCTGAATATTTTTTTTGCAGATTAGAATTTACCCATTTTTTTCCAATCGACCATTGTGGCATTGTTCATCTCTATCACAAATTAACCATTACGAAAAAAAAAAGAGAGAAAAGTGTATGTATTTGCATTAAGGTAATATTGTCATTTTATAGCATATAAATATAGTAGTGAGATAAATTATCCAATTTACAAAACAATATCATAAAATTCTTATCCATAGAGCTGTCAGTACATGTAGCAGGTTGCATGGCAGGGCGAAGTGTTAATTTGACAAGAATGACCTTTCAGGGCTTGAGGGTGTTATCGTCTGAAAATATCTGGTTTGTGAACCGAAACCACCATACCGTATACCTTAACGTAAATACGGTATGTGAAAAAGTCATACCTTTACCTTACCAAAGTTTTCGGTATACCGAACTTCGGTATACCTTATTTTCGGTATGATAAATTTTTATACCGATACCGTACCTCATTTTCGGTATATACCGTACCGAAGTTCGGTATACCTTACTTTTGCGGTATACCTGACTTTCAACATCAATTAAAATAGAAAATTAGAGTTTTTAAAATATTATTTATAATTTATAATTTTAAAAATAAATTAAATATAATTTATTCATAATTATATTTATATTTCACAATAGATTTTATAATTTAAAAATATATAAAATATATTTTATATATAATTGTGTTTATATTTTTGTGGTATATACCTTAATTTACGGTATATACCGAATTTCGGTATGCAGCGGTATACCGCGGTATTTGAAAATTCATACCGTTACCTTACCGGAATCTTTCGGTAAGGTATCATACCATACCGAAAGTCACGATATACCGAAAATTCGGTATTTTCGATATTTTTTCGGTACGATAAGGCCTAGTATTTCGGTATTTCGGTATTTTTCCCCAGCCCTAATTATGTTAGATCCTTGTGGTGAGATTTTTTTTTGTTAGGGGTCAATGGTGCAACAAGCTGAAAAGTTAGGGCCCTTTTATGCAGTTCACTCAAAAAATAAAAAAATTGGAAAGTCCGCGCCCGACGTTCGCGAGTCGCCACAATGGCGGACGTCCGCACGCCCTTCGGCCGACGACCGCGCCCCTCCCGCGTCCTCATGGGACGTCCGCATCCGTCCCTCCACGCCTTAATGGCGGACGTCTCGGGCGCCCTTCCCGGAAGCCTCTCCGACGTCCGACGGGAAGGGCGCCGCTGGAGATGCTCTAATATCCCCTCCATACCTTAAATTTTATCACTTTTTCCATTTTTGCTCGTCCCACAAAATTTGTCACATATAACTTTTTACCTTTTTTGGTAGTGGACCTCATATTTCACTAACTAATTCTCACACACATATTATTATAAAATTAATATACACCCTCTGTCCCTGATTAGGAGTCACACTTTTCCATCGGTTTGTCCTCAATTAAGAGTCACACTTCATTTTTTATCATATATAGTAAGTAGGTCTCACATTCCACTAACTCAATCCACTCACATGTTATTATAAACCAATATAAAAAAATAGGTCTCACGTTCCACTAACTTTTTCAATCAAATTTTCTTTATATTTCTTAAAATCCGTGCCCGGTCAAAGTGTGACTCCTAATCGGGGACGGAGGGAGTATAAAAATAGGATCTACTTTCCATTAATTTTTTCAGCTCACTTTCCATTATAACTCCTTTCTGAAACTCGTACATGATCAAAATGTGACAAAATTTAAAGGATGGAGGGAGTAACTGATAGATAGTGAAATTGTTTAAAATAAAAAGATATTTTAATTGATTATAATGTTGAAATATTAAAAATAATAAAATGGACCATTTAAGGTAAATGGATAGAACTTTGGGGCTAATAGCATGTTGATGAATCATGTATGAACTTATTGAACAAAATGTTAGCATCTTTATTACCTACTTTGAATGTGGTGAAGAACATATAGTATGGAGTAATTTTTACTTTTTAAGTGTCCAGTCAAGCTTTTACCAAAATTGAAGTTTAATCAAACTGAATCGAATGTATAACGTTAAAATATGTAAATAGACAAAAAAAATTACATAAAATAGTTTAAGGTAAATATCACGATCACCTAATTAATCATCAAAACGAAGTCGTTTGATGTACTAATTTGCTATTTGAGCAAAAGTTTATCATGTTATTTATATTTGTAACATAACGCGGCATATAAGATTTAATTTTTTCAGAATATTTGATCTTGGAAAATTGTCATTAGACCAAAAGTGTAAGTATTATTTCACCACTTAAAACTAGTGATTAATATTTGAATTGTCTATAGTTTCTTGTACACCAATTGTAAACTCATAGTTCTGAGGCCCATTCGTTGAAACGAGTCATATGGATCAGACGTTTTTAAATAAATAAATATAACTAATGACTAGGCCCATTAGATGTGGCCCAAATTCAATTTAGATTGCCCTATTGTATGTAACGGTTTTTTCAAATGATTTTAAAACCATAATTAATATTAATCACGTAATGATAATAATAGTAATAAAAAAAAGTGAATAACTGGAAATAATAAACTCTTAAGTATTACTCCCTCCGTCCCAATTTAGGAGTCTCATTTGATTCCGGTACATATTTTAATATCGGTGTGTTTGCTTTGTCTGATAGTCACAATTACCTGTTGGTATCATGGCTTAAATGACGTTTGGTTTGGCAGTTTTATTTTTTGTATGGCCCGTGCAATGGGCCCCGGCCCAAGCTTTGGAGGCTGCAATGGCTAGTTAACTTATCGGTAAAATTTGGTCCGATACATATCTGTATTTCCCATAAATAACATGTAATTACACTTTTGTCCCTGAATTGTCTTCCTAAATTTTTGTTTCTTTCTTATGCAGAAAGAGAAAGAGATTCAGCCAAACTTTTTACAATTTGAGATTTACAACCTGCGTCGACCCCCTTCTCCTTCAATCCCAATCCGACCACATATTCGTCGCCGATCCGTCGGCGAACACAGCGGCCCTGGCCCATCCGCCACCAGAACCACCGACCGCCGCTCAAGTCGGCATATTCGGAGAGCCAGCGTGCCTGCAAGTAGGTGTGTTGAAGACGAAGGGCATGACAGCGGCGCTCGCGGGTAATTCGGGTGTGTTGTTCATGGTTTGCGGCGTCGGATGAGGCGGAGAGATAGTGGAGGAAGATGGGGGAGGATGTGGCCCATTTTCTTAACAATTTTTTTCTTATCAATTTTGCGTAGGATTTCTGGAAGTCAAAGCCCTTAGGATTTGGATAAATTTCTCATTCTAAACAAAACAGATGTTGTGTTGCTGTGGTGTGAGATGGGTGCACAAAAGAAAGTGCGCGGCGGCTATGCATGAAATTTTTTGGAGATGTGATGACTTACCCAATTATAATTCTTGAGGGACAAAGTTGGAAATAAGAAAATGGATGAGGATATTGAGGAATTTGTGAGTAGTAGCTGATGTTCCTTTACTGGCAAACCAAACGTTTAAGTTAAAATCGCTAACCGCAGAAAAGGAACTTTCTATGAGACTCCAAACATTTTCTAATGAAACGATAACCAACAAACCAAACGAGCCCTAAATGTAAAGGAAAATTAGTGAGTAATGATAATGAGATGTGAGTCCTAATTTTATACTCCCTCCGTCCCGCTTTAGCAGTCCCATTGACTTTTCTGCATCCGTTTTGTAAAAATGATAATAAATAGTTAAAGTGGAGAAATAATAAAGTAAAAAAAGAGAATAATGTAGAGAAGACTATGAAAA